>NC_022012.1:63965018-63969597 GCF_000317375.1 Microtus ochrogaster
AGGGTTTCTCTGCGGTTTTGGAGCCTGTCCTGGAACTAGCTCTGTAGACCAGGCTGGTCTCGAACTCACAGAGATCGCCTGCCTCTGCCTCCCAAGTGCTGGGATTAAAGGCGTGCGCCACCACTGCCCGGCTAAGTATAATATTTTTATACATATAAGGAAGGAACTTGGGGCTTAATCAGAGCAGGTGGTCATAATGCCACATGTCTATCATCCCAGCACTTGGGAGGCTGAGGAAGATTGTGAATTTGGGTCAAGCCTGAGCAACATAGTGAGTTCTAAGTCAGCATGGGCTACAAAGTGAGATCTTGACTTAAAAATCGAAAGTAAAGCCAGGTATAGTGACACGCTCCTTTAATCCCAATACTTGGGAGGTAGAGGCACACGTATCTCTGAGCATTCAAAGCTAGCCTGGTCTACAGCCAGTGCTATGTGGTGAGACTTTATCGGGCAAAAAAAAGAAAAAAGAAAAACGAAAAACTTAGAACAAAAGCTGAGCATGTTGATACATGTTCTTCATCCCAGCACTGAGGAGGCAGAGGCAGGGGGATCAGGAGTCAAGGCCAGCCTCAGTTACATAGTGAGTTTGAGGCCAACCAGGGCTACATGAGACTGTGTCTCAGAAAGACAAGTAAATGAATCTTACTCGGGCAAATATCGACATACACCATAGTATTTCCTTACCTCTCAGCTATGTCTGCAGGAAACAGTTTAGAAGTGAGTGAGTGTAGTTACCCAGACTCCTGACTTAGGAGCTCTTGTGTGCATACCTAACCAAACCTAATCGTGATGGACACAAAAAGACCTTCTCCCTCCACATTCCAGAAGGCATCTGCAGAAGGTCCAGAGGCTGCTGCTCCTGTCACTATGTCCCTTGAGCTGGTTGGGTTTCCTCCCTTAGCAAAGGAGGTCAGAATAACATGTCCCTAGAACGATCCTAGAGACCCCAGCCCTCAGCCAGTATAGGTGCCCCCCACCACCACCACTTTTCCACGTACAGCAAGTCCAAAAGAGTAAAGAAATAGCAAACTCGGTCCAGCACGTGTCTTCCCTTCATCTCGTATCTGTCTTGTCAGAGTGCGATGCTACCGGCTGGATTCCGACAGAAAGACCAGACCCAGAAAGCAGCCACTGGCCCATTTGACCGAGAGCACCTCCTCATGTACTTGGAGAAGGAGGCGCTGGAGCAGAAGGACAGGGAGGACTTTGTGCCCTTCACAGGAGAAAAGAAAGGTAAGGGCCGCAGACTGCACCTCTTGGGACAAGGTGCCCTTAACGTACTATAGGGCATCAACCAAAGGAGCTGACCTGGGAAGAGAAAATAAGCCTATGGACTACACATGGGATTGCAAAAGACTGTGGCTGGTAGATGCAGCACCCAGAGTGAACCCTAAGGTAGATCACAGCTCACGGGTGATGACGGTGGGGCTTTATGGGTTCATTGGTTGTCACACATGCGCCCACTATTGTGTGGGATGTTAGTGGGGAGGTCAGTGTGGGGGAGTGATATATGAGAATTTTCTGATTAATTTGGATATGAACCTAAAGCTCTTCTCAAAATTAAAGTTTATTAGTTTAAAAGGAAAAAAAAACCATGGCCGGATATGTGATGAATTAAATGGATACATGGGATGTAATGGTTCTGAAACTAATTTTGTCAAAAAAAAAATTTTTTTTCAAAGTCTCAAGACAAAGCTTTGAAAATGTAAAGCGGCACCCTACCCAAAATAGATGCACCGGCAATGGTGTGTTTCCCTCAGCCTTTTGGGTCTCAGCTGCAGGCATCTCGGCAAGGCCTTTCTGCTCTGTCTAGAGAGCTTCTAGCCTGACTCCCTAACTTCATGCTGTGATGACAAGCCCGTCTGTCATCCATTCATCTTGCATTTGCTATCCCCAGTACAGAGCTCTATGGCAGACCCTGGACCCACAGGTATATAAGACCTTGTTCTGCCCTCAAATGCTTGTCATCTAGTAAAAGAAACAGCGGGATGTAACTGGGAAGGCTGTGAGGAGCAAGCCCATGCTAGAACCTCTCCCCCCTTCCCTCTTCTCTCCTCCTCTCTTTCCCTCCCCTCCCTCCTTTCTCCTTCCCTCCCTTCCCTTACTTTCCCTTCCCTGTTCCCCCTTGTCCCTTCCCTCCCCACCTCTCCTGCCTAAATAGACTGTTAATTCCTTCTGTTCCTGACTTCATCTCCCTCCAGTGCTGGAATTTCAGGCATGCTTCCTACATAATGTCCCAACTTCCTGCTGCAACCTCAGCGTGGGTCTAGCTTCCACTAGCTCTTGGCTACAGTTCTCCTTTCCTTGCTAAGTCTCAGCCTGTGTCATTGCTCATGTTCCCAGATTTGTCCAACTCAAGGTAATTTTCTCATCGGCTCTTTTCTCTGACCCATATCCCCATTATGTTTTAAAAAACCATGAAGCTCTCAGCTTAAATGCTAGGGTCTCAGATTCCCCAGAGCCCTCTCTGTATTCACCCCTCTTGCTGACCATGGCCCCTGGGCGTTGCTTTCGCAGCTCTGTGACCATGTTCATCATTTTGCTGTGTACTTTGGCGGTTGTGTGGTCTCTGTATCAGTTTGAGAACATGCAGTAGAGCCGGGTGACTTGGTGGAGGTACCCCTTCCTCTGAGCTCCAGTGAAGGGAAGCGATCTTTAAGCCTGTACTCAGTGGCAAGGAAAACTGAGCACTGAGCATGAGCCATCCCTGTCACCCCTCTGTGCTGTACATGTCTGATGATACTGAGAAGGAAATTAAGAACGTAGAGCTGATCAGTGATGAGTCAGGTAAACAGCCGTGGGTTACTATGGAGTATGAGATGTTTCTATGGTAACACAGTTGCTGTTGGACTTACCAGATGGTGACAAGCTTAAACTAAATTAAAAAAAAAAAAAACCTTCAATAAAATCCCATCGTATGTTAGATAATGACAGAATACTAAGGGGAATGCTTTTGTCATTTCTTCTCTGAGGAGAGGTGTGGCTTTGGCAAATTACCCCCGGATCCAGGTTCATCTGGAGGAGGCTTGTGACCAAGGAAGGCTAGAGCTTTCTGAGTCTAAAAGATACAACACGGCCGCACCCTGTAGCTTGGGAGATGGCTGGTGGAGCAGTGACTGTCCTGCTCTGACAAAAGCACGTAAGGAATGATGGGTCTGTTTAGGCTCACAGCTCCAGAATGCAGCCCACTGTGGCAGGGAGGGCGGGACAGCAGAAGCCCAAGACGGAGACAGGCTCGCTTCACATCCACAGGCCAGAGTCCGAGAGACGATGCTAGTGCTCAGTGTGAATTCTCCTTTTCCAGGATCCCAGCCTATGGACTGGAGCACTAGAAACTCTCTCCCTCATAAACATGCCTGGAGCCTTGCCTTCCCTAGACCCTGTCAAGTTGACGATACTATCGCCATTAGAAAGAAGCTTAATTGCTAAAACGAGTGTAGCCCAGGGGAGCCCAGTGAGGTATCAGGATCAGGGACCTCAAATGATAAAACAGCTCAGCGATTTATCTTTCATGCCAACGGTGCATCTTCTGTTCAGTCTGGTGCCTTACCCATAAGGCAGTATAGCACGGTCATCTTTGTTTTCATTCTGATTTAAAGGGAGAGTGTTTATCCCCAAAGAAAAGCCTGTAGAAGCTCCAAAAGAAGAAAAAGTGACTCTGGACCCAGAGCTGGAAGAAGCCTTGGCCAGCGCCTCTGACACTGAACTCTACGATCTTGCAGGTTAGTTCTCAGGCCGGCTGGTGATCTTCAGGCTTGCACTCACTCCACTGGTGCAAACCTCAGAGCTTCTGGTAGCTGGTGGGTGCTACCGAGGTGGCAGCAGCCGTTTTTTTTGAGACTGGATCCTGTGGCTGAGCAAGCCATGTTTTAACCCATTCTGTTGTTCAGATGATGCCCATCCTACAAAACTCCTGTGATAAATAGAAAGAGAACAGATATGGAATAATATTGAGAGCTTAAAAGAAATAAAATTGCAAGCTAGGTATGGCGACCGATGCCTGAAATGGTAACACTCGCGCTCTAAAGGCAGAGACAGGAAGATTATTGTGAGTTTGAGCCCAGCCTGGCCTACATAGAAATTAAAAATGAATGAAATAGTATCCCCATATGCTTTCCCAGAAACTTCCACATTAAAATGAATTTGCGGGATTCACACATTTTATGGTCACATTTATTTTTGTTCAGTGTTTTTTGTTTTTTTTTTTTTGAAAAAGTGTTGCTCTGTGTAGCCCTGACTGTCCTGGAACTTGTTATATAGACCAAACTGGCCTCAAACTCAGAGATTCTCCTGCCTCTGCCTCCTGAGTGCCAGGATTGAAGGTGTGCGCCACCACCTTTTGTAGCCTTTTGGTCACATTTCTGTGGTGTTCTTGGTCGCCCTCACAATTGCCATTATAAGCTGATTTGTGCCAGGAGGTCGGTCATCTAGCCTTCTTGTTTCCTTAACAAACCGAAACAAGACGATGATAACAGGGTTGTTATTTTAACTGATTTTACATGCGGATTGCCTCAGTTACTTTCCTGTTGCCGTGGAAACATCATGACCAAGGCAACTTCTTTTTTTTTTTTTTTTTTTT
>NC_022012.1:63969697-63971500 GCF_000317375.1 Microtus ochrogaster
TGTAGACCAGGCTGGTCTCGAACTCACAGAGATCCGCCTGCCTCTGCCTCCCAAGTGCTGGGATTAAAGGCGTGCGCCACCACCGCCCAGCACCAAGGCAACTTCTAAAGGAAAGTATTTCCTTGAGCTTTTGGTTTCAGAAGGCTGGAGTCTATAGCGGTGAAGCAAAGACACGTTCAGCAGGAGCAACTGAATACTCACATCTGGACCCAAAAGCAGGAAGCAGAGAGTCTGCACACTGGGAATGTGTCTTTTGAAACCTCAAAGCCTACCCCAGTACACACCTTTTCTGACAAGGCCACACCTCCTAATCCTTCCTGAACAGTTCCACCCAACTCAGGACCCAGTATGCAAACGTAGGAGTCCGTGGTGACCGTTAGCATTCAGACTACCATGTAGACATAACAAGCTCAAATAATACAAAAGAAATGAAAAGCAAGTCTCTCCCCCCAGATTAAGTCCTTTCTCAAAACAAAACAAAAACCCAGTGTGGTGTGGACGGGTGAGCAACATAGTTCCTTTCTAGAGTAGCACGGGCTACAGAGTGAGACTGTGAGTTTAAGAGAAAATGGGAGCTAGGTGTGCTGTGTGTTCTTAATCCCAATGCTCAGGCAGTGGAGGCAGGAGGAGGAAGAGTCACAGCTAATCTCAGTACGTGCGTTGTCGTTCAGAGGACGGCTTCACGGAGCTGCTTCCCTCTTGCTCCCTTATGTGGGTTCACACTCAGACCATCCAGCTGCATTGTAGGGTGGCAAGGGCCTTAACTTGTTGAGCCCAAAGCCCTGCCTGACTCTACGTCCCCAGCATGGGGATCACAGGTGCACGCCCCCACACCTGATATGCACCTGTTTCTTACAGAAGTTCTGGGCTTTTAAGCCAAGTCCTTGTGCTTTCAAGTGAAGTTGCTTATCGGTTTAGCTGCTCCCCAGCCCCAGAATGCTGACTCTTATTCCCCCAGAAGACGTATGTAGAAATCTCTTTCCTGCTCTGCCTTATTCTAGTGTGGCTGCTGTCTCCACACATTCCCACCCATCTCTGATGATATCAGTAGGTGACATCAGGTTTACACGTCCGTACATCTGTCGGAGGTCTCTGGAGCGTGTGAGTCACCCGCTGAGGAAGGCATTTTGTAGTGATGGGCATCTTGGGCCTGTGGTAACTGTGGAGAGATCCTTCCATAGCTACTGCTTTTCCCAAGGGTTGTCTCACAGGCTTTACTGGAATTGCCCAAAGAAGGAATGCAGGGTGGGACTTGAATCTCAGGAAACACCTGAGAAAGGAGAGAGAAAAAGCCATCATTCTGAAGATGCCTGAGCCTGGAATCCACCTCATAAATCCAGGGAGATAATGCAAATAGAAACGGCTTTGTTTCTCCTGACTCAGCTCCCCCTCCCCATCAGACACTCCCTAAGAACTCAGTGGCAAGCCTTCTCTGGGGATGGAAAATATGCAGCCTCTTCTCTCAGGTGGATCTTTCTAGAAGACTGAAAACAGCCTGTGAGTGGAAGGAAGGCCCTGCGGGAGAGATAAGCAGGGTGGAAGCATTGCTTGTGCCGGTGTGGAAGGCGGGGCAATGGCTCTTCTTTTTCTCCTTTCTTCCCCTCACGGGGTGGAGCCGGGCACATTCAGAGCAAGGCTTCTCCCCTCAGTGAATCCATTCAGGAGACATGCTCACAGAAAGCCAGGAGTGTGCTTTGCTCACCTAGCCATTAATCAACTTAACAATCAGTTAATTTGGGGTTAATGAGGAGGCAGACTCCGTGGGCATTCAGTGACTTCCCCATCACACAGTTAGGGTGTGGC
>NC_022012.1:63971608-63979974 GCF_000317375.1 Microtus ochrogaster
CCCCCCCCCCCACACACACTAATTCCATGATCATTGTTGTTCTATTCTGTTTGCAGTGCAGAGGATTGAACTCACCCAAGGCCTTGGGCATACGAGACAGGTGCTCTACTTCTGAGCTATAGCCCCAGCCCTTGTTTTTTTTCAGAACAGGGTCTCACTGTGTAGTGCAGGCTTTCCAGGCTGGCCTTGAATCTTGAACTCTCTATATGGCCCCACACTGACCTCCTGGAATCCTTTCGCGTCTCAAGTGTGATGTGTGTTATCACACTCCTGCCTCTAACCCCGCTCTTGCTGGCTTAACCACTGGCCCTTCTTTCTACCATGTTAACTGACTCCCTTCGAAAGTCCAGTCAGGATCTCAGGCTTGTGCCTGTGATTTCACTAGAAGGGAAATCGGTTTCAACCTGCCCAGCACCACCCTGCCCATAGTGTGGCTCCCTGAATGCCGGCCTCCCTCCCGGCGTCAGTACCAGTGTGGCACCCGGGACTGAGGACCTTCTTATGCTCAGCTGACCTTTTGTTCCTGATAACCCTCCTCTTCTGTCCCGAAGGCAGAGAAAGGACAATTGCCTTTCTACTGAAAGAGGACCACAATCTTTCTGCTTCTGCCTCTGGGGTCAGGGGAGGGGGCAGCATAAATCTGCACATGTTAGATCTTTAAAATCCTTAAACGTAGTCAGGCTTGTTGGTACAGTGTTGATCTCAACACTCAACACTCAGGAGGCAGAGCCAAGAGGTCTACTGCCAGGGCAAGGCCAGCCTGGTCTATGTGATGAGTTCTAGGCTAGATTGGGTTACATAGTGAGACTTCAAACAAAACAAAATCCTTAGTTGAATCCCACCTTGTTTTAATTTACAGATAAGCAAACCAAATGGAGGTGGGTATGGTGGTACCTACCCATAATCCCAGCAATGGAGGTGGGTATGGTGGTACCTACCCATAATCCCAGCAATGGAGGTGGGTATGGTGGTACCTACCCATAATCCCAGCATTTGGGAACACAGGAGGATCACATTGGGTTTGAGGAGAGCCTAGCCTACACGTGAGTTCCAGGTTATCCAGGGCAATAAGGCAAGAGCCTGGAAACAAAATAACAACAACAACAAAAACAAAAACCAAACCTGGCAAAATATTAAGTCTTCTTAACTAAGGGAATGTTCTAATTTTATTTTGATATGACAAAACGCCCAGATCAAAAGCCGTTCAGTGAGGGGAGAAAGGATTTATTTGACTTACATTTCCAGGGTACAGTCCATCACTGAGGGAAAGGTGAGCCCCTAGTCACACGACAGCCACAGTCAGGAGCAGAGAGAACTAAACACATAGACTCCGCTGCTTCTGTGCAGCTGGCTTTCTTCTCTCTTACACAGTTCAGGGCCCAGCCTGTGAAGTGGTAGTGCTCACAGTGACCTAGATCTTTCTACGTCACTGATGGTCAGGACAACCCCTGTAGACTTGACCAGCAGCCAGCGTAACTGCAATAATTCTTTATTAAGACTCTTTCCATATGACTCTAGGTTGTGTCAGATTGACAGTTAAGACTAGCCAGAGCCGGGCGATGGTGGCGCACGCCTTTAATCCCAGCACTCGGGAGGCAGAGGCAGGCGGATCTCTGTGAGTTCGAGACCAGCCTGGTCTACAAGAGCTAGTTCCAGGACAGGCTCCAAAGCCACAGAGAAACCCTGTCTCGAAAAAAAAAAAAAAAAAAAAAAAAAAAAAAAGACTAGCCAAAATAGGGGCCTAGCAATGTTTCAGTGGTTGGAAGATGTGGCTGCAGAGTGGGTTCTCGGATCCCAGAGGGTCCTGCACCTTTAAACACACAGGGGCATGTAGAGATGCTGATGGTCTTGGGAGATTTTAGCAGTAACTTTATTGAATGCTGTACACACACCACACACTGGACCAGGAAAGGGAACCTGGGAGACTTTGTGCTTTATCAGGAATTGTTCTTCAAGGTGCACGTTAACGTGTAGCCATCCTGATGTGTATTCCAAAACTTAGTGCTTGTTTTTGTTGCCTGTGTTTTCAGCTGTCCTTGGAGTCCACAATTTGCTCAACAATCCGAAGTTTGATGAAGAGACGACCAATGGCAAAGGCCACAAGGGGCCTGTAAGGAGTAAGTTGATGAGGAATCTGGGAACTTGGGAAGCTTCGGGGCCTCTGTCTGGTGCCTATAGGAGGGAGACCCATTGCTTCTAGAAGGAATCATTGGGCTCTGAGCAGTCAAACCCGGTGGAGAAGCTGATGGTGGGCGCTCAGCCTGGCAGTGTGGCTAGGGCCACAGAACACACATTTCGTGGCAGGCAGGTTGTCCAGGAAGGGGGGAAGAGATCCCAGTAAGTTTACAGAGTCGACTAGGAATGCAAATAGAGTTCCATGTTCCAAAGGATATTTTAATCAGTGAGGGAAACTTGACTACGTCCCCTTTTTTATGCCAATGTATTTTGGACTCCAAATACCTACTTTCCCCAGAAAGCATGAAGGATACCCTGGCCTTTAATCCCAGTACTCAGTAGGTAAGAGCAGGCAGATCTCTGAGTTTGAGGCCAGCCTGGACTACAGATTGAGTGCCAGGATAGTCAGGGCTACACACAGAGAAGCCTTGTCTTAGGGTAAGATGGGGGAGCTCTCTGTACATTAGAATATTAATCCTTTGTATGTTATATGCATTCTAAATATTTTCTGATAAATTGGTGTGTGTCGTTGTTTGGTTTTTTGTTTGTTTTGAGACAGGCCTGAAATTCACTGTGCTGGCTGGCCTCAAACTCCTGATCCTCCTGCCTCAGTTTCCCAAATTCTAGTATTACAGGCATGTCCTGGCTGTATTTGGCTCTAGTAACTTATTTATTTGTCACTTATTTTTATGACTATAGGTGAATATATGAATTTTGTTTACACACACACACACACACACATACATACATACACATGCACACGTATATCCGTTGCCCAGGGAAGTCAGAAAAGGGTTTCAGATCCCTGGAACTGTACTTCCTGAAGTCTGTGAACCACTGTGCCGGTGATGGGAATTGAACTCTAGCCCTCGGCAAGAGCAGCAAGTGCTCTGAACTGCTGAGCCATCTCCAGCCCCCAACAATTGCTTTTCACGTGTTTCTCATCCTTCTTTTCCGTTCCTTGGTCTTTCCGTGCCTTTCCCAAAGCTAAAGCTGCAAAATGGACATTGGAGGAGAGCAGTGATGAGGAAGCCAGAGGGGAATTAACATTTGGGAGCTGGGGATAGAGGTGTAGTTCAGTAGTAGAACATTTGCTTTGAGCTGGTCCTGGGTTCGAGTCTCAGCATCACACAGAATTTTGAAAAAGGATTTGGGGAATGAAGAGACTCATCGTGGTGCCCATTTTTGCATCTCAGAGCCTGTGGTCTGGTGAAGATGGTGCTGGGAGGTCCATGTGGTGCATCAGTAACTGCAGCGGATGCCTTGAGGGTTGGAGTTTGCTCCAGGGCCTTCTGTAGTGTCAGCCACTGAGTCCCCTTGCAGAGTTGCCCAGAGAAGTACCACTGTTCCTGCTCAGTAAGAATCAGCCTTCAATATATCATTGATATTGGAATCTTAGACTCTATGTGAAAGAATGGCGCTTTCTAGCAAAGTCATTGCTAGTTTGATATAGAGGGCCTTTTCCACTATCTTTTATAAATTAAAACTTGTGTTGTAGATGTTGTCAAAGGTGAAAAAGCCAAACCAGTATTTGAGGAGCCACCGAACCCCACAAATGTGGAAGCAAGTCTGCAGCAGATGAAGGCCAACGACCCCAACCTGCAAGAGGTCAACCTCAACAACATCAAGGTACATCACTGCCGTAACCTCTTGGCTTCTCCTGGCATCACAGGGCTGGCTGGAGATGGTCAACTGCCTGCTCTTACACTGCCTTTCAGTCCTTCCAAGTCACTGACTTCACACAGACTAACCCAGTCAAAAGGCATGGGTCTACAAGAAAATGGTTTCTAGAACCTGCTCAAGAGAATCATAGTACCTGGACCAAATAAGCACATCGTGTCTGCTGCTAAGCAACAAATTCAACTTTTTATTTTCAGTGCTAGGAGTCAAACCCAAGGCTTCATCTGTGTGCTACAGCCACTTAGGTATCCCCAGCCCCTTTCCATAGTTTCAAATGTCAGGCATACAAGAATCATTTAGAAGGGTCGTTGGCACAGGCACTCACATGAGACCACAGTGAAGCTGCCAGTCCAGGCTAAAGTTATCAAAGGATTCATTTGTAAGATGGCACACCCATGTGGATGTGGGCAAGGGACCTCACTTTCCCACCATGCGGGCCTCTCCTTAGGGCTACTTGAGTGTCCTCACACAACCACATCTGATTTTCCCCAAAGAAAGTGACCCCAGAGTGAAAGGGAGCAAGAGGCCAGACCGCGCTAAAGGCTCGGTGGCTAGAATCAATTGCATCTCTTGCAGAGTACCTACCTTCAGCTCCCTGCATATACATCAAGTGCCTTACAACCACCATAACTCCAGATGCAGGGGATCTAACACGGCTGGCCTCTGTGGGTCCATATACTTAAATGTACACACACACACACACACAAACACGACTAAAACATTTTTTTTAAACAGCAAGAAACATATAACAGTGTTTTCCATGACCTGGTGTCAGAATTCACAGACAGTCATTGTCATTTCCATCTTATTCTTTTCGATGATAAGTCTTACTGTTGCCACTCTAGATGGCAGTGTGAACCTGGGAGGGTGGGGCCTAAACATGAGCCGGACTGAAGTCTCATGCAGTAGCCAACTTTATTCAGAGCATCAGACAATTTATACTTTGAGGGTTAAGAAAAGTCACCTGAGTAAAATGTACAATCACAAGGACAAACCACATGTGGCAAAAACATCGGGTTTTTTTTTTCTATAGGGGCATATAAACAAATCACAGTAGCCAGTTGTGATGAGTCATCTGGAGTAAACTCCCTCCTGTGCCCCTCCACCTGGGAGGGGCGCGAAAGCACATTCCGAGAACCCCCCGTGTTATGGAGGAGCAGAGATTACAAGGCTCTTGTCTTGTTTGCTTAGCGTTTTCTCGCAGTCTAGTTAGAAACCTAGTCACACAGCTTGGTTCTTGGACCATGTTTGAGATCAGCTGCTATTGAAGGGAAGGAGAGATGGGGAGCGGGGAGGAGCCTGAACAAATACGGATTGCCTAAGGCCTGTTATATTCATTCTCTTCTGTTGATTGGTTGGCTGGTTAGCTAGTTTGAGACAAGGTTTCACTGTCATGCCAAGACTAGCCTTAAACTGTTTAAACTTACTGTGTAACCCAGGCTGATCTCAAATTCTCCATCCTCCTGCCTCTACCTCCCTAAAGATGGTATTCCAGACATGTACCACCAACCTGGCTTGTTTTGTTCGTTTTTATTGGCCTGATCCCTATCATCTAATACTGCTTCTAAGGAGTTATTTTTAACTGTGTATAGATGTCTGTATGTGGGTGTGTGCACATAGTGAAGTCGCCTGTGAAGGCCAGAAGGGAGCATTGGATCCCCCTGGAGCTGGGATTACAGGCAGTTGTGAGCCATCCAACATGGATGCTGGGAACTGAACTCAGGTCCTCTGCAAGAACAGCGAGTGCTCTTCTTCCCCACTGACCCATCTCTCCAGCCCCAGTAATACTGTCTTTATGGAGTGTACACTGTGTTATATCCTTGGCTATCCCTCATCACAGTAATCCTCAGTGAGACTTGGAGAGATTAAGTTGCCACAGTCACTCAGCTTGTCCATAATGCAGCCAGGCGCGTGTCTGTTGCTGCCCCTTGCTGCCTGCTGCATACTTCTGCAGTGTTCAGTCCTTGCTCTGTGATCTGTGTGCAGGCACACACCCAAATATGCGTGCGAAACACTCATAAAGTACGATTAATAAATCTAAAAAAAGGAAAGGAAATTGATTACAATCAAATGTGGTTGCTCACAGCGTTTATCCAAAGGATCCACTCCCAACATAGCATGCCCATGTTGTAGGCAAGAGGCCTCACTTTGTAGAGATGCCACCTTGTCGGAGTAGAAGCAGGGGAATTGCCATGAGTTCAAGGGAGCTTTGACCACATAGTGAAACTGAGGCCAGACTGAAGCCAGCCTGGGTTCCAGGAGACCCAGTTAGGATCCATTCTGTCTTTACTGACAAAAGTTACGGTAGGAGAAAAACGCTAACCAGATGTTGGCAGCATGATGTGGTAAGCCCCAAAATGTTACGGAATTGTAGGACAGGAAAAGTTTTGAGTTGCCTAGGAGAACTCATAAACAAAAGAGGAAGGAATTCAGCCGAGTCTTCAGAGATGAGTAGACAATTGGAGGGAAAGGCAGCAGGAGTTTTCGGGCCAAGGAGAAAAGCATATCTAAGGGTATGTATATGAGAGACCTCAGTTGTTAACCTATCCTAGATGAAAACTCTTTTGAGTTACATTCCTGTACTGAACACTAGGAGGCGCTATTCACCCAGAATTGCTTAGCACACTTGGGCGAACTTTGAGAGAGGATATGAAATCAGCCATCTAAATAAAGGTGATAGTTAAAGTTACAGGGGTCTTGCTGACAGTGGAGCCCAGAGCACATGCTTAGCACATGTGACACTCTAGGTCCAATCAAAAATGGAAAAACTATTTTCCAGCAGAGGGTGAGTGGCCGTGAGTGGTCTGTAACTAGCCCTGTCTTCTGTGCTGTAGAACATTCCAATCCCAACCCTGAAGGAATTTGCCAAGGCTCTGGAGACCAACACCCATGTGAAGAAGTTCAGCCTGGCTGCAACCCGCAGCAATGACCCCGTGGCCCTTGTAAGTAAGACTTGAAACACAATATGAAGTCATTTGCTGGAGACTCTATTTTTAGGTTTTTTTTCTTATTGTTTAAAATTAGCCAACTTTGTGTTTAGTTGTCCTGAGAGAGGGTCTGCTATGTGGCCTGGGTTTCAACTCACTATGTATCTTGGACTGGCCTTGAATTCCCAGGAATCCTCCTGCCTCAGCTTGCCTATGCTGAGATTTAGGCATGAAATCGCCATCTCTGGCTCTCAGAGATTCTTTTGAACTTATTTTATCAATTGAAAGTCTTAGATCTGGTCAACTAAGTCTAACAAACTTCCAGTTCTGAGGCCCAGGCTCAGGGCCTGTGCACTGCAGGCATATTGAATTAACTGGATTCTTGTCGGCGCCACACATTCCAAAAAAGAAACGAGACAAGCATCTTGGCATTTGGCTAAATAAATATTTAGAGTTTTTCTGTGTTGAGAAAAACCATTCTGCAACTTTTGCTTCTACAGTAGCTTTCTGTAGCAGTCATTGGATGTTATGGCCCCAAAAGCCCACTTGAGCTTGGCACATATGAAAAAAAAATGTTGGAGTGTCTTTTATCTTAATCTTTATTGCATTAATTTTCCAAGCATACTATAAACATCCAAAATACTGACCCATTTTGTTTGACATTCGGTTAACTAAAGTATGGGAAGGAACATAACCAAACTCCTAGCCTTTTTATGCATTTTGTGCATTCATCCGAACAGGGAAGCTTTTGCCCAAATAAATGCTGGTGTTGCCATCCCTTCACTGCTGTTCCTCTTGTCTGCTTTCCTGATCGCTCAGCTTTGCATGCATTGCCTCACCCAGTCATCACTGTAGAGCTCAAATATGTGCTGTTGTTAGTTCCCACTGTAACAAAAGAGAGGGTAGATTATCCCAGGTATAGCAAGGAATGACAGAGCCGAGAGTCACCACCAGGTCTTCCTGGCTCCTCTCTGCTACATTTACACACACAGTCCTGTTGGGACACATGGGCGACAATTTGTTATTGATAGGGGTTCTGGGGATCAGCCTGAGAGTCTATGACATCAGGTCTTAAGTCAAACTAGAAAAACGAAGTTGTCCCGACGTGATGATGGCTCAGCAGTTACAAGTGCTTGCGGCTTTTCCAGAGGACCTGCATTAATTCAAAGTACCCACTTCAGACAACTCACAAGCCCTTGTGACTCTAGGGGATCTGGCATCCTCGGGTACCTCATGCATATGGTGCACAGACATGCTTCTGGGCCAAACACTCATATGCATAAAATAAAAATAAATGTTAAAAAATATAAATATATATAGAGATGTGTGTAAGTGTATAGATATAATTTAGAACTATACTGACGGTTCCCATATTCTTTTATTCATATTTCATCTTTGAAATCCACAGTGTAGATTTCAGACATTTATAGCACATCTGTTCAAGCTATCAATTTTTCAAAGGGTTAGTAGCTGTACTTCCTGTGGCTACATTTGCTCAGCAGAGAAGCTATGTATTCTGGTTTCTGTTAGATTTAAAAGACTAAAAGACTTATTTTAATTTTTAATTAAATTGTGTGTGTGTGT
>NC_022012.1:63980074-63980869 GCF_000317375.1 Microtus ochrogaster
TCGAGAAGTCCAGAGGAGGGTATCTGGACTCTTGAGCTAGAGTTAGTGGTGGCTGTAAGCAGCCTGCTGTGGGTGCTGGGAACTGAACTTGGGTCCTCACCAAGAGCAGCATGTCCTCCAAACTGCTGAGCCATCTTTCCAGCCCCAGGAAAGTATGTTTTTGTATAATCCCATAAAGTACAGAAAGCAAATCTTTTTTTGAGACATATGCTTCTACTCTATTTATATAACATTTAAGAAATCATGTCTATGTTTTCCTGACATTGTTATCCCATCTCATGAAAGCATGAAATAGATGCTCAGATATTTGCTGAACTGAATTGAACTTGGGTATAATAATCCCAAGTTATGTTTGACTGTGCGTGCTCCATTTGGTTCAGTTGGAGAAAAAGTATTTTCTCAAGTTTAAGATAAAGGATAAAACAGCATGATCTCGGCTGCCTGCCAGGAGGTTCTGCAAGTTTTTGTAAAGAACTAATTGCTCTGGCATTTTATTATTCTGGAACTGAAAGTTAATGCCAAAGACTTCCCAAACTCCCTTCTCATGCTCTGATTAAAATGCAGACGTTTAATTTTAAGACCAAGTAGTAGGCTGGGTGTGGTGGTGCGAGCCTCTAATCCAATCATTTGGGAAGGAGGAGCGGCAGGCAGGTCTCTGAGTTCAAGGCCACCCAGGTCTATAGAATAAGTTCTAGGACAGCCAGAGTTACACAGGGAAACCCTGTCTAGATAAATCAAAATCAAAGCAAACACAAACAGAGAGAGAGAGAGAGAGAGAGAGAGAGAGAGAGAGAG
>NC_022012.1:63981001-63988168 GCF_000317375.1 Microtus ochrogaster
GGGAGAGAGAATTGAATAAGTGTACCTTACATTGCATGAGTATATACCACGCCATTCCATTAGCTCATATCCCTGGGCGTCCAGTTCAAACAACTGTCAGTGCACAGGATTTTGTCCTGTCCTGGTGATTCTCAGCTCAGGAGCTGCCTTTCTCCCAGGGCACACTGGCAGCGGTGGCAGGAGATGGTTGGGGTTGTTGTGTGGAGGACAGTACTACTGGTCTTAGGTCTCAGAAGCCGGGGAGGCTGTTAACCAGCCTGCAGCTCACAGGACACTCACAGCAAAGAATTCTCCAGCCCGGATCTTAGCCATGCCAAGGTTGAGAAACTCCACTTCATGTGGCATTCCGTCTCCGTTCTTCCCATCCTAACTGCCATTAAGATAATTAAAAGAGTTTAGAACTCCCTTAGTCTACTCCCTAGAAGCAATTTGTTTCTCATCCTTCTACTTGTTGCCTTTATGACTTTAATTAAGTGGCTGCCAATCAGCTCTTTACTCACTGGAGGAGCAGAAGGCCAGCCCACAGCCTTAGAGGTCCTGACTCAGTTCATCTGGGTGCGGCCAAAAATACTTCAATGTATATTTATATTTCAATTCGTTTAGATGTTATCTATATATGCGTATGTCTCTGCACATCTGCATGTATGTGTCTAGGTAAGTGTAAACACACATGAGTGTGGGTACCCATGTAGGGCAGAAGAGGGCTTTGGATGCCTTAGAGCTGGACTTAGAGGTGTTTGTGAGCCTCTCAATGCTGGGATCTGGACATGTTTTCATGATTGAGTAGCAAGTGCTCTGAACCATCTCTCCATATACATAAATTATATGTATATTTTAAATTTTTTCTTTGTACTGAAACACTTTAAACAAGTATTAAAATGTATTTATTTAGAGGCTGGAAAGATGGCTCAGAGCTTAAGAGCACTGGCTGCTCTTCCAAAGTACCTGCGTTCAATTCCCAGCAACCACATGGTGGCTCACATCTATAATGAGATCTGGTGCCCTCTTCTGGTATGCAGGCATACATGGAAGCTGAACACTGTAAGATAGATAGATAGATAGATAGATAGATAGATAGATAGATAGATAGATAGATAGATAGATAGATAATAAACAAATAAATACATAAATGTGTTCCTTTAGTGAGTATGTAGTCTCAGCTCTTAAGAGATGGACACAGGAAGATCAGCACTTTATGTCCAACCTCAATTATACAACAAGATCAAGGCCAACCCAGACTACCTGAGAGTCTGTCTACACACACACACACACACACACACACACACACACGAGAACTGGCTGCTCTTCCAGAGGTTTTGTTCCCAGCACCCACATGGTGCTCTCAGCTGTCTGTAACTCCAGTTTCAGGTGATGCAACATCCTCTTTTGGTCTCCACTGACTCAAGCACACACATGGTACACAGACTTACATGTAGACAAACACACATACATATAAAAATAAACAAAAATGAGAGAAAACATAGACTCACACACACCATGTGGGTGCTGGGAATCAAATCCAGGTCCTCCAGAGGAGCAGCCAGCTCTCGTAACCACTGAGGCAGGGTTTCCCTGTGTAGCCATGGCTGTCCTGGAATTCACTCTGTAGACCAGACTGGTCTCGAACTCAAAGAGATCTGCCTGTCTTTGCCTTCAAAGTGCTGGGATTAAAGGTGTGCACTGCCACCACCTGGAGTTATTTTAATTTTTAGTTGCAGCTCTAAATTTAAATTTTCCTTGGAGATGAAAATATGACTTAACAAAGGTTTTCTTTAAGTTCTACGAAACTAATTATGTTTATTCAAGAGAGAGATGTTCATAAAGCCAATCTTTAGAAACCCTAACAACTGTTTCTGGACACTCAGGCTTTTGCAGATATGCTGAAAGTCAACAAGACCTTAAAAAGTCTAAACGTAGAATCCAATTTCATCACGGGAACTGGGATCCTGGCCCTGGTAGAAGCCCTGCGGGAGAATGACACCTTGACAGAGATCAAGATTGACAACCAGGTACAGAAGAGGGAGGGGGGCAAAGCTAGCTTACATCTTAAGACAGTGGGCGGGTTGGGGGGGCACAGCAGGAGACCCATAGGGAGTGGGCTGAAGCTCAAAGCTCTGTGTGGACTTGATGGGGTCTTCCGGCTGTCCTACAAATCTTAACAGCTTCTGGCCCATGGAAGGAGCATATATTCTCTCTGTCTCTCTGTCTCTGTCTCTGTCTCTCTCTCTCTGTGTGTGTGTGTCTGTCTGTCTGTCTGTCTGTCTGTCTGTCTGTCTGTCTCTCTGTCTCTCTGTCTCTCTGTGTGTGTGTGTGTCCCATCCAGAGGACAGTCTCAACTTCTCAGCAGTCCAGCAAACCCACAGAGAGCCAGCTCCCTTGCCCTAAACTAGCCAGGCAGCAGGAGCATGCCAGCTGTCTTGTTTATTCTCTTACCCTGTGGTCTGAGCCAAAGCCCAGTGCTGCCCCAGCCTTGACATTGCCTCTTACGGAGACTGTGCTCGGGAAGGAAGTGGGGGAGCCCTGCCCAGAAACTGAAACTTGTTCTTGTTTAGAGGCCATCGATCAATGATCTTTAACTTATTTTATTATTATTTTTAATGGTGTGTATGCCAGAGGTCAGAGGTCAACGACATCTGACTCTAGGGTTACAGGAGGTCGAGAGCTGCCCAGTGTCGGTGCTGGGGATCAAATGCAGGTCTTCTGGAAGAACAGCAGGTGCTCCCAATGGCTGAGCCATCTCTCCAGCCTAGATCTTTAATTGATTTGGGATATGGATTCCAGGATAGTATATTTAGTATTTGAATTGATGGCTGTCAGACTTTCCCACTACTTAAGAAACATCCCTGCTTTAATTCCATTAGCACTGAGCGACTTGAAAGCCCAAATATTAGTTTTGCTTAGACTCACTCAGTAATTGTCTTCTCTTTATTTTGTTTGTTTTGTGTCACGTATTTGTTTTGGAGACAGTCCCGATGGTTAGCACAGGCTAGACTTGAGCTTCATGCCTCAGTCTCCTGAGTACTGTGATAAAGTCTTACACCCAGTTTATCTTCAGAATGGATTTCTTGTTTGCTGTTGGGATTTTTGTTGCTGTTGTTTTGGTTTTAGTTTTGTTTGATTGTTTTTGCTTATGTTTATGTTCATGTGCATGTGAGTGTGTACATGTGGAAGCCAGAGGTTGATGTCAGGTGTCTTCTTCTTGTCACACCCCACCATAGATTTAGATTGTGTGACAGGGTCTCCCACTGAACCTGGAGCTCGCTGATTGGCTGGACTGGTTGACCAGTGTCCTCTGGAATTTACCTATCTCTGCACCCCCAGCTATGGAATTACAGGTTCATGCCATCATGTCTGACTTTATAACATGGGTCTGGGGATCCAAATTCAGGTCCCCATGCTTGCACAGAAGCACGTTTCCCACTGAGCCATCTCCCCAGCCTGATTTCTTGTTTTTGTTACTTCTGTTTGTTTGTTTGGTTAGTTTTCTTTTTCATTTTCGAGTATCAGCCGATTGGGCTGTCTGCATTTTGTTTCAACATGGAAACTACATGGAAGGGATGTCTCTGGTGGCTTTCTCCCTTTGAACCTTTTTGTGGAGGTGGCCATGTAGTTTCCCACTGTAAGTGTTTCCTTTCCCTTCCTATTTATCCCATGTTTATTTCTGTGCATCCACATCCAGAGGCAGCAGTTGGGAACCGCTGTGGAGATGGAGATAGCCCAGATGCTGGAGGAGAACTCAAGGATCCTCAAGTTCGGGTACCAGTTTACCAAGCAAGGGCCACGGACAAGAGTGGCAGCTGCCATCACAAAAAATAATGACCTGGGTAAGGCAGGTGTGATCAGTAGGAAGAGCTCTGGTAGCATCTCAGACGCCATGTCCCTGGGCTCGGCGGTCATGGTCACCCTCTGGTCTGTGAGGTGTTTAAACTTCAACACAACATTCTTTTAGAAGAGCTGTTCCTCTAGCTTAGCTCTTACCTGGTTTCTTTGTCTCTCCTCTCCTCCCTTTCCCTCCCCTCCTGTCCTCTCCCTTCCCCTCCTCTCCCCTCCTCTCCCTTCCCCTTCCTTCCCTAGCCTCCTCTACACTCTTCTCCTCCTTCCAAGCTGATGGTACTCTGTAACTGGAGGTTTCTTTCCTGGCCCGCCAGTTCCCAAATAGCCATTCATAGGCATACATTAACTATAAAACTTGGACCAATGGCTCAGGCTTCTTACTAGATAGCTCTTACATTTAAATTTACCCATTTCTATTAATCTGTGTATTGCCACATGACTGTGGCATTACCAGTTTGCTGGCATCCTGCTTCTCCAGTGGCTACCCTGCCTGGTTCTATTCTGCCTGGCCATTGGCCAAATCAGCTTTATTAACCAATGTACACACGTTGGCGTGTTTTTTCAATACTCAGGCCTAAGTGTGGGGACATGAATGCCTCTGTATTTTGCATGTGAATTACTCTTGCAGAGCTACATTACACGGGTTAAACTCTCACAGAGCTTTTCAGTACACATCAGTACTCTCTCTGTTCTGACTCAGGGCATGGCAGTCCCAGGTTCCTTATGTCTGACTTCTGATGACACGGTTTTTTCAATACTCAGAAAGAAAGCATGTTAGGTTTGTATCTGAGCAGTCCAGAAAACAAAAGAAAAGTAGGCAAAGCGAGGCTCTGGAAGTACTGACAACAGATCTTGTGCCCAGGAACAGCCATTGTAGGTGGCAGCTTTCCTACAGCTTGAGCTACTGAACATAGAGAGTTAGAGGGGATCTCAGACAGTGTACCAGTTGGCTAAATCCAGGAAGCTTCCAGAAGCCCCTTGCTATGAACCAAAAGGGTCTGCAGCTCAGGAAGTGCAGAAAAGAAGAGAAGAAAAGGGGTGTGCGAACCAGGAATGTGTCAGGTTTGATGGTGTGTACCTGTAATTCCAACATTTGGGAGGCTAATGCAGGAAAATCCTGATTAAAGACGAACTTGGGCTACATGATAAGACCATATCAGAGGAGGGAAGAGAAGGATAGAATCAGGCAGTTTTTAAAAGATGTATTATTTTATGCGCATGAATGTTTAGTTTGCATGTATGTCTGTGTAACATGTATGTGTCTGGTATCCTTGGAGGTCACAAGGAGCTCCATTCTCCTGGAGCTGGGGTAACCACCAGTTGTGAGCAGCTATGTGGGTGCTAGGAATTGAATCCAGGTTATCCAAAAGAACAAATACCCTTAACTACCTAGTTGTCTCTCCAGCCACCAAATGAGGCCATCTTGACAAAATATCTTTGGTCCTAAGTACTGGTTTAAAGGAACCTCAATCTCTGATTTTTCCAATTGTCTAAACCATACATTTTTTGAAGACCAATATTTAGGAACTGCTTGTTTGTTTGTTTGTTTGAAGACAGAACAATGCTGTATAGCCCAGACTGTCCTGGAACTCCTATGTAGCCCAGGCTGGCCTCCAATTCTTGATTCTCCTGCCTCAGCCTCAGAATACTATGACTTCAGGTGCACTCCACTGCATCAGAAACTTAGGAGCTTTTAATCAAGAAGAGATTTAGGGGATCTGAGCTTCTCTTTACAGAAGCCTGGTCTCCCAGTCATAGTCAGAGGTCAGGGGTGAGGCTGTGTTCACCTGAGGACTTTGCAAGGGCCACTCAGTGACAGAGCTGCCCAGAAGTCAAGGAGATGCCCTGTGTGTAAATCCCCATGAAAATTCTTAGCAGCTCACTGCTCCTTGATCTCTCCTGGACTGACTGCTCCATAGACGGACAGAGACGTTCCCAGCTACCAGACAGACATAGCTTGATTTAAATTTAAATTCTTCCTTATACTAGATTGCTTTGCCATTCCCATTTATTTCCATAATTCATTGAATGTTGAAGTTTAAGATGGTTCATCCCCTTGGGTGTGTGGCATGGAGTTTTGCGGGGTGAATATCTTCTCCATCAGTGGTTCTCAACCTGGGGGTCAGAGATCCTGCCTATCATATCCTTACATATTTGCATATTCGTAAGAGTAGCAAAATCACAGTTCTGAAGTAACAGTGACAAGATTTTATTGTGTTCCACAACACAGGAAACTGTATTATAGGGTTGCAGCGTTAGGAAGGTTGAGAACCACTGCTCTAGAATGATTTCAAACAATATCCTTTTCTTCTAAGTCTTTTTTAATTTTTTCTTTCTCTCTTACCTAGTTCGCAAGAAGAGAGTTGAAGGAGACCGGAGGTAAACCTCTCACATCACACAGCCATCTGAAACACGGACAAAAACTCATCCTCTTCTTCATGGGACCACTCTATCTAAGGCTGTTCGTTTCCGTTAACCGTCTAAGTCATAATCCTAACGGTTACTCTTTCTTAGCACTACTTATTTATGTGAAAATGTGTGTAGCGGTTTGACTTTCTCCTGGACACACCTGGAAGCGTGCACAAACAGGATGACACGGATCTCAGACAGTGACAGCGCTGGAGATGATTTTAACCACTTTCATATTGTCTTGCTTTCTTACATGAATGTGTTTTTAATCGTGGAAAGGGGCTTAGCGTGTGTTTGTAGCTGATTGCAGTAGAGGCCTATCTCTGTTTACACGCATCACTTTGAGTTAGGCTGAGTACATGGGACATGTGCTGCTGACCACATCAGAAGTTAGTATTGCCAATCTTTCACAAACTCTCCGTTAATTCCAGAAAACTGTCTCTGCGTGCACATGCCCGACTGATTGATTGTCAGTGGGATCCTCCTTAGGCAGCACTTTAACCTAGCATTATCAAATTAACTGTTTATTATCCCATGAGTATGCTGATAATTCACACATTTTACCATGATTAAACATGAATTAAACATTTGTGTAGGTGGATGGCATTAGGAATTGTACCCAGGGCCTTGTGTATGTTAGGCAAGCACTCTACCCCTAAGCTGTATCTCCAACCCAAATTATATTTAATAGACAATTACTTACAAAGCCATTGAAAGGCTTTCCAGGTATAATAGAAAATTTTAAATTTTACTAAAAGAAAATTTCAAAATAGCACATTCCTAAATAAAACAATAATAATGGCATCTTATGGGCTAGAGTGACGGCTCAGCAGTTAAGAGTGCTTGCTACTTTCCCAGGGGACCAGAGTACAGTTCCCAGCACCTATGTCAAGTAACTAACAGTAGCCATCTATCTTCAGGGGA
>NC_022012.1:63988277-63995703 GCF_000317375.1 Microtus ochrogaster
CATACATACACACACACACACGTGGTTAAAAATAAGTTTACTAGATCATGGCACCTCAATCAAAGTTTCCAATACATAAGATTGAATGAATTTGACAAAATTTAAAAGTAATTTTTGCTTCATCTTCAGTATGACAAGCTCACAGGATAAATTGTGGGCATTGTGGTTAGTTATATAGATTTTGTTTTACATGCAATCGCTTCTCTGCCTTTTGATAAAATCAGGTGCTACTTTTATCACATGACATCATTGATCCAGACATTTGCAAACATTAGGTAAAAATGAATTGTCGGCTACTCAGATCTTTGTCCCCTCAAAGACAAAGCCTGTGCAAGCAGAAGTGAAATGATTGCATTAATTTTTTAGCGTGATAGTTGGGCAGTGCAGTGCAAAATTAAGGTACCAATGACAAAAGTCTTTAGCCCAAATTAATCATTTCTCTCTCCTGTCGTAGATAACAGCTTGTGGCGCCTCTGTGAGGTACCTATGCTCGCTCCTCTGCTCCCTGCTGTGACCAAGTAGCTGGCAAAAGGAACGTAAGGAAGAAAGGGTTTGTTGTGGTCACAGTTTTAGTGTACCATCCACCATGACAGAGAAGAATGACAGCAGGGGCAGGAGGCAGCTGGTCACATCGCATTCACAGACAGGAAGCAGAGAGAGATGCATGCTGGGACTCAGCCCACTTTCTCCTTTCTCCCAGTTTGAGACCCCAGTCTATGGGATGGCGCTGCCCACGTTCAGGGTGAGTCCTCCCTCTTGAGTTAAGCTTCTCTGGTCACACCCTCTGTGAGTCCATGAAGATAAACGGTCCTAGTATCTCCTTTCCCTGTCCTCTACCTCCCATACACAGCCTCTCTCTTGTTTCCCTTCTCTTTATGACTCTGAGTCTTACAAAGGTGTTATCTCCTATGCTGTTGACAGAGCAAAAGAAGCTGCTGTCCCTGGCAGATCTTGGGCCCATTCCTGTATCGATTTAGTTACTGGGGGTTCCTGGGTTACTTGGTAGCAGTAAGGCAAGTTAATGGGTCAATAGCTTGAAAAGCTTTTGGAATCTATTTTGAGAAGCCTTTTAAAAAACTGGACACTTAAAGGGAGAAACTGGACACTTGGAGGGAGAAACTGGACACTTATTTGTTCTATAAATACCCAGAGCTGAAAGCAAAAAGCCTTTTAAACATCTCATTTTTTTTACTTGTTTTTACATTTTTCAGGACACAGTAAGGAGGGTTTGCTGATATTTTTTGAGTCATCCCCAATCCTTTATGTTCCTGTCAATCTTGAAACCTATTAGTACATTCCATTTGATAGTTCTCAGTCTGATTTTTCTTTCCTACTCACCCATTTATATAGGTTTATATAAGCTTGCTGATTGCTCAGTTTTCAAGAAGTCTGTGAGTTATTGCTCACCATAGCACTACTGAGAATTGAGGGAAGCCAGGTGTGGCAGCACACACCACTATTCCTAGCCCTCGGAGCAGAGGCAGGAAGATCAGTGTTGGCTACCTGCTACACGAGATCCCCAGCCCACCCTCCCCCAACCAAAGCATATGACGTGACATGCACTTACGGTTCAGTCGGTATGGTAAAGGCAAAACTGTGTTCTTGAGATTATTTATGCATGTCGTGCCTACATGTCATAAATACTACCCGACTCTCAGCATTAACTTCTTGGCCATGGTGAGAAGAGTCTTTGTGTAAGAAGCCGTCTCCTTTCTTCTCTCTAGATTGTTGACTGGTAAGCAGTCATCAGATCTACCTGGGTGAAATGTGCACAATGTATTTCAATCAGAATTTTTGCTTACTATGTTGTCAAAGGGAGGCTGCTATGTTTTGGTCACAGACTTCTTTAGAAGCAGAGTCCCTAGCAAACTTTTACAAGTAATCCTTTCCTCTCCTTATTCACTCTCTTGCCTCCATCTCGTAAGAAACTCAGACCCTGCAGAGTGTTATCTGAAGCTCCCACATTTTGGAGAATGAGTTGCAGTTGTTAACACAGCCTGGCAAAAAACAAGAAAAATTAGATTTGGATCACGGCTAGTCCTTTTTATAAGGAGTTATTAATATTATTAAAGCAAGATAGTAGAACATTATTTTTAAAATCATACTGTTTTAGCTTATGAGTTTATGAGATTATTTATTACTAATCAACTGTTTTACCATTATGGATTTTTAAATGGCTTGTAAAGTAACATTCCCATAAGTATTTCCATACTGGAGATATCATAGAGGATAAAACATACATTTGGGGGGTATGTATCAAATCATATAATTAGTCTGAGACTTCACCTCCTAGAGTAGACATTAGTTTCATCATGATGAGATGTAATATGTGTAAATTATTTTTATATGTATATATTTTGCTAGCTAGTGTGTTGAGTATTTGCTAATGCCTGACTGGCTGTTTGGAGCAAGCTCCAGTTTCCCTAAGCCTGCTCCCCTTCCCTTTACACTTGTGCAGGCCCATAGTAAGTGAAAACTTGCTCGCCTAGACTTGAAGGTTCCTGTCACTGCTGTCTTGTCATGGCACGTGAAGAGAGATGGCTTAGGAGATACATTTCTCAAGTCTAGAAATAGTGACTCGTTTAGTAGCACAAGTGCGTTTCTCCATCTGCCTTACATGCGCAGCAGAAGCTCCTTCGTCCTTTTCAGCATGATCAAATCCCTTGCTTTCGTCTTTGAGGGAAGTTAGTCTTCCTCCATCTAACCCCCACCCGTGTGTGTGTGTGTATGTGTGTGTGTGTGTGTGTGCGTGTGTGTGTCTCTGTATGTGTGTGCATCGTCAGATATCTAACTAGGTATTTGGCTACATCTGGACAACGGAATGAAGGGGAGGCTGTCTCCCCAGCTCCACTTCCCTTCCCCTTTTAGAGCTGCTGCAGACCCAGGTTTTGTGGGAATTCCTCTGGAGTCTGTAGCTTCTGTCACCCACTACATTTCACAGTTGTGTGGAGGATGATTCTTAGAATGTTCACTGGGTTACTACCCCTTGAGATCTTCGTATATGCCTAAAGTGTGTATCATTTTATACTCATGGACATCAGTTAGCCCCTCCTTCCATCTCTGTAGAACACACTGTATATAAATAATTTTGTACATAATGACCACCAAATATTTTGTAGTGAGATATTTGGCCACGTGTGGACCATGGATTGATGGGACCACGCTTCCCTTGTCCCTCTTAGGGTGGTGGTGGGCCCAGGTTAGAGAATCCCATGCCTGGAGGGGCAGGTGTGGCTCACCTATCTTTCAGTACATAGCTCATCTTCCAGTAGAAGAAACCCATCTCCATGTTCAAGCTCAGAAGCTATCACAGTGCCTGTACCCTGGAGCCAGTTTTCCTAAAGGAAGACTGGCATGCCTGACCATGAACAGCTGCTTCTCTTCCACACAGAGATGTGACCCCTGGTGGGCACCAGCATTATGGAAGCCACTGCCTTCAGAATAACTGCCACAAGACATTTCTGGTGTACAAGCTTAGATCTGGTGTTACAGCGTCGGTATGCGCAGCCAGATAGATAGAGCCCATCAGAGTGTTTGAGCATACCTCCTTTTTCATGGCTGAGACTGACTCTGCCCTCTCCGAAATGCTGTGCAGGAGACAGGAAGCCTAAGAATTCTGCTCTGAGAGAAGTTTACGTGTGCTTTAGGGTTGGGATGATAGATCGAGTACCTTTTCAAAAAGAAGAGACTGAGTTTGCTGACTTCACAGTTCCCACGCCCCCGCTGCTCGCTCCATTCTCACATAAAGGAAGGGGATGAAAACTCTCTTAAATAGCAGGATGATCCCACTGCGTAAACCACAGAGCAGCCGTTTGGAACTAACTGACCAGAGAAAAGTATCCAGAACCTCGATGTTCATGGTCCCCAATTCTAGATCCGACTGTATCTTATACTCTGGCTCAAAATCCTTACAAATAAAAGGGCTGAGAATGTAATATTTAAATTAACTTAATGGCAGAACTCAGTTCTGCTCACTCCTCTTAATCTCTCTCCCATTAGCTTAATTAACAGCAATGACCAAACAATCAGTAGATAGGTGAAGGACAGGTTACAAATTTTAAGTCTATATCCTGGGCACTAATCTAGAACAGCACATGAGTCAGAGGTTAAGCTTATTTCAGACACATTGTTGCCTTGGAGAGGGTGAAGGAGAAGGCTTGGAGTCATGGGTGGAAAAGAGCGACCTACTAACCAGACTTGGTTGGCTGTGTCTTGTGGCAGTCATTTGGAGCACGTTGGCTCAGCTAGTTGGTATGGTGAATGGGTACCATACTAACAGATTTGGAGGCTACATCCCAATCCCGTTACCCACACTTAGCAGGTGTACGATCATGGGCAATTCATTTAATTGCCTGCCTATTATACATTATATGGGGGATACGCACCGGAAATGGAGTCAAGTGACCTGAACACTTGACTCTACACTTTCTTAGCTGGGTGACTTTGGGGAAACCACTTGGTCTCCCAAGGCTGAAGCTCCCCAGCTATTAAATGGGAAATAATAGCTTCACTAACTACCTCACAGAATTGTAGTGAGAAAATATAATCAGATCATTGGATGGAAACACCATAGAAACCAGAAAGCACTGTACAAAAGTAGATCGCTTTTATCAATTCACTAGTGTTTTCCACTGCCTGAGTCTGTTTTATTCTGACCAGTGGTTCATCTTTTAGAGTAGGGCAAATTGGGGCACGGGAATGATGTAAAGGACTAGGATTGTTCTACTTTAAACACAGAGGTGAGAAACGTGATTGGTGGCAGCAGTGGGTGTTATATTTCAGTGATACAAAACGATAGATCATTTTGCTGGGTCATTTGAAAGTACTTTGAAAAGGGCTGGGGAGTAACTCAGGAAGGTAATGTGCTTGCCTTGTGTGCACCGAGTCCCGATCTGATCCCCAGCACCGCATAAGCTGGGCAGGGTGCCATGAATCTGTAATCCCAGCACTCAAAAGTCAGAGGCAGGAAGATCAAAAGCTCAGATTCGTCTTTGGCTACATAGAATTTGAGACCAGCCAGGGTCACATGAGATCCTGTCTCAAAAAAAGAAAAAGACCCCGAGGAAGTGAACACAATCCTTGGAAATACTGGCTCCCAAAGGGGAGCTCAAACGGTGACTAAGAATTTAGGCAAGAGCACTGCTGTCTTTTCTGTCATCACTAGAAGTGACAGAGGCCAAGACTCAAGGTATTGCTGGCCACCTTGGAGAGCATCTCCTTGGGCTCCAGGAATTTTCATGTCTGGCATCCTGGTGCCGGCTCTGACATAGAAGGGGAGAAAGCTCTCCGGGGCAGCAACTACCGTATCACCAGCAGCTCAGCCCTGGCCAGTTATTTCTGCCAAGAAAAACCTTGAAGCATGGCCTCATAGGGATGGTGTCCCACAGTCCTTTTATCTTTGGTACCATCTAATAAGGTGGCTTTGTACATAGTAGGTGCTTTATAAATGTCGCTTGTCTGTCATTGTCCTCCAGCCCTGCAAGAATTATATTCTGTTTACAACCATGTGGTGTATATATACATACATATATATCTAATCATACTGATTTGGTTGCCAGCTGTAATGTGACCTTGAGTAAGATTTTTCCATCTATCTTATCTTCATTTCATCTGTAAAGCCCTGTGTCTCTTTCAGATTCCAAACATTACAACCCTGTGTTTCTGAGCCGGGCAGTGGTGGCGCCTACCTTTAATCCCAGCACTTGAGAGGTAGACGCAGGTGGATCTCTGTGAGTCTGAGGCCAATCTGGTCTACAAAAGCTAGTTCCAGTGCAGCTAGGACTGTACCACAGAGAAACCCTGTCTCGAAAAACCCACCCTGTGATTCAGAAATGAGTGGGTAATCTATCCACTGCAGCTCCTGCTCTCTCCAGGAATGTTCCACAGATGCTTGCTCCTGTTCATCAGTGTTTGATAACTTCAGCGTCGTTCTGGAAGAGCAGCCTTGTCAGAAAGGCTACTTCAGGGCTGGGAAGTTAGCTGGGAGGGAGAGCATTTCCTGATACGTGGGTTCAATTCTTAGCACTACAAAATAAAAAAAAAAATAATAAAATAAAAAAACTTTAAAAGTTTTGGGACACTTCCCTCAAAAACAGAAAGAACATCTTTATATATAATATTTTTCTCCTCAGAATCCGAGAGAAAGGAGGGGAAGAAAATGTAAAGAAAGAAACTGACCAGTATGTTTTTAATGGGCTTCTATTCAATACCTGTGTATTTGCATTTCCAAGCACATATTGATTGCATACCAAGAGACAATCAAAAGCGCACTGTGTATTCAAAGAAACTGGCCCAGGATTTGAAACTTCTGTGGACACAGTCTAGATGTGAGTAGACAGAAATGGGCCAAATGGGAAGAGGGGAAGGATGGAAAGTACGCTTCTTGAGTAATTTTACTTTAGAACCAAATGTTAGCCATGACAATCTTTATTTAAATTATTCTAAGCCAGACATGGTAGTGAACACCTGTAATCCCAGCACTTGGAAGGTGGTGGCAGGAGGATCAGAAGTTCAAGGTCATTCTCAGCAAGTTCAAGACTAGCCTGGGACACATGAGACTTTGTCTTTAAAATAAATAGGTAAATGGCATAAAAGTAATTTGTATCTCTTCTTTCTTCTTAAGAACAAAACTATGTACATGAAAAAGCATATTTATATTTTAAGTAAGTCTTTATCTTAATCTGTTTCATGGTTTTTTTTCTATAAAACAAGCAGCATTTTTCATTGCACACAAAAATGTAAAATACTTGCATGCCACCAGTCATGACTTACCAGTTCTATGCCTGTCAAGTGTGACCTTACGTGTATTGTTGCCTATATAGTGTTGAAGAGACTAAGGGACATAATACGCTTGTAAACTTGTATACTATTGGTAACACTTGTTTAGCTAAGCAAATTCTGAAAAGCCACATGGCTTTATTTTTCATTTGATGCTTTTTGATCAAATGTTAGATGATTGGTTAATTCACTAGAAAACTAAAGACTAACTTGCTTTTTAAATGTGAAGTTAAACATCTTGTGAAAAGTAAGTGTGAAATAAAGGAAAATGTACAAATTTTAAACTACTTTTATCATTACAAGGAACCCCATTGGCCCCCCAAAAAAGGTGTAATTTGGGGCCTTTTGGAATTAGCCACTAAGAGGTAACGTTGAGCTAAATATAAACTTTCAATTAATCAAGATCTTTGTGCTTTCAAGGGTGTCATGTATTCATTTGTGTCTGGACCGATAGTTGTAAATGGAAATGTAAAAAATAAAAGGGGGGGTCAATAAACTTAACTTTAAATGTCAAAGCCTTGTTGAAATAAGAGCAGCGGGGAGCTTTCCGCCACCCGGCCGCCCACATGGCTAGCTTAGCTTATGCCCCGAAATAATTACACGGAAACTGTATTCTTTTAATCACTGTCTGACCCATTAGTTTTAGCCT
>NC_022012.1:63996669-64011496 GCF_000317375.1 Microtus ochrogaster
CAGAAATACATATACATATAACAAAATTGAACTTAAAATCCATACCAATGCATATTATTTATACCAATATGTAAGAGCTAGCCAATAAGAGGCTAAAACTAATGGGTCAGACAGTGATTAAAAAAATACAGTTTCCGTGTAATTATTTCGGGTATTAAGCTAGCCATGTGGGCGGCCGGGCGTGGGGGACGAGGCCCCTGCCGCTCTTATTTCAACAAAGCCTGACTCCTGGCTGCTCTTAAGAGTCGAAATAAATGCCTGACACTTTACATTCTTACTTTACTTAAGAACATTTGCAGAAAGAACAATGGCGCCTTAATACAAGGAAGATAAAGTACACAGGCACAGTAGCCAGAGGAGAAATGGAAACAGGTTGAAATCAAAAGGCTCACATGTGGCTACACAGCATAATGGGCAGCAGGAATACAGGCAATAGCAGGTAGCTGTGCATACGTTTGTTAGCATAATGGGCAGCAGGAATACAGGCAATAGCAGGTAGCTGTGCATACATTCTGCCAGCAGGCACTAAAAATAACCAAATTTCTGAGTAAAGATTTGACCTCAAGTAGCAAAAAAAAAAAAAAAAAAAAAACCCACACTCCCTGCTTCCCTGCTGAGTTCTGGTTCAGCTTGGTGACCCCCAAATTTCATCATTTAGGCTGATGACAGTCTGAGAAGCAGAGAGGGCCTACATCTAGTTTATATTTGCTGCCGCACACCTCCACGAGGAAATATATTGCTCTGTTGTTTTGCTTAAAGAATTCTCCTTTTCAGGGGCTGGGGTGTAGTTTGATTGGTAGAGCAGAGGAAGCCTTGAGTTCCATCCCTAGAAGCCGTAAAACCCCATGTAGTGGTGTGTGCCTGTAAGCCTGGCATTTAGGAGGTAGAGACAGAAGGATCAGGAGTTTAAGGTCATTCTTAGCTACACAGTGAGTTGAGGTCAGTCTGAGCTATAAAACCCTGTCCTTTTCAGTCTGTGGCATGTGGGTAGTAGAGATTACAAGTATCATACTGAGGTTACCATTGTCTAGTTTAAATTTCATGACCACTAGTATACATAGATGATAGATAGATAGATAGAGAGCTAGATAGATAGATAGATACATACATACATACATACATACATATAAATAATTTGTATGTATAAATATATTTATAGTACATATATTTATATGTAAATATGTGTATTTTATTTAAGTTTTTATTTTATATAATATCTATTTTATATAATAAAGCACTCAGTGGTAGGATACACACGTAGTCCCAGCTCTAGGGAGGCAGAGGCAAAAGAATGGTTTTAAGTTCAAGGCTACACTGATCTGTATAACAAGTTCCAGGTCAGCCAGCACTACATAGTGAGGCCTTGTCTTTTAAAAGGAAAGAGAGGGAGCTGCAGAGATAAGTCAATGGTTAAGAGCACTGGCTATTCTTCCAAAGAACCAGGGTTCTGTTCCTAGCACTTATATGGTAGCTCGCAATAATCATCTGTAACACTAGTTCCAGGAAATCTCATGCCTTCTTACCGACTTCTGTAGAAAACAGGCATGCACATGGTAGACAGAAGTTTCTTTCTTGGCCACCAGTCCCAAGTAACCATACAGAGGCTTAATTACAAAAGCTTAACTGATAGCTCAGGCTTATTACTAACTAGCTCTTACAACTTAATCCATTTCTATCAATCTACTGTCAATTCTGCCACATGGCTTCTACCTCTATCCCATTATGTGTGTCTGACTCACTCTGCATCTGGCTGGCGACTCTGACTCCATCTTTCTTCCTCCCAGCATTCTCAGTTTGGCTGTCTAGCCTATACTTCTTGCCTGGCTACCAGCCAGTCAGTTCTTTACTAAACCAACCACAGCAACAAATCTTTACAGTATACAAAAGGATTATTCCACAGCATAGAGATATGGCTCAGTGATTAAGACTGCTTACTGCAGATGACCCAGGTTTGGTTCCTAGCACCCACATGACAGCTCACAACAGCCTTTAACTCCAGTTCCAGGGGATCCAACACCTTCTTCTGGCCTCGGCATGTTCTTGTATGCATGTGGCACATAAGTTCATTCGGTCACACACACATTACACATAAATAAATCTGTTCTTAAAAGTTAAAAAGGACCAAAACAGTCTTGTTTTTCTTTCTTTTCTTGTTTCATTCACTTGTTCTATTTCTTTTGCTTTTTTGAGACAAGGTTTTAATGTGGCCCAGGTTTCCTCATATGTAGCCAAGGCTAGCCTTGAACTCCTGGTTTTCCTGCATGTACCTACCAAGTGTTCCAATACATATGGCTTTTTATTTCTTAAAAACATATTCATTTTGGTTGTTCTATTCATTCTCTAAGCAGAGAGGCCCTCCCCCATAGCTCCAAGAGTTGCATACAAGCAAGATGGAGCTGTCTCAAAAGTTGCTCTCACCTGATGGGTTCCTGCTCATTCCCCTATGCTGGACCTGTGTTTAATTGATGTTTCTAGACACAAGCTTTCAGATTTGACAGTTATCTCTTTTTCTAAATTGTGCTATACATTTTTCTGCTCCCCTCCCTTCTTCCCCTTTCCCCTTCTACACTCTCCCGTGGCCCCCACACTCCCAATTTACTCAGAAGATCTCGTCTTTTTCTCCTTCCTATTTAGATCCATGTAAGTCTCTCTTAGGGGCCCCTTTGTTCTCTAGGTTCTCTGGGGTTAACTCTTGATTGAATCCTTGACTTGGAGTTATTTTATATTTGGACTTTGTAAAGGAATAATTCCATAAAGAATGCCCCCTCCTTTTCTTTTAATTTTTGGTCTATAGTTCTAAGTTTTCACAACTATCTTGCGAACTATGTTCTTAAAAACTGATTAAACAATTGAGGGAAGCTCAAAATTCCTAAAGGAATCTTTTGATAAGGAGCAAATTGCCGCTGGTATTAGTTTGCTTATGATGACTCAGTGTGACACAGGCCTTGTGGGTTGCTCTGGCTGGAGGCATAAAGATAACATTAATGAGGACTCACAAGGCACTGAGTAGCATTGGAGTATTATCTTATCAATCACTTTCACTTTGACCAAGCCCTGAAAACTAGTAAGAGCTATACTCTGCCCTTCTTCGTGTGTGTGTGTGTGTGTGTGTGTGTGTGTGTGTGTGTGTGTGTGTGTTTGTACGTATGTGGAAGCAAAGGGACAATGTACATCACGTGTGCAAGTGCCTATGGAGGCCAGATGAGGGTACTGAGTCCTCTGGAAGAGCAGCAAGTGTTCTTAACCACTTCTCCAGCCCTCCAGCCCCATTGGTGCCTGCCCTGGGGCTCACTGAGTAGGCTAGGCTGGCTAGCCAGAGAGCCCCAAGGCTGATGACTTGAGTTAAATCCCTAAAATAGTGGCAGGAGAGAACAGCTTCTTTTCTCAGGCCAGAATAAACCAGGATACTAATGTGGAGAGAATACGGAACTGTTGTCAAGTCAGCTAGATGTGTGGTGTGTGCCGGTAATTCCAGGATCTGGGAAGTGCAAGCAGAAGGATAAAGAGTTTGAGGCCAGCCTCAGCTACATAATGAATTTGAGGCCAGCCTGAGCTACATGAGACCTTCTCTTAAAAAAAAAAAAAAAGACACACAAAATGGGCTAGAGGGATGGTTTCAACAGTTAAGAGTATGTATTACTCTTGCAGAGCATGGGTCCAGTTCCCAGCACCTACATGTGGCTGCTCCCAAGTGCCTGTATCTCCAGTTCTAGGGATCCAGCATCTTCACCTGGCCTTACTGAGGCACCTGTACACACATGGTGAACATAAACGCATGCATGCACACATACATATACATCGATTAAATCAGGTTTTGTTTTGGAGTTGTGGGGTTTTTTTTAAATATTACACAAACAAACTGTCAAAGAATCTAAATTATTTACTTATTCAAAATTCTGTCTCTTCTGGAATGTCTTGGAGACGTTTCTTCATATTCTTTGAGCCAGGCCACAGTTTATCATATTCTAAAGAACATGATGAGATCTAAGAGACATGTCAGTCTGATCAGCAGTTAGAAGGCAGGCTAGTAATTGAGTGAGTATATGCTTCATTTCTGGATTTACATACAGTCTGTTGTTGTGGGATATTTGTACACTGTATGAAGATGTATTGCTGTGGTTGGTGTAATAAGAAGCTGACCGGCTAATAGCTAGGTAGGAAAGTATAGGAGGGACTTACACACACAGAGAGAACTCTGGGAAGAAGAAAGGCAGAGTCACCAGGCAGACATGGAGGACACAGGGTGGGCAGTATGGGAATGAGGTAACGAACCTTGTGGAAGAAAGTAGATTAAAAGCCGGGTGGTGGTGGCGCACGCCTTTAATCCCAGCACTTGGGAGGCAGAGGCAGGCGGATCTCTGTGAGTTCGAGACCAGCCTGGTCTAGAAAAGCTAGTTCCAGGACAGGCTCCAAAACCACAGAGAAACCCTGTCTTGAAAAACAAAAAAACAAAAAAAAAAAAAGTAGATTAAAAATATGGGCTAATTTAAGCTATAAGAACTACCTAGGAATGTAGGACCCAGCCATGATAAACTTAATGGAGACCTGAGTCTCAGTAGTTTACCCTGAGGCGATAACTGGTTGCGGGAAGAACCACAAACTGAGATTACCCAGGCACCACTCAGGAACAGACCGTCCAAAGGAAATTCCTAACATTCCATAGGATCACCGGCTAGGGCACATTCACCAGGACACCCCTAGACAAATGTCAGCCAATCAGGGGTCCGAATCCTTAGAAGTCCCTCATTCCCACCATTACTACTATAAAAACCCAACTCTAACTGAGCTCGGGGCTCTCCAATCATTCCAATGTGTTGGACACAGGGAGTGTCAGAGTTTGCAAACTTGTGTAGAATAAAGGTTCTTTGCTTTTACATACAGGACATACAGGACTCGATCTCCTTGTTGGTTCTTGGGGTACTTCACGGATCTGGGCATAGCAAGGAAGAAGCCTAAGCTAGGCCGAACTTTTATACTTCATAATAAGTCTCCCATGTCATTATTTGCATGCTGGCTTCTTGACAAGAAAGTAGTCTTGATGAGAGAAACCATTTGACGTTATGCAAATTAACTTTCTGAATTCTTCATTTTTATTTTCATGTTTAAAACGTGAGGATATTAATTTCCTCTTTGTAGAGTTATTTCAAAGTTCAACAAGATATTACAAATAATGGCACAATTCTTGTTATGTATTAGATATTCAATAAATATTAATTGAACCTGAGCACTGTAGGAAATGTCTTTCAGAAACCAGCTTCTGGATATTTTAATTTGCAGATTTCCCTTAGCCAGGTACGGTGGTGCAGGCCTTTGTTCCTGGTAGATAAGATTGCTTTAAGTCTGAAGCCAGCCTGATCAAATAGTAAGTTTCAGGGCAGCCAGATTACATAGCAAGGCCTTGTCTCAAATGAACAAACAAAGGAAAAAAAGAAAGGGAGAGAGGGAAGAAGAGGGGGGAGGGAGAGAAGAAGGAGGGGGCAGGAGAGACAGAGAGGTATTCCAAATCATCAGTGATGTTCAGTGGGTGCCAGTTGCACAAAATTCCAGAGTGTTTACTTAGCCAAGGGTACTCCCCACCCTGAGAGGAAGAAGTAGGTGCCAGGAGAAGGTTAACCATTGGGTGAGTCCCTGTTCTGGGTGTAGTTGGAATGTACCTCAAGCACGCACTCCAGTCCTCTTCCGGGCTGCGTTTTTTTTTTTTTTTGAGGTGGGGGGGCGGTGTTTCGAGACAGAGTTCCTCCTTGTAGCCTTAGCAATCCTGGAACTCACTCTGTAGATCAGGCTGGTGTAAAGATCCATCTGCCTCTGTTTCCCAAGTGTTGAGATTAAAGGTGAGTATCCACTGCCTGGTTCCAGGCTGCATTTTTAGAAGGTTATCAAGACAGAACATTATTCCTGTCTATGCTGTTAAACTCACTAGGGAGCTTCTCCTCAGAGCCCGGCACAAGAGACAGCCATTACACAGGACATCAAAAAGTCCTCTGAGGTGTTTCCACTTTCTTCATCTTCCCCTCCCTAAACTGTCTACTTTATTTCCCTCCTTTGACCAGCTACTTCTGTCATTTGCTCTCACATCAGCCCAGTCTCACTGACTGATGTAGAACATGAAGTTGGGATGGGAGGATGAGATGGAGCAAAGATTGACCAGGACAATGAAGCAATTGTTACCTAACAGGCAGTTAGAAACAGCGTTTGTTTAAAAGCACTGGCTCCTCACTTGGGCCCATAAGGTATCTAAACGTAGGATAAAGCCTAGCATCTCTGCTTTCATTTTGTGGCTGCCTTCCTGTTTTGGGGTTGCCTAGTTACCTCTGCATATAGGCATGTTCATCATTCAAGGAATGCCTACCCAGAAACCTATGATATCTCATTTCCCTACAAGAATAAAGGCATAAAAAATAAAGTGAATGAGACATCACATTGTCAGCTTTTACAATTACTCCCCTGTAGCCAGTCTTTCTTTGGATAGCCAGCTCCCAAATAATAACATGGAGAATTCTTATTGGTCATGAAAGCTTAGCCTTAGCTTAGACTTGTTACCAACTTGCTCTTATAACTTAAATTAACCTATTTATATTAATATATGTTCTGTCATGTGCCTCATTACTTCCTCATACTGTATGTCTGACACCCTCCCACCCCCACCCCCACTCCCACTCTGTGTCTCACTGGCAAATTCCCAACCTCTAAGATTCTTCTCCCCAGTTCCTCTCTCTGCCGGGAAGTCCTGCCTATCCATTCCTGCCTAGCTATTGGCCATTCAGTTCTTTTTTTTTTTTCAAGACTTATTTACTATATATACAGTGTTCGGTCTGCATGTATTCCTGCATGCCAGAAGAGAGCACCTGATAGCCGGGCGGTGGTGGCTCAAGCCTTTAATCCCAGCACTTGGGAAGCAGAGGCAGGCAGATCTCTGTGAGTTCGAGGCCAGCCTGGTCTACAAGAGCTAGTTCCAGGACAGGAACCAAAAGTTACGGAGAAACCCTGTCTCGAAAATAAAAAAAAAAAAAAGAAGAAGAAGAGAGCACCTGGTCTCATTATAGATGGTTGTAAACCACCAGGTAGTTGCTGGGAATTGAACTCAGGGCCTCTGGGAGAGCAGCCAGTGAACCATCTCTCCAGCCCCTCAGCTCTTTATTAAACCAATCAGAAGGTGCCTTGGTAGAGACACAGCTTCACAGTGTACAAAAAGATTATCCCACAACACTCCCCATAGGCACCTAAGGTCACCTGGATTCCATGAACATCAGAGCATCCCAGGTCAGAACAGCTCCCAGATGAGGGCATCCCATCCTTAGGGAGGCTGTACCCTGGACCATCTTCTGGAATGATATTGTACCCTCTTTGGACCACCTTGTAGAACCAAACTGAAACAATGACCAGCCAGCATCATGACTAGGATTGCTCAGTTACATATACTTCTTGCTCCCTGCCCCACTTCCTCCTCTGCTTAAACCTAAAGCTCATATGGGCTTATCTGTTCCTTTCCTGAATGTGGCCATTGATGGAATCTAGCTCTGCTTTTCATTTTTATTCCTTTCTTTGTGTTAGGGACACCATACACTGGGGTGCCTTATGACCTTTTCTGCCCTGAGTTAGCCAAAAATACATACATACATACACACACATACATACTCATGTAGCCCAGACTAGCCTTGAACTCAGTATGTAACTGGCTAAAGATTATGTTAAACTTCTGATTCTCTTCCTTCTGCATCAAGTGCAGGCATGTACCATCACACCCAGTTTATGCGTGCTCGGGACCAAATCTAGGGCTTTGTGTGTAGTTGAGTAAGCACTCTACCAACTGAGCTACATCCCCAGTCCCTTAGCTTTTATCTGTCTTCCTTGTCAAGTTTAAAGAGCTGATATCATATCCTCGCATTAGTAACCAAGGGTATAAAGACGCTTTGGCTCCGTATGTCTTTTTACAAAAGGACCGCCATGCAAGAAGAAAACCTATTACCAAAAAAACCTCTAGATAGTCTTTCTAGATTCCAGAGGGTCGCAGTTCTCTGGAATACAGGAGCAGAGAATATTTTTCTCAGCCTACTCCTGGTTTCTATATACTGTTATAAAACCCTTCCCATTGTAAAGGGCCAGGTCCATGTGGAGCCGCGCCCTTCTCCCTCGAACTACAACTCCCAGCATGCAGCCTGCCCCCAAGAACACGCATGCGCATGGGCGGAGAGTGGGGGGGAACCAGCAACACAGACAGCGCGGTCTGGTTTTGGGGGCAGCCGGCGGGAGAGTTCGGCAACTCCCTGAAGCTGAGGCGCAGCGGAGTGTGGCCACAGAGAAGAGCAATTTAAACCTTGTGGGCTCTGCCGGGAGTCGGCGGCCGGACGCCAGCAGGTGAGTTCAGCACGGTGCTTTCCAGGAAGTCCGTCGGCGGGCGGCGGCAGCGGGTCGCTTCGGCCTGGGCGATCGAGGAGGGAGCGGCTGTGCTTCCCGCCGCAGGGGTGCGGCGCCTTCCCCGCGGGCCTCGCTAGGGAGCCGAGGGTGCCTGGCCGTTCCGGGACAGCAAGGTGTGCCGGGTGTCGCCCGCGGCCAGGCACGCAGGCTCTGAGCTTCGGTGAATCACAGCGGCCGGTCGGCTGGCTTTCAGGGCTCCTCAGCTCGAGTACGGGACCGACCGGCTGGGGTTCGGGGCCGGCCACTTAGTGTTCGGGACAGGCTGGCTAGAGTTCGGGGCCTGTCACCTAGTGTTCGGGACCGGCCGGCTGGGGATCGGGACCCGTCACTTCGAGTTCGGGACCGGCCGGCTGGGGTTCGGGGCTCCTCACCTCGAGTTCGGGACCGGCCGGCTGGGGTTCGGGACCCGTCACCTAGTGTTCGGGACCGGCCGTCTGGAGCTGGGGGGCTGTCTCCTCGAGTTCGGAATGGTCTACCTGGGGTTCGGCACTGGCCAATCTGGGTTTGGGACTGGCTGGTGCTCTGGACCCGGCGTGGGCTGGGGAAGTCGTCTGGGAAGTGCCTCACCCCGCAGCCCTTCAACTCCAGCCGACTTCTTGCTGCCCCGGCTGTTGGTTGAGAGGGAACCCACAGAACTTGGGACACACCCTTTTCGTGATTGAAATCTGGCCGTCTTACATTGACCATTTTGATCTGTCAGCTCTGCTCTGCCTTAGAATCAATTTCTGGCTCCTGTGCAGCACAGCTGGGACCGGCTGTGAAGCTGATGCGGGTTTGTTTTGAGGACGTGACTGGGTCGTTATTTTTGTGCTTACAGAAGTTGATGAGTTTCCTCTGCAAGCCTGCATTCTGATTACAAACAGAAATGGGAAACAGCCCCGGTTTTTACTTTCCTTTTCTTCTCATCTCTTTCCCCTCCCTTTTCTGTTTTCTCATCTTCTCATTCGTGTTTATTTAAGAATCACCTTTACCCATTTCCGAATCCTTCTCCCCCATTCTGTTTCTAGCCCCTTTTCCCCCATGTATTCATTCATGTTTAGCTAAGAATCGAATTTCCAATTCGCCCTCTGCCTCTCTTAAAACCCACAGTCATCTATTTGGTAATGAACACGGCAGTAAAACTTATCCCAGGAGGTCATACTTAAACAGGAAATGAGCCTGCGGAGATCTGTTAGCTATGTGCAGTCTTCTTTGGTTTCTGATATTTTTTGTGCAGCTCGTTCTTTTTCTGAGAATCCTTCAGAATAGTTTCTTGGCAGATTAAATTGATTGATCAATCGACCCACTGGTATTTTAGAAAAATAGATCTTTTTATTAGTTGCCTCTTCTTAGTGCTGTCACACTCCCCTCCCTTTTTTTATTGATATTTATTGAGCTATACATTTTTCTCTGCCCCCCTCTCCCCCCCCCCAAGGTCCCCATGCTCCCAAGCTGTCACACTTTTTATATATAAACACATACACATCCCTTTTTGGTGTTTTGAGCCATTCTCACTAGGTAGCCCAGGCTGCTCTTTAGCCCCTTCTTTTCCTGTCTCAGTTTCTCAGTACTGGAATTACAGATGGGGCCATCAAGTCTAGCTAACTCTAAATGTCTTTAAGAACCCACAGTTAGGGCCTGGAGAGACGGCTCAGAGGTTAAGAAGACATGTTGATCTTCCAAAGGCCTGGGTTTAGTTTCCAGCACCCCCACATCACAGCCTACAGCCATCTGTAACTCCAGTTACATCTGGTATCCTCTTCTGGTCTCCACAAGCACTGTACACATGGTGCACATACAGACAAGCTCGCACACATAAGTAGAATTCTTAGAAAGAGCACACAGTTACAGTTAGAATCCCATCTCTGACTCCACAGTGTGCATCCCATTATATTCCAGATCTTAGAACTCCCTTGCCTTGCATCTCCCACCATTTCCAGTTTTTTTTTGTTGTTGTTTTTTTTTTTTTTAGAATGAGATTGATGGTGGCCAGGTAACCCCACGATTATCCTAGCCTTCTATGGTGTGTGTGTGTGTGTGTGTGTGTGTGTGTGTGTGTGTGTGTGTGTGGTATGCAATTGGGTCAAAGCATGTTCATCTGTATTCACACATGTGTGAACCTACAGAGGAAGCCTGGAAGTTAATGTCATGTCTTCTTGCATCATATCTGCTGAACCATATCTCTAACCCCTCCTTTAATAATTATTTAAAAAAATTAATCCATCCGGGAAACCTTGGCTAAATGTATATCATTCCAACCGCTGTGCTAGACAAGAATGAACAAAAGTGAGTTCTTGAGGCTATTACTGCTCTATAGCTGAGTTTTCTTTCATCTTAGTGGTCGACCATTAAGCTATATTTTGCCTGACATTAAATACTTGGAGGTCAGATCCCATCACAATTCTTGGTGTTCAGTGTAATCACAGTTTTTTTCAGGCTGATGATGTAGCTTAGTAATTGAATGTTTGCCTAGCAAGTGTAATGACCTAGGTTTGGTCCCAGCACCACAAAATCCAAAAGACAATTTTCAACTCCCATCTACTGACTTATTTAAAGAACAGGTCAGTACAACAGAAAGGACCTAAGGGTCTCCATCATTTAGGGCCAGTACTCTTCACACTTAGCATGTGTAAATTGCCATACCTGTTCAATTTGAAGTAAAATCTGGAATTTGCATATCTTAAAGTGGTAGAAATCACACTTTGAAAATTAAGATGGTAAGATAATTCCAAAGATATTTTAAAGTGCTTCTGATGATTCTTTTAAGAAAGTGTCTAATAACTGTGATCTCTAATAATTGAGAGAGAAAGAGTCTAATTTTCAATTAAAAGGATTTTTCTTTCTGACAGAGTCTCGCACAGCCTCGGCAAGCCTCCAATTTACAATGTAGCCAAAGCTAGCCTTGATCTCGTGATCTTTCTGCCTCCACATCTTGAGAGTTGGAATTACAGGTAGGTGCCACATGCTAGCTTCTTCTTCCTTCCCTTTTTGTGTGCTCTTAGCTTTCTCCCTCTTTTCTCCCATTCTCAGTTGTTTGCATTCACATTTTCAGCAATTGACTGATTCAGCAAGGATGTATTTTACTCTGTCCTGGACACTGTCTTGGGCTCCTGATGAGTGTAAGATATGTTCCTATTTGGGTGCTTTTTGTAGGGAATAAGAACATGTGGTAGTTGTTTGTCAAGTATTTTCCAGTTGTACGGGTGGGGAACAAATAAAGTCAGTCTGTTTCCACATGCTAGTCATCTATGCTCCCAGGTTGTCCCTTCCTGTCATATTGGAGTGTATGTGACATATCTACGTAGAGTACGTGTAATTTTGTCCATTTATTTGGAACTTGAGATGAGCTGCACACAGGAAAACCAGCTAGATCTAAGCACTGTTATCTGCCGGGCCATGTCTGCAGGTATAAATGTGTAACTGGGTTAGAAATCAACAGAGGGAGGGAAAAGATGAAAGAGGTAGAAATAGTTGGAGTGAGTGGGTTTTAATAGTGTTCTGTGTCAGTGTGTACTCTGCTGTTGTTTAGGCTTGCAGTCATGAAATTCCTGCTTTTCTTCCACAGTGCTAGCATGTGCCACCTCCAAGGAAATTTTGCTTTGTTTTGTTTGTGATGGGTTTTACTCTGTAGCTCAGTCTGACCTGGATCTCAATGCTTTGTTTTGTTTGTGATGGGTTTCACTCTGTAGCGCAGTCTGACCTGGATCTCAATGCATGGGTCATTTGCTCACTCACAGCAGCCTTCTCCACTCAGCCTCCCTAGTGCTGGAGTTACCAATGTCAGCTACCACACCTAGCTCGGGTTTCCTGATTAAAAGAGTCCAGGAGGACATTATTGTGTAGGCTATAACTGTGGCTAAGGCAGTGTGTCACTCTTCCTCATTGACCTGCCTTGTTGACATTTGAATTACATTTGCTCTTCATGGTTTTATGTCAAATCCTTTAAAGTCCTAAGTGTAAATTCATACTGAAAGGAAAACAATATAGGAAGCAGAAATGTTATTTAATTGTGATGGTCCATTAGCCTATTAGATATTAAAATTATAGGGTCAAATTATGTTTGCTGATTATTAAAAAACAGTTAAATCTGAGCATACATTCTTATATCTGTCTGAATCCATTAGGGAGTGGAATATATATATATATATTACTGTGCATCTGTGTGGAAGCCCCTTTTTGGGGGACAGGGTCTCTCTATATAGCACAGCCTGTCTTGGAACTTACTATATAGACCAGGCTGGCCTCAGAGTCACATTGATCCTCCTGCTTCTGCCCCTCAAGTGCTGGGATTAAGGTTATGCACAACTGCACCAGGTTCTACCTTATTTTTATTTCTTATTTGTTTGTTTGTTTGTTTATTGTTGAGGTACGGTTTTTCACTGAACTTGGAGCTTCCTGAGCTCAAGTCAGTAAGGCTGACTCGTTGACCACTGAGCCCCAGGGATCTTCGTCTTCTCTTCCCCGACTGTGAGATTCCAAATGCACACTACCTGACTTATATATGTGTGCTGGGGATCAAACACAGGTCTTCATGCTCGCATGGTGTGTACTTTACAGCTGAGTCACCTCTACAGACCTCTGTTGGTTTGTTTTGATACTTAATGGTAATGAAGGAATAGAGGTCTGAATAATCCAAAGTGGTAAATAGTTGGAAGTGCATGCATTACAGTACTCTAGAATTACTTTTAGAACGAAATTGTTAGCCCATATCTTGAAAATAGAATTTTTACATTTATTTATTTAGTGTGTGAATAGGCACCCATGAGCCATGATGCACGTGTCATAGGACAGCCTGTGAGAGTCAATTCTCTCCAGCATGATGTGGATCCTGGGAATTTAACTTGGGTCATCAAGCTTGACGGCAAATACCTTTACCTGCTAAGCCGTCTTGGTGGTTCTGTCATTAACCTATATCTTGAAGTGCTGCTCTTTTTTATGATTAGTGTTTCTTACATCCGGACCAAGGAATTTGGACCTACCCTTAAGGTGGTAAAGGTAGTCTGGTTTCTCTACAGGGTCTCATTTACCCCAGGCTGGCCTCAAACTCACTATGTTGAAAGAATGACCTGAAAGTCTTCCTGCCTCTACCTCCCTTCCAGTGCTGGGATTACAGACATAGACCACCACACCCAGCAGGATATCCCTTGATGTTGGAGTTATAGGTGACTAGGGGTGCTCGTCGTGGAAACTGGGAACTGAGCTTAGGTCCTCTGCAAGAGCAGTATGCACTCTTAACTACTGAGTTGTCTCTCAACAACTCTTTTCTGTCCTATTTGAAACAGTGTCTCCCTACGTAGCCCTGGATGGCCTTAAATTTTTTTTTAACATTTATTTGGCTATTTTTTTTTGGGGGGGGGGTGGTTCAAGACAGGGTTTCTCTGTGTTGCTTTGGAGCCAGTCCTGGAACTAGCTCTTGTAGTCCAGGCTGGCCTCTAACTCACAGAGATCCGCCTGCCTCTGTCTCCTGAGTGCTGGGATTAAAGGTATGCGCCACCACTGCCTGGTTTAACATTTATTTGTTTGTATGTCCTTCAGCATACTCGTGCAAGTCAAAGGATGACTTAATTTTCAGGAGTCTGTTTTCTTCTTCTACCATGTGAGTCCCCGGGATCAAATTCAGGTCATCAGGCAGCAAATACCTTTACCCCGAACCACCTTTCAGGCCACATGTACCGATTTTTTTTTTTTTTTAATCAATCCTTTTTCTCTTCACTCTAGTCTCCCGATCCTTCTCCTGGCCCCAGTCCTTGCTGCCTCTTAGCTTAGACTTTGAGCTTTGCTTACTCTGCTTCCCCCACCACACCCCTTCTAGCTGAATCTGCCTCTTCTGACCACCCACAGTTATCTTGGAACTTCTGCAGCACTAATTGTCAGGCACACGGATTTAGGCTGCTGACTATGTATTGCCTTGGTTTTTAAAAGTAGCTCTATGCCGTGTTTCATTTTCTCAATTAGATGGTATTCATCGGTCTCTTAGATCTCAGGGAACACAAACCCACTTAGGCTTGCCTGCTGTGGAGTTGGGGGGTGGGGTTGTAGTGGATTATTATTATAAGGCTGCTGAGCTCCCAGAAATGAAGTACAGCTGGGATCAGATCTTAGAGAGATGCCCACCCCTGTGCCAGCCTTCTTAATCTGTGGCTTTCTTGGGTTCTCTTTGGCTCTTTTCTCTGCCTCCTCTCCACTCAAGGATATTACTTTCTTTTAATAGTGGAAATTATATTCAGTCTGTGGCAAAGAAAAAGACTTATACAAATGATTATGCTATGGTAAGCTAAGTGTTGATAAAAATATGAACAAAGTAGTGATGTTCCTTTACAATGTTCCTGTGTGTGTAGATAATATGTGCATATGTGCAGCTTAGGATTTTGTTTATATAACCCAACCCCTCTCCCCTTTCTCTCTCTCTCTCTCTCTCTCTCTGTCTCTCTCT
>NC_022012.1:64011596-64016991 GCF_000317375.1 Microtus ochrogaster
CTCTCTCTCTCTCTCTCTCTCTCTCTCTCTCTCTCTCTCTCTCTCTCTCTCTCTCTCTCTCTCTCTCTCTCTCTCTCTCTCTCTCTCTCTGTCTCGTTTGTTGTTGTTTATTTTTCCAGGTTTCTCTGAGTCTTGACTGTCCTGTGTCCTGGAACTAACTCTGTAAACAAGGCTGGCCCTTAGGGTTTCTCTGTGTAACCTGCCTTGGAACTTACTTTATAGACCATGCTGACCTCAAACTCACAGAACTCCCTGTCTCTGCCTCCCGAGTGCTGGGAAAGGTGTGCACTACCACGCCAGTTTCATTTTTTCTATTTTTAACATTTATCTTTGTCATCCAATTCTGCTAGTAATTGCAAGTGTTAGATGGTTTAGAATATAGTAACATCTCAATTACTTACATGAACTAGTTACTTAAAAATAAACCTTAAAGATAATAGCTGCTGTGGAGTTGGGGGTGGGGTTGTAGTGGATTATTATTATTAGCTAGCTTTTTTGTTTGTTTTTGGTTTTTTTATTTTTAGCTAGCTTTTTTATTAAGTATTTGGGTCTATATTAGGTACTGTTTAAAGTGATTTATGTGTATTAATTCATTTAATTAGTTAATATACCAACCCTGTATGTAGTTCCGTACCTTCTAAAAGTCATAAAGCTTACAATTGATATTTTCCTCCTAAGACGGGCTCAGTGTGTTACTTAGGCTGGCCTAGAAGTCCTAGGATTAAGTCATCCTCCTGAATAGCACAAGGTACCACATATGTGAAATCCTTTTTTAAAATTGTGTTACGTCTCTTTTTTTCTTCTTCAGTAAATACCTATTATATGCTTCTTCTGATCTTATTAATTGGAATATGGATTTTTATCTATATATCTTATCTATTTTTGGTTTTTCACAATAGAGTTTCTCTGTGTAGCCCTGGATGTCCTGGAACTCACTCAGTAGACCAGGCTGACCTCAAACTCAGAGATCTGCCTGCCTCGGCCTCCCAAGTGTTGGGATTAAAGGTGTGCACCACTACTGCTACCACCACCACGCAACAGGTTTGATTTTTGGTTTGTTTTGGTTTTTTGTTGTTGTTGTTGTTGTTGTTGAGATTTTGTCTTTATTTTTCAACATGTCTTTATGTGTGCATTTGAATACAGTGCCCTTGGAGTCTGGAGGTTGTTGGATCCCCTAGGACTGATAGAAGGTTGGGAATTGTCCAACATGGGTGCTGAGAATCAAGCTCAGGTCATCTTCAAGAGTAGCATGTGCTCTTAACCACTGAACCAACTCCAGCCCCTTGGCATAGTATTTTAATGTTCTGTTTTGCATAATATTTTTACTGTAGTATGCATTTACCTTCTGGGGTCTTAAGGTTTTTGTAAATATATTCAATTCCTTTGCCCTTTTCATTTTACTTTGTTTTTCCTTCTCTTTTATACCCAACTGTGGCTTGTTCTCAGTCACATTGATTTAGCTAGCTTCTGTTAATGTGAAGTATTAGTGACATGAAAACCATGATTGAAATCGAATGTTTTGTAGATGTAGTTAGAGATTATGGAAAAATAGGGAGTCTAAGGCCTTGTTCAAATCTTACATTCACTGAGAAGTATATGCTCTTAGGCAGGCTCTTTTTTTTTTCTGAGCCTCAGATTATTTTTAGCAAATTTCATAGGATATTAGTATTATGCAGTATTATTAGATAAGATATTGCTTTGTATTGCATTTTTATATTATGTACTACTATTCTTGTGTCGGTGTTAAAGAAATTTGCATATAAAATGTATGCAAATGAAATGTAGTCCCCTTTTTCTTCATTGTTTTGAAGTCTGGCACATGGTCCCATATCAATCTGAGAGGCTCAAATAAAGAAATGAACCTTCGGTTTATGAGATGGTGTACACACATCATGTACATGTATACACACACTAATAACATACAATTCGGAAGTGTTTCCCCATGATATAATTAAAATACAACCAGTTTCACTCTCCCACTTAAAAATAATAGTTACAGCTGTGGTAGTTTTAGGTGTATCTTGAGCTTCTGTCTGGGCCCTAAGCTCTCAAACCTTGTTTCCCTTCCCGTTGGCCTTTTATTTCTGTGCGGGCCTCTTGAGTTAGGGAAAATGTCCATTAACCTCCTCCTAAAGAACCTTGCCAAAGCAGACCTCGTACCATACTTCTTGGCCTAAAGCCACAATTTCTGAGACTTCCCTTCTTTCGTCAGTTCTGCTTTCTTCAGCTCTCACTAGACCTCAATATCGATTTGTTTTTCTTTCCACCTCCACTCCCTCCCACTTCTTCCCAGAAACTGCCTCCACTAACTCTATGCTTCTTATTATTTTAGTCATTTCACACGGTTCTACTTTGTTATATGTGACTGTTTTTTAAGTTATCTGAACCAATGTATAAAAACATAAAGGGTATACATATCATGATATTGTGGTAGGTGTATATACTTACATGTATTACTTAATGTCCAAATAAGGTTAAATTCATCTCCTCAGACATTTATCACTTTCTAATGGCAAACACTGTCAAAATCTCTTCTTTTGCCACTTGAAAATGTATTACGCATTTTTAATCTGTGGTTACACCATTTTGCCACAGCACATCAAGACTCCTCCATCTTATGTAACTGTAGCTTAATGCCTGTTGATCAACTTTTCTCTACCCTCTCCCTGTAGTAATAGGAGCGGCGGGGCTGCCTCCTCAGAACCCCAGCCGCACCCTGGCCGCCTCCGGCTAGCTTTACCCGAAATAATTACACGGACACTGTATTCTTTTAATCACTGCTTGGCTCTTTAGCTCTAGCCCTTTTCTCGGCTAACTCTCGCTCCTGGACTAACCCATTTCCAATCATGTGTGTCGCACCCCAAGGTGCGCTTACCGGGAAGATTCTAGCCTACGTCCATCCTGGTTCGGAGCTTCATCGCGTGTGCCTCAGAGAGCAGAGCTCTCTCCTCTGCCCGCTAGAGTGGAGCATCTTGTGTCTCTGAGGCGTCTGCCCCCTGAGAGAAGAGCTGTGGAGTCTGACCTCACTTCCTCTTCCTCCCAGCATTCTGCTCCGTTCACTCCTCCCCCTACGTTCTAACCTATCAGGGCAAGCAGCTTCTTTATTTAATTAACCAATGGCCTTCCTCCATCATCTCCCCCGACTATAATTTTCAAGACTATATTTTAGTGAGGTTTTTGTTTTATTTCACTTTTGAGAAAGGGTTTCCCTGGGTAGCCCTGGCTGTCCTGAGACTTGTTCAATAGATTAGGCTGGTCTTGAACTCTGAGAGTCACCTCTCTTTTCCTCTAAATGTTGGGATTAAACAAATATACCACCACTCCCAGTTTATATTAAGTTTTAAGTTTTGTGGGTTTGTTTTGTTTTTCATTACAAGGTTTTTCTGTATGACAGTTCTGGCTGCCCTGGAACTTCCTTTGTAGACCAGGTTGGCCTCGAACTCAGAGATCCACTTGCCTCTAACTCCCTAGTCCTAGGATTAAAGGCATGTGCCACCACTGCCCGGTGTATAGTAAATTTTTTAATCACTTAGAATGAGCTCTTCTATTTTAGTGTCACAAGAAATTTTCCCTTTGAGCTAGAGATTTTGTATTTTTGTCTTGAAACTTCCAGTATACACCTGTAAATACCACATCTTATTACTCCAGCTTAGGCACTGAATTCTTGTCTTTAATGCCACAAGGCATCAAGGTATAGTATATAAACTCTAGTCTTATGCAGTTTATAAAATGTATAATAACTGCCTCTGTGCCTGGGAAGATGGCCCAGAGTGTAAAAGCACTTACACCAAACCTGGCAATCTGAGTTCAGTTCCTGACATCTACATGGTGGAAGAAGAGAACTGATTGCTAAAAGTTGTCCTCTGAGCTCCACAAATGTTCTGTGTCATGTGTACATTCACACCTAATAAAGACTGCTTCCACTTCTTAACCTGAAAATTAATTTGCAATAACAAAGCTTCCTGTGTACCCAGACTCTAAAATTAAAGTAATAATCATTGGTGTTCCCTAAAAGTCAAAAGTATGCCCTATGTCTGAGGTATTCCTACCAGCTGAGGCCCAAGGCACTTGAATGATGCCAAATAGTGCTCAGGATTGTTGATTTTCAAGGAGACAAGAGACCAGGTGGTTGGGAAAGGCAGAAAAGGCCTCAGAAAGACCGGATTTGAACTGGACTTAAATTGTGAGGCGTTAGGATGGAATGGAGAAATCTGGTGATGGTTGGGGGCTTGTTGCAGAGATGCGCCACCTCTCTGGGAAACGGTGTCGGTGAACTTGGAAGATGCTTGAGGAAGCCAGGATCCTTAGTTCAAGGAGGTGGGATGTCACCAAAATCACCTGACACAAGAACGTTCTTAAGAGCAGGGGTGTGGCGGGAAAAAGAGTGCTTCCCATGGCGGGGCTGCAGGAAGCAGAGAACTGGAGCAGAGCCAGCCAGCTTGCAGCCTGGGAAGGAGCTTTGTGAGGCTGCCTCCCACTGAGCGGATCCTGGACCCTTGCCGAGGAAGGGGCAAGGGCTGGAGATAAGGATGCTAGTGTGTTGTTGTTGCTTGTTTTTCAATTAATTTCTAGAGATGTGGAGCTTTAGAGGTTGTTTCTTTGGAATTTCCTTAGGGAAAAAAATCCCCAAACTGGCCTGAGTCCCGGTTTAATACTCTCATGACTAGGAAGCTTGGGAGAGTACGTGGTCACGCACATTCGTATAAGATTTTGCTATTGCTTTTATAGGCTATGAAGTATTTTCTGCTCTAGAATTACTGTGTGTGTGTGTTCTCATTTCTTCGTTTTGTAATTCTGAGGAGTGAACCTACTGCCTCACTAATGCCAAACATGCAGGCTATGCCTAACCTCCGAGTCTCTTTCCAGGCCTGTTGGGTAGGTCAGGGTTCTTGTTCTGTTCTTTCCATCAGCACTTTTTATTATTATCTGAGTGTGATGTGTACAGCTCAGAAATCAGAGACAATATTTGTTTCTTCATGTGCAGAATTAAAATGCAAAAGATAGCCTTACAAATGAATGAGAGAACATGATACAAAGTTGAGAAGGTACCCCTGGGTGTGGAGTGAACACTGGGTACTGTCCTTGTTACACTAGCTTTCCAGTTTCTCTCCTGTTCTTGTAGAACTTTCCAGAGTTATTCTAAATTCATTTATTTTTAAAAACTCAGTATTTAGAGTTGGAAGGACCAGAAGGGCTTCTAGTGACCCTTTATGGTTTCTCTCTGTGTGAATGTGATGGCTCATGCCTGTAATCCCACCTAGCGCTGGGGAGATGAAGGCAGAAGGGTCAGGAGTTCAAGGCCATCCTAGTTATGTTGGAATTTCTGGCCATCAGGAGCTACGGAGAATCTGTCTCAAAAGACTAGGGGGAAATTTTCTTTTTTTTTTTTTGGTTT
>NC_022012.1:64018190-64019292 GCF_000317375.1 Microtus ochrogaster
CTCTCTCTCTCTCTCTCTCTCTCTCTCTCTCTCTCTCTCTCGCTCTGTGTGTGTGTGTCTGTGTCAGGGTGGCTTAACATTCTGGCCATGTTCATCTATTTTCTTACAATTAATACAGGTAATAATATGCATACCTATAATCTCAGAATTTAGGAGGTGGAGGCAGGAGGATCAGGCCATGTGAGACCTTGTCAAAAAGCAAAAATTAAAACAAAACAAACAACAGACCAACAAGACTGCCCACCAGTTGTTGTGGTACATGCCTGTAATCTGAGAATTTGGGAGGCAGAGACAGGAGAATCACTGTAAACTGAGGGCTAGCCTCGTCTACGTACCTAATTGCAGGTCAGCCAGAGCCACATAATGAAGCCTTTTTTCTTTGCTCCCTCAAAAGACAATGTGTGTTTGTTTTACAATCACTGACTGGGAAACTTTATGGTTTTTGTTTTGGCTTGAGACAGTGCCTATGCAGTCCAAGCTGACCTTAAAATGCTAAGATTACTGGTATGCACCACCACACCCAGCTTTATTTGGGAAATCATCATATAAAAATACCCAAAGAATATTTTTATAGCAGTATCTTGTGGATTTATTTTGGTTTTAGCAATCTCTGAAAGTATTTTCTGCCATGATTTACCGAAAACCTTATCTGATTAAATTGTCTAAAATTTATGGGACATCTTTCCTTCTGAATATTCAGATGCCTTACTAACTGTTAACCAGCCTCCAAGTATTGCTGATCACGGTTGTACACTCACTCAAGCACCTTTTGTTGAAGACAGTTTTTCTTGGTACAGTTTTCACGTAAGGGAAAACTGTTTTGTGAACAGGTTTTCATATGAGCAGTGACACACTTCTTAATCTTAACTGTGGCATAATTGTTGACAAAGTGTTGCTAGGAGATGGGGTTTTGCTTACCTGTGGGGGAGGAGGAGAAGCAGAATCAAATTTGCTTTGCTGATCAAACTTGGCTGGTCACCACTTTTGTGAATTCAGAGATGGCAACAGTATGTGAAAGAAAGAAAGAAAGAAAGAAAGAAAGAAAGAAAGAAAGAAAGGAAGGAAGGAAGGAAGGAAGGAAGGAAGGAAGGAAGGAAGGAAG
>NC_022012.1:64019392-64042009 GCF_000317375.1 Microtus ochrogaster
GAAGGAAGGAAGGAAGGAAGGAAGGAAGGAAGGAAGGAAGGAAGGAAGGAAGGAAGGAAGGAAGGAAGGAAGAAAGAAAGAAGACTATTCTGGCAGTGCTTAACTCACCCTTAAGGAACAGTTGAGTATGGAAGTCTGAGTCTTGTTTGTGCCTTATCTCGGAGCCTTGTGACCTTTTAAAGTCTAGTTTGAGAAACATTTCTGACGTGGGGAGAGAGAAGACTGTTCTGTGTAATTTCTCCAAGACCTTTCCTCTCATTCCCACAGCCCTTTCCCGTCCGTGTCCTGCTAGTCCAGCTCTCCTCCCATAACACACGAAATGGGGTAGGCCTTTAATAAATAAATGAAAAATGAGAGGATTTAACAACTCAGGCTCCATCCCAAAATAAAGAAAAAATAGTTTTTAAGTCCAAGAAACTCAAAAGGGATAGAGCTGAGCTAACATACTACTTCTGTTCACTATATGAAAGTCAGCTTACTCTCAGTGTGATTTCTTATAGATCTAGCCTAGTTTTAGAATTTTTTGTAAGTAGTTCAATGCCTATTAACTTGGTAGATTAAGAACATTCTTCCAAAAGAATGAGTTAGTCATAGCTGTACTTCCTTTGAGAGAAATGGGAATACACACAAATAAACCCTTAGATTGATGAACCCGTAGATTACTCCACTATGCATTTGGAATAGGTTCACCATTTTATTGATGGCTGAGCACTGTTTTGTTTTATTCATAGGGTAACTGGTAGAGGCTTATAAAGTTAACCAGGGGTAAGAAAAATATGAACATTGAGCGCTGATACTGAGCATGCTAAGGGTGTGCCTGCTTTGGCTTCATCTTTGGTTCTCAGGGTGGCTTCCTGTCTCACCTTGTTTCTCATCTGTTGTCATGACTCCACCAAGAAGATGGGAGGGGTCACTGGAAGGTGGGAGCTGGTTTGCAGCAGTGAGCCAGGATAGGAAGTATGTCACTCACATATGTCACTCTGGGAGCCCCAGAGTCTCTCAGGTTCAAATTGAAGCTGCTTTTGAAGTGGTGTGAGTAACCTGTTAAAGTGCTTTCTTATAATAGTCACTGGAATAATCTGACAGCTTTTTGCTATAAGGTTGACCTCTGTAACCCGCGTCTAATTAAATCTCTTCTTTGTTCTGGCCTAAACAAGTTTGCTGGGCTAACTAGTAACTTCAGACTTTCCTTATGCTTCTGCGATCTACAGACTTCAATTTTAACAACTCAACTGGATGGGAACAGTGGGAAAACGTACTGGGCTGTGTTTTTAATTTTTTTCTAAGATTTTGTTTGTTTTAGTCTGTATATATGCTGGGGAAGGTACACACATGCTTGTGAGGTCAGAAGACAACTTTCAGCTGATTTTCTTCTACCATGTGCATTCAGGGAATCAAACTCAATGGTCAGGTTTGGGGGCATATGCCTTTACCAGCTCACCCATCTTGCGAGCTCCCTTTTTACTTTTTAAATACCTTCCTATTTTACTTTTTAAATGCTTTCCTATTTTAAAATGATGTGGGGAGTTCCAGGCCAGCCAGGGGATACATAGTAATACCTGCTCAAACAAACAGAAGTCCCTCCAAATTGGGTGTGTTCATTTTTATTTAATCTCAGCTCTTGTGAGGCAGAGGCAGGCAGATCTCTGTGAGTTCAAAACTAAGACAGCTTGGGATACATAGTGTCAAAAATAAAATAATGAAGGAGATACACCCAAAAATTACTGTCATGTAAAGTTAAAGGGTTAATATTTCAATAATCTTGATAACTGTGTATTTAGTGACTTTGGGAGTATTAAATTGTATTTGCTGCATTTTAGTTCTTAGTGTGTGTCTTGCTTTATCCTAGGTGTTAAGGATAACAAAGTCTTTGCCTGACCATAGTTAGAGTTCAGTGATAGAATAGCCAATGAAGCAGCAAATATACTATACAATGTAAATATATTATATATAGTACACAATATAAATATGTGATTATGTTATGCGATACCTGAAATACAGGGGAAAAAAAACAGTAAGGGACCTGTGAGGGCTGCTGTTTTGTAAGAAGTAATCAAGAACAATTTTCAACAATCAGCTGACATTTAAACAAAGACCTAAGAGAACAAGTCATTTAGCTGCCGGAGTATAGAGTATTAAAGGTAAAGGAGCAGTTAGGTACAAAGGCACTGGGGAAGAAGTGCGCCTGGTTTGCTGGAGGAAGGGCGATAAGATCAGAATTGCTGGAGCTTTTTGAGTTAAGAGGTGAATTGTTGGTGGTGAGTGAGGGCTTGGGGTAATCTTTTGAGTCCTGTAAACTACTGTAAGATCATTTGGCTTTTCTTTTTATGAAATTTAATAAGGTTAGATATCATAAGCAGTATAAATTAATGCTGCTAGTTATGTTCATACAAAAACATGTACATGAATCTTCAAAGTCACTTTATTTATATAGTCAAGATGTGGGGTTGGGTGTTAGAGGTATGGTTTTATGATAGGGTACTTGGATAGCACGCACGAGGCCTCATGTTTGATTTCCAGAACTCACACACTAAATAAATAAATGAATAAATAAATAAATAAATAAGGAAAGAAAGAAAGAAAGAAAGAAAGAAAGAAAGAAAGAAAGAAAGAAAGAAAGAAAGAAAGAAAGTCATTCCAGATGACTATCAACAACTGAATATTAGTGGTACATATACATTACTATGAACTATAGTGGAGAACAAAGTACTAATGAAGTAACTTGGATGAATTCCTAGGGATTTATATTTGATGATAAAAGCTAGTTTCAAAGATATTTATGATCCAACTTCTCTTTTTATTATTTTTATTGTTTTGAAACAATCTATGTAACCCTGGATGCTCTAGAACTATGTAGACTAAGCTGGCCCTAAGTGTGTAGAAATCATCCAATTTCTGCTTCTGAAATGCTGGGATTACAAGCAAGAGCCACCACAACCAAACTTTTAGAAACTGATGAGATCACCAGTGCTGGGTGTAGGAGAGGTTGGTGGGTGTGACTGTAAAAGGGCAGCGTGAGGAATCCTGTGTGTGGAAACTGCATCTTGACAGTGCTGGGAAATGCATGGGTTTGTGCTGGTGAAAAACTAGACTATAACAAACACATACATAGGACTGCTTGTAAAACTGGGGAAACAGAGTAAGATTAATTGAATATGTCAAGGCCAATGTCTTCCTTGTGATTCTGTGGTTTTGCAAAATGTTACCAAGCAAAATGGACAGTTGTGAAAGAAATCCCTCTATATTATTTATTTTCACTGTGTGTGATTCCGCGGTTATCTCAGTAAAGGCTTTATGCCCCACAAATATAAACCATTATAATTCATTAGTTTACAATTAAAAAGTCTTCAGTGGGACTGAGAAGATGGCTTAGTGGATTAAGTCTGAGTTAGAATCTTCAGAACTCATGTAAAATCAGGTGTGGTAGCACATATCTGTAATCTCAGCTCTATTTCACTAAGATGGAAGACCCGAAGCTCATGAACCATCTGGTTTCATCCATGGCATCAAAAGAGAGACCATGACTCAAACAATGACTAATACCTGAGATTGTCCTCTGACATGTGCTCCCATACACACACACGGAGAGAGAGAGGGGGGGGGGAGAGAGAGAGAGAGAGAGAGAGAGAATATGTATGCACAAACAAAAGAGAAAAACTCTTCCATTTAAAAAAGAAAATAGCTGATATTTTATAGAAGACATACTAAGGCATTAGAGTAGGACCTGGCTCCTTAGGAAGCTACTGCCATAGTGCAGACATGAGATAGTAACTGAGACCATCTTGCACATAGTGTAAGATGACTGATGGGTTCAGATGTGGAATGTGAGACAATTCAAAGTTAATATCAAGATTTTTTGCCAAAACAACTAAGAAAATGAAGCTATTTATCAATGGCAAGACTGTATGTAGTAGGGATTAGATGTATGGGTTCTTGTATGTTTATTTATTTTGTTGTTTTTTGTTTGTTTGTTTGGTTGGTTGGTTGGTTTGGGTTTATTTGTTTGTTTGTTTTTTGAGACAGGGTTTCTCTGTGTAACAGCTCTGGCTGTCCTGGAACTCACTCTGTAGATCAGACTGGCCTCAAACTCACAGATCTCCACCCACCTCTGCCTTCTTAGTGCTGGGATTAAAGGCATGTGCCACTACCAGCTAGCAGGTTCTTATATATTTCTATTTAGAATTGCTATTAGCCACTCAGGTAGAGATTTTACATAGGTAGTTATTTTTTAGGTATGAAGTTCAGAAGAGAGGTCCAGATTAGAGGTAAAATTCAGAAGTGGTCAGAGTATGAAATTATCAAGGAGGTAGGTAAGCATAGGAAAGAAGGAAGGTCACTGTCTGTAGTTTGTCCAAACCTGTTGGAGAAATACAAATCTGCATAGAGGTTTAACCAGAGAATAACATGATCATATGTGTGCAGAGAGAACAGATGGAAGAATCTGGAAATTCTACACTTACGCTGTAGAAATAATGATGAAATGGGGATTAATGCTTGTATATCTGAATCGTGTAACTCAACAGTTGGTTTGTAGCATAATCTGTGTTAAGACCTTCCTCTATAAAAATAGAAACTCGGAGAAAATAGTAGAGACTGGTTAGGGGCAGTAATGTTTTTCACACTTAGATAATTTAAATTGTTGTTTGTTTGTTTGTTTGTGGAAGAGATACGTGTGCAATGGTAGAGGTCAAAGAGCAGCTTGCTGAAATCAATTATCACATTTCTCCAGTGGGTCCTGGGGAATCAAACTCAGGTCATCAGGCTCAGTGGCAATTGTCTTTACTCACTGAGCCATCATCTCAATGCAGACTTACATAATGTATAAACTCTCTTTAAAGAGAAAAAAATGTATCTTAGTGTTCATTGATGATTTTTACTAATCCTGAAGTGCTATTGATGACAACATTAGAGGCTGAAACAGGAGGATCATTTGAGTACAAGGCAAACTTGGGCTATGTGATGATTGCCTATTGTAAACAAAGAAAACAACCCCACACACAAGAGAACTGTTTATTGATGGATCTGGTCACAGGGGACACAGTAACTGAACAGTTTATTTACAGAAGCAAGAGTGTGGGTGTACAAGTACAAATAAATTAGATTGTGGTTGTATGAGAATGGAGCCTCAGAAAATTTCTAGGGGTGTTGTTATGTTCAGTGAGGCCTTGAAGGATGTATAGGGCTTCAGTTGAGGTAACAGACATGGTTAAAGGATGTGTCTCATGGAGAAGGGGAACATAAACAAGGATGTAGGGGATCTTGAGTTTGTGTCCTGTTTAGAGCCATGGGTATTGTGATAGGGAACAGCTGGAGTTAATACTGGAAAATTAGCTATAACCAGTTTGTAAACTGTATTTTGTACTGAGGTATTTGCACTTCTCTCAAAGAGTTGGCAACTTTTTTTTTTTCTGTGAAGGGCCAATAGTAAATGTTTTAGCCTCTGTAAGCCATTATAATCCACTCTCCCACTGCGGCACATGAGCAGGGATAGATGATAAATCCATGGATAATATAACTGTTCCAGTTTACGTTTATAAAAACAGGCAAAAGGCCAAATTCAAGTTAGTGTTGTAGAACACGAGAACTTATTTATATATGTAAGAATATATATGCAGCTGGGCGGTGGTGGCGCATGCCTTTAATCCCAGCACTTGGGAGGCAGAGGCAGGTGGATCTCTGTGAGTTCGAGACCAGCCTGGTCTACAGAGCTAGTTCCAGGACAGGCTCCAAAGCCACAGAGAAACCCTGTCTGGAAAAACCAAAAAATAAAAAAAAAAATAAAAATAACTGACATGCTATTATACCTCTATACCTTAGTTAGGGTTACTATTGCTGTGATGAAACACCATGACCAAAAGCAACTTGGAGGGGATAGGATTTTATTTGACTTATACTTCTACATCAATGTTCATTGCTGAAGGAAGTCAGTATAGAAACTTAAGCAGGACAATTTTGAGGTACAGAAGAGTTCCATACTAGCCCAGAATGGAGTGTAACAAAGGTTTATTTATTAGGGGGTAAATTCACAGAAAGAATAGTGATCCACAGTCCCCTGCATCCTCAGGGAACTGGAATTGAATCCAGCAGCCACCCCTCCACCCTGCACGCTTTTATATCTGCATTTATAATACATGAGACCATGCTGAAAGTGGGCCAGTATCTTAGGCTATTGTCTGAAAGAGTTCCCACAGCACCTTCCCCCTTTGTCTAAGAGAGTTCTAAGCCTAATATAAAACTATATACAATAAGAACAAATATCAAGTAAAAAAATTAGAATGACAACCAACATGAACATCAAGCAAGAAACATATGCTAGATGTTTCAATAGTAATCCTATCCTAAGGAGTCTAAATCTTATATTAGAAATGGCTTGGCTAAGTCATAAGAGGAAAGTATCTATGACTATCTAGTCTTTAACCCCATGAAAGACCTGAGAAGGAAAATAATATTACTTGAATAAATAGGAAGTACAATCAAGCAACTTCCAGAAGGTGCAAGAAATGACAGAGACAACCGGCTACCTGGGTAATCACCCAAGTTTCATTTGCAACGTTGGGTGCCATTTGTAAGCAGAGACTACTCATTTGTTTTCCAACTGCTCAGACCTGAATAATCATACAGAAACTACAACACTGTTTGGCCAATGATTCTAGCGTATTTCTAGCTAGCTCTTAACATCTTAAATTAACCCATTTCTATCAATCTGTGTATTGCCATGAGACCGTGGCCTTCCTGTAAGGTTCCTAAGCATGTCCTTCTCCTTTGGCAGCTACATGGTGTCTCCCTGACTCTCTGTATTTATCTCTGTTTGGATTTCCTGCCTGACTTTATTCTGCCCTTTCGGCCAAAGCAACTTTATTCATCAACCAGTAAAGCAACACATATACAGAAGGACATCCCACATCAGGACAAGAAAATGGAGGCAGGAGTTTATGGAGGCTGTAGAGGAGGGCCACTTACTGGCTTGCTCATGATGGCTTGCTCAGCCTGCTTTTTATAGAACCTAGTCCCAGGGTTGGCACCATCCACAGTGGGCTGGGCCTTCCTCCATTAATCACCAATAAAGAAAATGTCCTATAACTGCATCTTAGGGAGGTATTTTTCTCAATTGAGGATCCCTCCTTTCAGATGACTCTAGCCTTTGCCAAGTTGACATAAAACTGGCCAGCACATCATTGGTCAGTGTCTTGCTCAGCCATCATCAGAGAAGGTTCTTCTTGCAGTAGATGGGAACTAATACAGAGATCCACAGCTGGTCCACGTGCAGAGGGTGAGAGGCTTTGGAACACTCAGCCCTAAATATCTTCATTAAATCCTTCCCCTCAGGGCTGAGGGAACTATGCAGAAGAGGAGGCGGAAAAGTATTAAGAGCCAGAGGGGGTGGATGACACCAAGGAAACAGTGTCTTCTCGACACAACAGGACTGACTCATATATGAACTCACAGAGACTGTGGCAGCATGCGCAGGTTCCACAGCCTGGATGCCAGAGCTAAGTGGACAGAAACTCTCGTTCCTAACTAATAAGGAACTAACTAACAAATTGAGAACCACTTGCAAAGGAAAAACCAGTTTTCTACAATGGAGTTTCACTGGGCACACAAACCACATTTGAGGGTAGACTCTGGGCCAAGGAGTAGAAGACCAAAACAAAATGAACTCAGTGGCGTTTTTTTGTAGGGTTTTTATTGTTTTTTTCTTTTTTTGTTTTATCTCATGTTGCTTTGTTTGGGTATTTTTGTTTGTTTTGTTTCAATATTGCTGGTCTTTTGCTTGTATGCGTTAGTTCCTGATTTTGTGTTTTTATGGGTTTTGTGTGTGAGAGTGTTTCTTGTGTTTTTTCCTCTTTTTTGTTTTTTTGGTTTTGTTTGGTTTGGTTTTTGGTTTTGATTTGTTCCCACCACCACCCCCACAAGACGGGGGTGTTTCTGTGTAGCCCTGGCTGTCCTGGAACTAGTTCTATAGACCAAGGCCTTGCCTGCCTCTGCTTCCTGAGTGCTGGGATTAAAGGCGTGCGCCACCATTACCCTACTGCTTTTTCCTCTTCATTATCATCTTTCTAGTTCGTTTGCTTTTTTATTTGCTCATTTGTTTTCTAAAGAGAGGAAGCCAGTGTGGAGTTGGATGGATGGAGAAGAACTGGAATGAGATGGGGGATGGAAAATTGATCAGAATATAGAAAAAGAAAGTCATTAAATTTAACTTGATAACAAAGATTAATATCTAGCTAAATTAAAGACTTCTTTTTAAAAAAAAATTAGGCCACTAGACTAGGGAGGTGGCTGAGAAGGTAAAGCGCCTGCCCCATCGCAGCATGAAGATCTGAATTCAGATTCCTAGAACACACAGAAAAAGGTGGGATTGTGGCGAGTGCCTGTAAATATCCTCCTACACCCACTGTTTGGCAATGGAAAGACATGTATCCCTGAAGCTCATTGGCCAGCCAGTGTAGGTGAATTATTGAACTTCAGTAGGGTCCAGATTTTGTTTTGTTTTGAGACTGTCCCATAAATAAAAAGATGGAAACATACCCCACATCAACCTTTGGCCTTGACATGCATGTGCATGCATACCTGCAAATGGGTTTGCATCCATACTAACAAGTCCAGATACCACACACAGGAAAGGTGATGTGTTTTGTAAAAATAAGCAATAGGTTATCCAAAGAATTAGAAATGCCATTGGTAAATGAACATGTAAAACAATGCATAACCCTGTCATAATTTAACAAAATGTACATTAAAGCCATAGTGAATACCATTTCACATGTTCCAGAATGCCAAAAATTAAAGTTCTGATCATACTAAACATAAACAAAGAAGAGGAACAACATGAATTGTCATGTATGGAATCTTTTAGAAATGTAAATTGGCATAGTCACTTTGAACATAGTTTAATATTACCTAATAAAGTTGGGTGAGTATAAGTGTCTTAGTTAGGGTTTCTATTGTGAAGAGACACCATGACCATGGCAACTCTTATAAAAGAAAACATTTAATTGGGGGGCTTACAGTTCAGAGGTTCGGTCCATTATCATCATGGTGGGACATGGTGGTGTGCAGGCAGACATGGTGCTGGAGAAAGAACTGAGAATTCTACATTACCTGCAGGCATTGGGAAGTGGTCTGTCACACTGAACATGGCTTGGGCATGTATGAGACCTCCACAGTGACACACTTTCTCCAACAAGATCACACCTACTCCAATAAGGACACACCTCCTAGTACTGCCACTCCTTTGGGTAGCCATTTTTTTTTCAAACCACCACAATAAACAAGCATTCCCTTTCCCCAGCAATTTCATTCCTAGATTTGAGCCAAAGAGGAATTGTACATCTGTACCAGGAAATAAGTAGATTATTTATCATAGAAACAAAGAAATAGAGGGAGAAGCTGCTAGGAGCTTAGATGTTCAGAGGAAGGAATAGTTTGTTGACATGAGATTGAAATAAATATAACTCTAAGCATCAACCCCAAACAGTGGTAAGTGAAAAAAAAAAAGTCAATCCTAAGAGGACTTATTTATATAAGGTGTAATATAAGGGAAAACCAAAAACTGCTAAGGATTTATACATGTAAACTCTAGGGAGCAAAAAAAATCATTGATAATTCAGTATACTAACTATCTCCTTTGGAGGAGAAATACATCTAAGGTGACTGAGGTACTGGGAATGTCTCAGTGCTCAGTGTGTTTGTGGGTGTTCATTTTTTTTTGTCAGGATTACCTTCTTTTTATTTTTTATTTATTTATTTATTTATTTATTTGGTTTTTCGAGACAGGGTTTCTCTGTGGCTTTGGAGCCTGTCCTGGAACTAGCTCTGTAGACCAGGCTGGTCTCGAACTCACAGAGATCCGCCTGCCTCTGCCTCCCAAGTGCTGGGATTAAAGGCGTGCGCCACCAAGATTACCTTCTTTTTAATTGATTTTATTGAACTATATATTTTTCTCCTCTCTCCTCCCTTCTTTCCCCTTCCCCTTCAACCTTCTCCCATGATGCTCACACTCCCAATTTACTCAGGAGATCCTGTCTTTTTCTACTTCTCATGTAGATTAGATCCATGTATGTCTCTCTTAGGGTCCTCTTTGTTGTCTAGGTTCTCTGAGATTGTGAGTTGTTAGCTGGTTTTCTTTGTCTAATGTCTAAAAGCCACTTATGAGTGACTACATATTATATTTGTCTTTCTGGGTCTATTTTATAGATCCATCCATTTGCCTGCAAATTTCAAGATGTCATTTTTTTTCCACTGTGTAGTACTCCGTTGTGTAAATGTACCACATTTTCTTTATCCATTCTTCTGTCAAGGGGTATTTAGATTGTCCAGGTTTTGGCTACAACAAATAATGCTGCTATGAACATGGTTGATCACATGTCCTTGTGGCACGATTGAGCATCCTTTCGGTATATGCCCAAAAGAGGTATTGCTGGTCTTGAGAAAGGTTGTTTCCTAATTTTCTGTGAAATCGCCATACTGATTTCCAAAGTAGTTTGCACTCCCACCAACAAGGGAGGAGTGTTCCCTTTACCCCACATCCTCTCCAGTATAAACTGTCATCTGTGTTCTTGATATTGGCCATTCTTACAGGTATAAGATGCAATCTCAGAGTTGTTTTGATATGCTTTTCTCTGATGACTAAGGATGTTGAGCATTTTCTTAAGTGTCTTTCAGCCATTTTAGATTCCTCTGTTGAGAGTTCTCCGTTTAGGTCTGTACTCCATTTTTTTATTGGATTATTTTTTCTTTTGGTGACCATTTTCTTGAGTTCTTTGTATATTTTGGAGATCAGACCTCTGTCTGATGTGGGGTTGGTGAAGATCTTTTCCCATTCTGTAGACTGTCGTTTTATCTTGTTGACTGTGTCCTTTGCTTTACAGAAGCTTTTCAGTTTCAGGAGGTTATATACCAGTTTTGGGTATATATTCAAAGGATACTCAGTTGTGCACACAAGGACTTGTACTCAACTATATTCATAGCAGCGTTGAATCTGGAAAGAACCTAAATGCCCCTCGACTGAAGAATGGATAAGGAAAATATGGTATATTTATACAGTGGAGTACTACATAGCAGAAAAAAATAATGACATCTTGAAACTTGCAGGCAAATGGATGGATCTATAAAACATCATCTTGAGTGAGGTAACCCAGACCCAGAAAGACAGTTATCACATGTACTCACTCATAAGTGGTTTTTAAATTTATTTATTTATTATGTATACAACATTCCTTCCATGTGTGCCTGCAGGCCAGAAGAGGGTACCAGATCTCATTATAGATGACTGTGAGCCACCATGTGCTTGCTGGGAATTGAACTCAGGACCTCTGGAAGAGCAGCCAGTGCTCTTAACCGCTGAGCCATCTCTCCAGCCCCCATAAGTGGCTTTTAAACATAAAGCAAAGAAAACCAGCCTACAAATCACAATCCTAGAAAACCTAGACAACAATGAGGGCCCTAAGAGAGGAGTACATGTATCTAATCTACATAGGAAGTAGAAAAAGACAAGATCTCTTGAGTAAATTGGGAGCATGAAGACCATGGGAAAGGGTTGAAGGGGAGGGGAGAGGCAAGCAGGGGAGCAGAGAAAAATTTAGAGCTCAATAAAAATCAATTTAAAAAGAAAGAATTTGTTGGTTTGTTTATTTTTTCGAGAAAGGGTTTCTCTGTAGCTTTGCCCTGGAACTAGCTCTTGTAGACCAGGCTGACCTCGAACTCAGAAACTGGCCTGCCTCTGCCTCCCGAGTGCTGGGATTAAAGAAGTACTCAGGAGGCCAATGCAGAAGGCTCACCTTGATTTCAAGGCTAGCTTGTTCTATGTAGTGAGTTCCTGGTTAGCCTGGGCTGTATTGTGAGACCTTATCTTAAAAAAATAAAAAAGAAAGGAAGGAAGGAAAGAAAGAAAGAAGAAAGTCTTAAAGAAACAGTCTAATAATAACAAAATAATATTTTCCTTTTAAAATATGTTTTAAGAAGATTCCTTTGTTTTTATTTTCTGTGTGCCTATGAGTATCTGTATTATGTATGTGTATCACATGTGTGCCAGTACCCTTGGAGGCCAGAAGAGAGTACCAGGTCCTCTGGAGCACAGGCAGTTTTGAGCCACCTCATGTGGATGCTGGGAACTGAGCACAAACCCTCTACAGGAAGTATTCTTAACTGCTGAGCCATCCTTTCCAGCTCCTAAAATAATCTTTTTGAAAACACATTTAAAATAAAAAATTTCCCAGAAACAAGAGACTACTCCTTCCCGTTAGGTACATGTTGCTATTTTCTTATGTTGATATTGTGTCCCACTGCTCTCCTAAACAGTTTGTAGTAAAACAAATGTTATCCATTAGGATAATTTGACATCACTGATAGAAATTATTTCTGGCAAAAATTATTTCCTATTGCCACTGAAATTTGGTTATCAGAAATTGTAATTCTATTAAGTAATTATTTAATGATTTTCATACTTCCCATTTCCATTGATTATTTCTCTACAGAGACAAACTAGTGAAGGCATGAATTATCTGAAGGGAAGAGTAGTAGAGGATGAAGAACGTATGACGATGGACATGGCGTTTCCCTTTCCCCAACAATAGATGCAACTAGATAAAACTTACGTTTAAATGGTTGTTTCTTCCCTCCACAGCTATAAGAAGTAGACCAATCACGTGACTTCCTACGGTGCGAGCCATGGCACTACCGTTCCGGAAGGACTTAGGGGAATATAAGGACCTGGATGAAGATGAGCTCCTTGGCAATCTGTCAGAAACAGAGCTGAAACAGCTTGAAACTGTCCTGGATGATCTCGACCCCGAGGTTGGTGCTAGCCGGAGAAAAGAAATGCAATAGCTTTTCAGACTGCCAGCTTGCTTTCTCGTGGCTCGTCCCGTACCCTTCACCCACCTTTTGTCCAAATGAACTGGCATTTTTCTTCTTCAGGTCCCCACATCTCCCTCCGTGTCTTATGACACAGACATTCTAAACTATCATTAAACATTTACACAATTTTTTTTTCTCTACTACAATCTTGCCTCTGTGCAATTGAAAGTAGTAATAGCTAACTAGCTCTTTAGTCTATAATAATCTGTTTCTCTTCAGAGTTTCTGTACAAGGCTGGTGCTAGTATACTGTGCCTCTAAAATTTTCTTAATGGTTTAAACCTAATTACAATGGTTCTTGAGAAATGTTGACCAAGTGTTATAAATTTTTTAGCATTGGAAAATGTAGATCTGAACACAGATGTTTCTTAACAATGTTCTTATCTGCCTGATAAACACATCCTAGGTTGCAAATATTATACATTAAAGTGCATTTAATATCCCTAGCCAACTAACATCATAACTTTGTCTAGCCTCTCTTAAATGTGCTCAGAACACTTAAATAAGCCTACATTTGGACAAAATCATCTAATGTAAAGCCTAATTTTTAATAAAGTATTGAATATATCATGTAAGTTGTATGCTATACTGAAAATGAAAATTGAAATGATTTTGTGGGTGCACTTCTATACCATCTTAGAGTTGAACCGTTATTAAGTCAGGGACATTGTAGATGTACACTTGTCTGTATTTGCCAAGTGGTTGTTACTTGTCTTATATGCTACACAAAGCTAATGTGGAATCTTTTACCTTTGAAGTGTGATTCAAGAAGGAGCGGGTAGCAGGAAGAACTACAAGGTAGTGGTTATTTGCCACACTTTACCTACCTTATTTCTTAAAAGGCAGTGGTTTTATATGCCCTTTAATAATTGAGGTATATGAGCTTTTAGGAAGAGGAGAGGTACTGGATATTAGGGCCTAAAGCATCCTAAAATGTGCTTTATAAAATTGTTCTTGTTGCTAAGTGGTGTGTCCATACCATAGGGCAAGTCCTTTGAATAATTACTATTACAAGGAAAACTCCTCATACCCAAGTCTGAGGGATTGATTACTCAGGAGAACAGAGCTGTCAGCAATATATTTGGCAGTTAGTCAATGAGACCAACTTAAATCAAATGGTTTAAGAACTAAAAAGCATGTAAGAGACTGTCTAGCCTGGCGTTTTCAGCTGGGCCAATGACTTTTGTGCAGGCCTGTCCTGTGTTTTACAGAATGTTTAACAGCCCCTTGCCTCAGGAGCAATCTCTATTGGGAAGCAGTCTTCAGGCTGTGAATATCTAGGGAGAAAAAACTATGGTGGACATTTTTGCACATCCTGTCTACATCTACACATGACCCAGAAGGGAAGGTTTCGCCATTTCCTTCTGAGACCCCCTCCCAAGAAGGGCTCACTATTTTCTCCCTGGGTCTAAGACTATGGGGTCCTTGACATGACCATGGCTATGTCAACAACCCACATTCACTCAAGACTTCCCTCACTTAGGACTTCCTCTGCTCCCTACACTAGGGTGTGTGCTCTTTGCTAAGCTTCATTTCCCAGCTCTGAAACCTTTATTCAGTTTGGGGGACAACCTGCAGTTCCTGGTTAGTACGCTACTCTCAGGAAATGCAAGAGTGAACAAACCCAATGTAATTTTTGCCCCCAGGATGCAGGCTAGTAGGAATGGGGAAAACAAGACTTGAATCAGATAATAAAACTGTGTTAAAAGAATGATGGGTACCACAGACAGTAATTTATGAATGAGACATGAGGAAAAATTTTTCTTGGTGGCATATACTGAAGTCTTAGGAATGGTGACTGGAAAGAATGGGCAGAACCTTCAGGGGAAGTGATCTCCATACTTCACATATTTGAGGTCATGGGTGAAGGAAATGTATGACAAGAACAAGGAAGGAAATAATCCAGTGTATCAAGAATGGGGGTGTGAGCTGAACCTGGGCTGACAGGTTTAGGGATGTGAAGGAAGGATGTGACCGGGCACCTGATGCCCTGAGGCCAGTTACATTAGAGTGAGCTTGCACCCAAGTCATGGCACTGGAGATGGGGAGGTGATGACTGCCATCTTTAGGAACTAAAACTACATAGACTTGCAGGCTGAGAGGGTTCTTTGTCGTTCTCAGATTTCAACATCCAAAGGTAGAAATCTCGTTTGTTCTTTATAGTTCCACAGACAGTTTTTTCATTGTAAATACACACAATATTCAGGGTTAGGAACAGATCTTTGAGGTTCACCCTTGTAGATCAGCTTCCTAAGTAATGAGTATCACTATATTACAGATTTTATGAAAACTGTTGTGGAGTTCAGGAAATGGTCCAAGTGTAAACATGTTATTTTTAGTTATGAAGTAATCATTTCCTATTATTCTCCATAGGAAAATCACCTTTTGAAAATGTAAACTAACTGTGAGGTTAAATATCACTATTAGTAATAGATGTTGCCTTCTCTGGCTGCCTCAATTGTAGAGCAAGGTATACTCAGGCGTATGAAGCAAGGTAGCCCGTCTTGTCTTTTTTAAGACAGGATCTCTTATAACCCAGAATGGCCTGACTTGGCCTTCTGATCCTCCTGTCTCTCCCACCAAGTTCTGAGAGTACAGACATGCACCCCCATACCTGGTTGAGGCTGACCTTTGACAAGCAGGATGATGCTCACCTCACTTTGTCTTTCTTGTCTCTCTGTTATTCCTGGCCTTAATACAAATTCAACTTCAACCATTCCTTCCCTTTCTACTTCTAGTCAACCCATGTGTTCAAGGCTGTGCTATGTGGGCAGCAGAGGATTCAGGGTGCCATTAGGCATGCATAGCAATGACAGTAATTGTAACTAGCCTACACTAATGCTCCTGTCTACATATGGACACATACACAATGAAATGTGCTAGATTTTAATCAACTAAACAGTCTTGATGTTGGACTGTGTATGTTTTTTATCTGTATAAGAGCTCTGTGATCAAATGGAAGTCATTAGAAGGAATAACACATAGTACTTTGCAGTTCTTTTGTGATAGAATTAGTTTAGTTTATGTACATATTTACTGGTCATTTATTAAGAATTAAGAAAATTATCTTTGCTGTTTGGACATTGACCCTTCTATTGTCCTGCTTCAGCTCCCCAAGAGCTAGAACACAGGCATGTGATACTAGGCCAAGCCAGGAAAGCTTTTCCTTAATAGTCCTCGGAGAAAAATAAAAATATTAACTCAAGTATAAATGTCAACATAAATTTAAAAACCATCCCTGTAAAAATAATAATTCATGGATACTTAAAAATTAAAGGGTGAAGTTAGGCAAAATGGCCCCTTTCTATAATCCCAGTACTTGGAAGGATGCAGCAAGAAAGATCATGGCAGGTTTGTGGCCAGCATGAAACACACTGTGAATTCCAAGCCAATCATGGTGATATATCAAGAGCTTGTTTCAAAAAAACAACATGCTAATGGATGTTTCCTCCAAGTGGGATACTATCTGAAGAACATATGTACTTGCCTATTTTTAATAGTAATATAAGTGAATTCTACCTACTTTAAAAAAAATTAGACTTGCCAGGCAGTAGTGGCACGTGCATTTTGAGAGGAAGAGGCAGGCAGATCTTGTGAGTTCAAGGTCAGTGTGGCCTATAGAGCGAGTTCCAGAACAGCCAGGACTACAGAGAAACCCTGTCTCAAAAAAAAAAATATATATATATATATATATATATTGCTTGTGGGCCAGTCAGATGGGGCAGCAGTATAGGTACCAGTGAGTCTGACAACCTATGTTGATTCCAGTGGGAAGAGGGGACCAAAGCCCAAAAGTTGTCCTCTGATCTCTGTATACGTGCCATAGCACATAGACTCCCCCACACCCAAAATCAATAGATCCATTTTAAATAAAAAAAAAAAACTTTTTGTGATGCATCTCACACAACTATCCCAAAGTCCTGCAAGGAGGTGTTCAATGCCTATGTCATGCTAGTTTCTTGATCTTTCTCACATGGGAAATCTATAGGGGCATGTGGTGTTGGCGTTCTTGGTGGTTTGCTGATCGTAATGGCTGACTTATTCTCTTTGGCAGAATGCCCTTCTGCCTGCAGGGTTTCGGCAAAAGAACCAGACATCAAAGTCTGCCACAGGGCCCTTCGATAGAGAACGTCTCCTTTCTTATCTAGAGAAGGAAGCATTGGAGCACAAAGACCGGGAAGACTATGTGCCCTACACTGGAGAGAAGAAAGGTGAGTCTGACCATATGTTGTCATTCAGCAGCTTTGGGTACCCACGGAGAAAATTGTTTTTAGATGTACATAATCAGCAGCCTTTAAAGATACATACTGTCAGCCTTAAAAATTGCTGGGTGGTTTAGACACATTTTTATCAGCTTATCCAGTGAGATTTTTGTCTTAATTATTCATTAGTGAGGTTTTATTACACAGAGACTTTGTATAACATTACTTCACACTACAAGTTGTTGAAGCAAATTTAAAACCTCTAATTTATTGCAGTGTAAGCTATGACAAAAAAAATATTCTTCCCTAACTTGTCAAAAAAAAAAAAACTCTAATTTATTGCAGTGTAAGAATATTCTTCCCTAACTTGTCAAAGTCTTTAGAGTAAAATTCCATAAAATAATTCATGCTTTTTAAAAGATACCCTTTCTTAGCTGTCTTCCTTAATACATCATAATTTTGTTTGTTAATGTTTCCTATGGTAACTTTGAGGAAATTTTTCTAGTTTTAACTCTTTCATATTGTAGTATATAATTCATTCATGCCCTTATATTCATCTTACTTTATCAGTTAGCAAGAACAACCAATACATGAAGATGTGGCTTAGATTAAACTTTACTTTTCAGCGTGAAAAGTTTACCAGCTAAAGTTACAGCTCAAGAAGTAGTGGCTAGCATAAATAACTTGGAAGTGGGGCATACATGAAGAAACAGGAAATGGGGACTAAGGACAGTTAGTAGACTTTCACTTTAAAGTTCAACTAGATAGGAAGTTCTGCAAGATGACTTAGCTTGTATGCAGGTTATATCATAGAAGTTACTAAAGGCTGGAGAGATGGTTCAGTGGTTAAGACTTCTTCCTGCTGTTCCAGAGGACCTGTATTCAGTTCCCAGTACCCATGTTGTACAACTGACAACTTCCTGTAGCTCTAGCTCCAAAGACTTCACCGCCCTCTTCTGGCCTCTGAGGGGAACTGCACTCACTTGTACATATCACTCCCCCCAAATACATAATTAAAAATATATATATTTTTTTGATTTTCAAGACAGGGTTTCTCCATAGCTTTTGGTTCCTGTCCTAGAACTTGCTCTTGTAGACCAGGCTGGCCTCGAACTCACAGAGATCCGCCTGCCTCTGCCTCCCGAGTGCTGGGATTAAAGGCGTGCGCCACCACCGTCCAGCAAAAATAAATATTTTTAAAGTAAAATTAGAGTACATAAAACAAGAACCAAATGCATGAGCATATAAGCTATAATTATGTACATTAAGTAGATTGCTTGATATAGTAAAAGCAGTTTGTTTTTTAATTTGAGGGTTTCTTTTTTAAAATATGTATATGTGCTTGTATCTGTGTATGTTTTATGCACCCATGTATAAGAGTTCCTGTGAGACCAGGAGAGGGAGTTATGTAGCTACATTTGTGAGCCACCCTATATGGGTGCTGAGACTTGGGTCCTTTGGAAGAACAGGAAGTGCTTCTAACCACTGAACCATCTCCAGCACCAAATTTGTTTTTTTCCTTATTACTGCATTCTCTCATCTATGACCTGTCTATATGTGTGGATATATGTGGGTGGGTGGGTGGCATGTCCATGTAGAGGTGAGAGAACAACTTGAGGAGTGGGTTTTTTCTTTCTACTTTGTGGATCCAGTAATTGAACTCAGATCATTAGACTTGTGGAAGGCATCACTGAACCATCTCTCTGGCCAGTGAAAGCTATTCTTAAAATTATCCAGCATCCTTGTAAGACAACATGTAGGGAAGAATTGTGGTAGTGGGTTTTTTGTTCTTTGGGTTTATTTGTTTGGTTGGTTTTGGGTTTTTTATTGTTGTTGTTTTTGTTTTTTGAGACAAGGTTTCTCTGTAGCTTTGGAGCCAGTCCTGGAAACCAGCTCTTGTAGACCAGGCTGGCCTCGAACTCACAGAGATTTGCCTTCCTCTGCCTCCTGAGTTCTGGGATTAAAGGTGTGTGCCACCACTGCCCGGCTTTGTTCTTTGTTTTTCGTATTTTGTTTTTTAAGGTAGTGTCTTGCTAGTCTAGACTGGCCTGGAACTAGCTGAGGCTGACCTATCCCATGTGTAATCTTCCTGCTTCAGCCTCCCAGAGTGCTGGGATTACAGGTGTGAGCCACCATATCTCATTGGGAGTTGTTTAAGTGCGTTCTTTTTTTTTTTTGCAGTGCCAGAGATTAAGCCAGTGGTCCTCAACTTTCCTAATGCTGTGACCCTTTAATACATGTTTTGGTGACCCCAACCATAAAATTATTTTTGTTGCAACTTCATAACTGTGATTTTACTACTGTTATGAATCATAATGTAAATATGTTTTCTGATGGTCTTTTTTTTTTTCTGTTCCCAGCTCCCCCTCAGACAGAGTTTCTCTGTGTAACAGCCTTAGCTGACCTAGCATTAGCTCTTGTAGACCAGGCTGGTCTCAAACTCACAGAGATCCGCCTGCCTCTGCCTCACAAGTGCTGGGATTAAAAGCATGTGCCACTACCGCCCAGCCTCTGGTTTTAGGCAACCCCTGTGAAAAGGTTATTTGACCCCAAAGGGTCACAGCCTACATGTTGAGAACCTCTGGATTAAGCCCAAGAGTGTGTGCACGATAAACGAGAATATTCCACTACTGAGCTACATCCCCAACCCTTTCAGTGCATTTTTTGTAGTTAGACCTACAGCATACATTTATATATCTGCATCTAACTCTAACAAGCTTCTTTAGGAATAGTAGGATGACATTAAGTAATCTTAACAGATTAATACAAATAACTGCTTTATGATTCTAAATGTTTAAAAATTAAAATTGTAAGTGTATATTTCTTTTGCTTATAGATATTTCATTAAAGTATAAAAAAAGCTTTTGCCTCTTTAAACATTTGCAGAATATTGATGAGGATATAGCTTAGTTTTTAGAAGCTTGCCTGTCATGTAAGAAACCCTGGGTTCAATCCCCAACACTGCATAAACTGGGTGTGGTGCTGTAATTTGTAATCCTGACACTGAGGAAATAGAAGCAAGAGAATCAGGTATGAGGCCAGCCTGGGCTACATGAGACTGTCTCTCAACACACACACAAAGATAAAATTGCAAAATGGGTAGCTGGACATAGGCAAGGATGAAGGAGAGTATTTATTTGTCTAGCTCTTTCTAAAAGTGATGAACATGCACAGTGCTGACTTTGGCTAAGTGACTAAGTATTTCCCATCACACTTCTACATGTCATCAATAGTCTGTCTCAGAATTAAGTAAGGCATGGAGCTGTCCTGTGAGTTTGTGCCCAGTCTTTAATATTCCTGTCTTTCATGTTTCTTTGTTGTTTCTCCGTTTTGCTCATGCCATGCTTCACTCTTATCTGGACTGTTTTTTCCTATGTCCATTATTTCCGTGCCATGATTGTAGTCTCCTTGTTGCAGATGGATATTTTCCATTGGATTGTTTGAACTCTGACTCATCAAGGATGGGCCCCTCCCATCCCTTGGGGAACACTCTTATTCTCCCTGTTAGTCCTTGGAGTAGAGCCTCTATGCTTCATTGTTCTCTTTTTTTATTCCAACTCTGAGAATGTAATATTCTTGGGTTTCTTCCCAAGAATACCATATACTCAACTTTTTTTTTTTGTTTCCTACAAGTGTCTTAAATGAATGTCTTATTAAATAAATACATTTCAACTCACTTGGCAGTTGCCTCCGTTTTCCAGAAATCTTGTTGTATTCTCCATTATTCTAAAAGAGACTTCCCACATCTTGTTGAGTATATGACTTCTTTGGGAGACCTTTTGACTCTTGAGTAAGTCAGAAAGATGTAGTTAGATGCCTTTATAGCAGCTCTATGTATAGGTTTTGGTGTCTGAAGTATCAAAGACTTAAACTCCCATTTTATTTGTTTTGTTTCATTTGGAGGTAGGGCTGTATCATTTCATACTCGTTCCAGAGATTATCTTTCCTGGTGTAGTCATTGTTTATATTTTCTTATAGTTTAAAAAATTAATTTCAGTTTTAAAATTCCAGTCTGGATTTTGTTTAACAAGAAAATTAAAGTTAGTCAGGTAGAGAGCACTTGCATTCAGATGTACATTGCCATAAGCACACACTCTCTCTCTCACACACACACACGTAATTAAAAATAAAATAGTATCCAAAACTCATGTTTTATTAATAAGATTATGTTAAAGAAAATTCCTGCGCCATAAAAATCTTCCCATTTAAGTAGGTAATTCAGTAATGTTGATCATATTCATAGACCTGTCCACCAATCCCCCACAGTCTTTAGTCTTCGTCATGCCCCAAAGAACCCTTGTATTCGTGTACTCAGCCACTCTACCCATCCATCTACTCCACAGCCAGAGGCGACCAACCACTAACTTACTTTCTGACTTGTACACTTGTTTGTTCTGGACACCGCCCATCAGTAGATTATACAATATGACCTGATGAATGCCTTCTTTCACTTAGCATGTACACTCTACAACAGACCTACATTCCCAATCCTCCATTCCTTTTAATAGTAGAATCATATTCTATTATATTTTGTTCTCTGGGATTGGGTTGTTTCTGAATTTTAGTTGTAGATATGATGCAGTGAATATTGTGTACAAATGGTTGTTGTTGTTGCTTTTGGTTTTTTGCTTTTTAAGATATGTGCTATGTCCTAGGCTGACCCTCAAACTCCTTGGAATCCTCCTATCTTAGTCTTCAAGTATGAGCCATTATACCCAGCTTTCTGGTTTGTTTTGAATTAATACTTGTGATGGAGGAGGGGTATCCAACTTCATGGGTTTTTGCACGTGATTGTCTAGTTATCTACTGATCTTTTTCAATTAAATTAATTGTCTTTGTGTCCTTGTAGATAAATCAGTTGCCCAAGTATAAGAGTTTACTTAAAGATCTATTTCATTGATCTAAATATCTTTTCTTCTACACAATACTAACTTAATTATAGTAGGCTCATATTAAATCTTCAAATGGTCACGTGTAAGTTCTCTGCTGTTGTTGCTTCTCAAGGTGACATGGCTGTTCTGACTTGTTTAGATTTCTATATGGCTAATTCTGGCTTATATATTTTTCCGTATGAGTCAGATCAGCCTGTTACTTCGTGTAAAGTGACCATTTAGGATTTTGAAAAGGACTGAAGTCAAGAAGTAAATTTAGAAAAGCCCACAGATTTTATATTATAGAGTAAATATAGATCCCAATTTATACTTTCTCATAAAGTTAATTTCTTAATATTTATTAGTGTTAAAGTACTCATGAAGAAAATATAAAGTTATTACTTTTTTGTTGTTGAGTAGGAGTTGTCTTTTCTATTTTTTGCCTTTTTTTTCTTCTGGTACCAGCAGTCCAAGCCTCACTTCCTATGTCAGGCAAACCAGCACTGCTGAGCCAAGTCCTCAGCCGCTCTTTCCTCCCCACCCCTTTCATTGAAAATGGGTTCTTTTCTCATATATCCTGATTATAGGTTCCCTCTTTCTACTCCCAGTGCCTTCCCATCTCTCCTCCCCTCCAGATCCACACCCTTTCTGTCCGTCCTCCCCTCCAGATCCACACCCTTTCTGTCC
>NC_022012.1:64042560-64048344 GCF_000317375.1 Microtus ochrogaster
AAGAACAGGGTGAAGTAATTATTTTTATTATTAGCACATCTCTACATATGGAGTTGCTGTCATGAAGAAAATGCCAGGACAGTTACCAATCCATGTCAGGAGTTATTTAAAAATAACTTTTGGTCTGTGCTCCACTTTTTAATATCCTAGTAAGACTGCAACAGCTGAACTTATTTAGAAATAAGACATTGGAAGGAAATGTGAATTCATCACAAATCATTATCCCCTGAAGACTGTTGTTATCTTTAGTGCCTTTAAAAGTGTGTAACCATATCTCTGTATTTATCAAAATTAATAAAACTAGTTTGGTTCCTAAGAATAAAGATAAAAAAAAATCTGTGTTAGGGGGCTGGAGAGATGGCTCAGTGGTTAAGAGCATTGCCTGCTCTTCCAAAGGTCCTGAGTTCAATTCCCAGCAACCACATGGTGGCTCACAACCATCTGTAATGAGGTCTGGTGCCCTCTTCTGGCCTGCAGGCATACACACAGACAGAATACTGTATGCATAATAAATAAATATTAAAAAAAAAAGACTTTGTCTCATCACATCTTAAAACATACAAATACACTTTAAAAAAAAATCTGTGTTAGAATTTTCATAGGTCTTCAGAAATTTTGTTTTGCCTTGTTTTTTCTATTAAGACTTTCTTTGTGCTTTTAAGCATTAACAAAAACTTTTGGGTAGGGAAAATCAGTTATGAATAATACCTCTTAAGAAACATGGGTGAGGATTACAAAAACAAACATCTGAGATGTTTACAGTGCTTTAGATTCCTTCGGTTCCTCTAAGACAGGGACAACTATTTGATAGTCTGGGTAGTTTTCTTTCTCATTTTCTTTTCTATTTTTAATTTTTAAGGCAAGGTCTTAAAAATATTTTTTTAAGTCCAGGCTGCCCTCAAACTTAGTATATATTAGACCTGAGGATGATCTTGAACTTTTGCCTCTTATCTCCTACATAAGGTCACACCAGCTTTTCTTTTTTAATTGGCAAAAATAGAAATTATAGATATTTATAATATGCAACAAAACTTTGTATATATGGACACAATAGAGAATGGCAAAATCAAGATATTTGATATATGTATTATCTCACATACTTTTTGTTTCTTTGTTTGTTTTGATTTTCCGAGACAAGGTTTCTCTGTAGCTTTGGAGCCTGTCCTGGAACTAGCTGTTTTAGACCAGGCTGGCCTTGAAATCACAGAGATCCCCCCCACCTCTGCAGCCCCCCCCCCACCCAGTGCTGGGATTAAGCCTCACATACTTTTTAATTTTCTTGTGACAAATAACTCATGTGGTTTTGTTCAGTCAGTGAATGCCATAATCCAGTGGTTCTCAGCCTTGCCTGCTGTATGTTAGAATGTAGATGCTCCCATCAGCATGTCAGACCAACTAATAAACTAATAAACCAAAGAACTCAGATACTAGAATTTCTCAGAACTTGTTGTGAAGTCTAGTGTGCATTCACTGTTTGGAGCCAGCTATAAACAGCAGGGAATTCGGGCACATTTGAGCCCAGAAAAATGTAATGGCAGTAGAAGTCATTCCTGCTAAACCATATGTGCTCCCTACCCTTTTTTGTGCTGGAGGTCAAGCCTGGAGCCTGTGCATGTTAAGTACATGCTGTACCACTGAGCCATACTCCCTGCCTCCCTGTATACACCATTGTCATTGTAATAGTAATCACTGTGAGAATTTTAGGACACAATTATTTGGATTTGCCTTTAATTATGAACAAATAATGGAAAATTACCTAAAAGGCTAGAGCTGGGTCAGGGGTTAAGATCACTTGCTGCTTTTACACAGGACACAGGTTTAGTTCCCACAACACACACAGGGACTCACAGCTACAAATCCTGTTCCAGGAGGTTCAGCACCCTCTTCTGGCCTCTGTGGGTACCAAACATGCACATATAAATGTGTGAAGAAACATTCATGCACATAAAACAAAAATAAATAGTAAAAAAAAAAAAAATTACCTAATCACTAGAATCCCAAAGTTTGGTGCTGAGGTCAGTTATGCATACTCCTACCAGAAATAATTAAAATTTTAAGCTCCCAATTTATTGGAAGAAGGACTGGCTTAAGAATTTGGGAAATTTTATTTCAGGGCTGGAGAGATGACTCTGATTAAGAGTACTGGCCTCTCTTTTCTAGAGGACCCACATGACCGCTTACAACCATCTATAACTCCAGTTCCAGTGGATCTGATGCCCTCTTCTGGCCTCTGTGGGCACCAGGCATTCATGTGGTGCATAGACATGTACACGCAAAACACTCATGTTTGTAAAATAAAATTGTTACTAGTTATCTTACCTTTGAACAAGCATGTTTAAATTATGCTTTATAAAATGAGATTATTTGGACTAAAAAGTTGCTTGCTAAGTAGCTATTTAGCAAGCTGGATTGACTACTGTGTTCTAGGCAAGAATACAGAGACAACCAGAACATAGACTGTCCTTGAAAAGCTCAAGAGAGGGAGGTACACACTGTGTGCCTGGGACCTTGCTCAGGAAATGTGGAGGAATTAGAACATGGACATGTACCTCATTAGCTCAGCACAAGACAGACGCTGCTGCTGTTTGGACCACCCGCAGATGCTTACTTCACCTTCACAGCTGAAGCATGGGACCAAGTGCTGCTCAGCGGGGCCATGGAAGTCTGCTATAAAAGTTGTTACTTGAGGAAATGCCTTCCTCCCCTCCATCTTACCTTAGCTCACCTCACATTATTTTATGCGGACGTGATTCTTGGTGCTGCAAAAGAGATTGTGAAGCCCAACGACAGGACTTAGTGAAGGGAATGACCAAAAAAGGAAAATGGAAACATCTAGATCCTTGCCCTAGCCCTTTGAAACCAACCGAAGCTAATGAGTTCTGGTTTGGTTTGGTTTGGTTTGGTTTGGTTTGGTTTGGTTTGGTTTGGTTTGGGTTTTTTGAGACAGGGTTTCTCTACTGGCTTTCCTGAAAATCGCTTTTTTAGACCATACTGGTCTTAAACTCAGATCTGTCTGCTCCCAACACTACTGAATTCATATTATTTTCATTCTGTCTGCTTTAAGTCTGGCCTGAGTCAGCAATGTCAGCATTCCCTGGGAGGTTGACAAGCACCTTAGTTATTTTTCAGTTTCTGTGATAAGACCCCCACGACCAAGGCAACTGATTAGAAGAAAGCATTTACTTGGAAAAACAGTTTCAGAGGGTGAGTCTGTGGTCATCTTGGCAGGGAGGATGGCAGCAGGCATGCCTTAAAGCAGTAGCTGAGAGCTAACTGGAGATAGCACAAACTTTTGAAACCTCAAAGATCACTCCTAGCGAAACAACTCCTACAACAAGGCCACAGCTTCTAATCCTTATTAAACAGTCCTACCAGCTGCCGACCAGTTGTTCAAATAGTGAGCCTATGGGGGCCTTTCTCATTCAAACCACCACAACTAGTAACTCAGAAACCAGGCCACACTTCAAAGCCAAGTGCTGTTGCCCCTTTTTTCACACTCTCCCTCCGTGACTGGGATGCACATTTTGAGCTGTATTTACATGTATATTCTTTTTTTTTTTTCCTTTTCTAATTTTTCAAGACAGGGTTTCTCTATGTAACAGCCCTGACTGTCCTGGAGCTCACTCTATAGACCAGGCTGGCCTCTGCCCCTCCCAAGTACATGTATATTTACAAAACAAGCAAACAAACAAAGCCTCTATTCTGATTAGCTTGCAAATTGAAAACATCATATGGTTAAAGAAGCCACTCAGCCCCTTGATCAGACCACCCCTCTCTCTATCTCAGTGAACTTCTGTCGATATAAAATGGCCATTCTGAAGCAGTGGAGCTTTTTGCTTAGTCTTTTACACTATCAGTTACAGTTTTAAAATTTATTTAACCAGGTGGTAGTGGTGCACACCTTTAATCCCAGCAACTATATTGTATCCTGCAACTATATTGTTTTTATTAGAGCTAAAAGTTTTTTAGTATATCAGGTGGTGGTGGTGCACACCTTTAATCCCAGGTAGAAGCAGGCAGATCTTTGAGTTCAAGGTCTACAGAGCAACTAGGATGACCAGGGCTACACAGAGAAACTCTGTGATGGAAAACTGAGACACAGACACAGAGAGAGAGAGAGAGAGAGAGAGAGAGAGAGAGAGAGAGAGAGAGAGATATTACATTACATATGATTTTTTTTTTTTTGCTTTTCCTAGACAGGGTTTCTCTGTGGCTTTGGAGCCTGTCCTGGAGCTAGCTCTTGTAGACCAGGCTGGTCTCGAACTCAGAGATCCGCCTGCCTCTGCCTCCTGAGTGCTGGGATTAAAGGCGTGCGCCACCATCGCCCGGCTGCATATGATCTTTTAAGTACAGACAGAATTATATAGTCTGTAAATGATAGTTTGATGTCTATTTTTATCCCTTTTATGGCTTCCTCTTGTATAATTGCTATAGCTAAGACTTCAAGCTCTATGTCTCAACTAGATGCTCTATGTATGTCATTAGCACATCGTCACTACTGTAGCTAAGACTTAAAGCACTGTATTTCAGCCAGGTGCTCTGTGGTGCGCATATAGTTAACATATCCTCACTCATACAAAGCCATCTGGATTCACCCAGTGATAGGTTCTGAATCAGAACATCTCTGCCTTTGAATTCAGATGTAGGAAGTTCTAAATAAAAACTGTTCTTCTCACTGTCTTAGTTTTTCTGTCATTTTAACTAAAGACCTTAGCAAAGCAACTTTGTTCCTTTTAGACGGAGAATTTAGGGCTGGATGTGGTAGCACACACATTTAGTTTCTGTACTTGTGAGACAGAGGCAGACACAGGAGGATCTCTGTGAGTTCAGTGCCAGCCAGGGCTATACAGTAAGACTGGTTGTTTAAAAGTTTATATTTGATCGCTGCCTGGGATATGTCAGTACATGGCCAACCAGCTCCTTTATTTTTTGGCTAAGGTCAATCAGAACACCACAATGAGAGCATGTTGTGTCACTGCCAGCCCAGAAGGGGCTAGAAATGAGGTTATCTCCCCAGGCCACACTTCAGTAACTTGCTTGTAACTACCGCTACCCACCACCCCACACTCCAGGGCCACCTAGGGATTAAGTCACAGTCGCTCTGACGGATTACCAGCTGAGAAACAGGACATCTGCCCATGGACTTTAGAGTTCTTCAGTCAAGCCATCACAAACAAACAATAAGCCATAGCTGGCTAATCTCTGCCATACTGCTTAGCCCAGATATCAAACTAGATGTGTCTACTGAGCACCTGAAATATGGCTAAAGTTTTGTAATTGCCACTTGTGGCCAGTGGCTATGGCATTGGGTACAGTGCAGCAATAAAGACAGACTAAGTCTGTTTAGTATGGAGATGATACTTCAAGAATAGAAGTGGACAGGAAACTCCCCAAGGCTTGCCTGCAAACTAGGAGAGACTGAGGGAGGCAGCAGAGCTACAGTTCTTTCCAGGTCACTCTCCCCCTCACTGGGCAGAAGGTAGACAAGGTTATACACACACACACACACACACACACACACACACACACACACACATATATACATACCCTGTATGCATGTACACACATGTAAACACTTACACACATCCAAATAGAAACTCACACATGCATGTGTGCACACACATACATACAAAGGAAGGAGGGGAGCGAGAGAGCAAGTAAGGGAGAGAAAAAGAGAAAAACTTGCTATATTCTGGAATAGATACACACACAGAGATAATGAAAAACAGAGATAGAGCATTTAGATTAATTCAGATTTATTTATTGAGGATTTCCGCCTCCTCC
>NC_022012.1:64049755-64053320 GCF_000317375.1 Microtus ochrogaster
TAAAAAAAAAAAAGAAATTGGATCCTGTTTTTATTTTTAAGTTTTATAGATTTTCTAGGGTTTCAGTGCATGCATGCATGTGTGTGTTGTGTGCATGTGTGTTATGCACATGTGTATATGCACGCAGGTGGTTGATTGGTTTGGATTTTGTTTTGTTTTTTCATGCCAGACTAGCCTGGAGCCTATGCCCATGCTGGCTTCTGGTCCTCCTTCCATAGTTTCCCAGGTGCACGTACTGGCTTTGGGGGAGCCTAGGCAGTTTGGATGCTCACCTTACTAGACCTGGATGGAGGTGGGTGGTCCTTGGACTTCACACAGGTCAGGGAACCCTGATTGCTCTTCGGGCTGATGAGGAAGGGGGACTTGATCGGGGGAGGGAAATGGGAGGTGGTGGTGGGGAGGAGGCAGAAATCTTTAATAAATAAATAAATAATTCTCAACTAGCTTCATTTAAATATTGGTTCAGAATTGCTCCTTGAAAGAACTGAGCCATTGTGCACTCAGGAGTCGGAGGTGAGGGGATTATGAGGTCCAGGCCAGTCTAGGCCACATAGAAAGTTCTAGGCCAGTCTCAGCCACATGGTGAAATTCTGTCTCAGAATAAAACAACAACAACAACAACAAAAGGAGCTGTTTTATTTTCAGAGATGGGGAGATTTCTCAGTAATTCTTCCTTTCTGGTGTGTATTTTGTTGATGTTGGTTTTCACCTGACTGTCCACTTCAGTCGCACATGCGTTACCTAATGCTTGACAGGCAAAGGTAGTGAATTAGTAGAAATGAGTAAGAGCAGTAGACATGAATAACAAAACGTGTGTGTGTCTATGTTTTTTTTTTTCAGGGAAAATTTTTATCCCCAAACAGAAACCTGTGCAGACTTTCACAGAAGATAACATATCTCTTGATCCAGAGTTAGAAGAAGCTTTGACAAGTGCCTCTGACACAGAACTGTGTGACCTTGCAGGTGAGCAGAGTTTAAGTGAGGCTAGTGTGGGGAGAGCCATGCAGGGTGCACCTGTGTGTGTTTTACAAACACTTTGTACTTTACACAGTAAACTTGACGGTAGGATTCTTTTAAGTACTCTCTATGGTGGAATTTTATGTTGATAAAATTTATTTGATAATTTTTCCTATGTTGCTATTTTAAATTCTTCCTAACAACAAAAGCCATGTCACCAGCTGGTGAACCTGTCCTATCTGTACACTAGAAACAGACTTCATGGTCGACTTCTTTCCTGTTTGTTTCATGGAGAGGGAATAGAAATCAAAAGCTGTATTCATGTCCCCAACTTGTCAGAGTGACATGTAGGAGGAAGACCCACCTACCAGAGAGCTCTAAGAACCGATATGTTTGAAAGTGGAGTGAAGGCTCTTGAGAAGGACCCCAGAAAGGGGCAGAGTGAGGTGTGATGTCACAGCAAGAGAAGGTGGTATTTTCTTGAGGGACAAAGGACTGGTGGGTTTGTAAATGGTACCTTCATCAGAAGGTGTTACATTACCTTCAATGAAAGAACAATACTTTTAGTATAGTCAAATGCAGACCATGCCCACCTTTGGTGTTTTGTTCCTAGAGATCTGGATAGTGACCAGCAAGGAGATCTTTTCTGTTTTCTCTTTTAGCCACCAGGAGAAGCTAAGCATAGCTTTCCTTTTAAGGTCAGCCTGGCTCACGTTGTTGTCTAAATCTAAAGATGCTGGGAGGTAACAAGGGGATTGATGAAAGTGAATGGAGCATTGTCAGTGATTTCTGACTGCACCAACCCCACCCTCTTGTTTGCTATGTAAAGTCCATTTTCAGTTTAATAGAAAAATGTCTTGAGAATGTTCAAAATACTAAAAAATATTTTTGTTTGCAAACTGGGTACTGGGCACACATCTATAGTCACAGCTACTTGGAAGGCTTGAGGCAGGAGGACTGCTTCTGTAAAAACGAAAATGTTGAGTAAATTAGGAATATGGGGAGGGGACCATGAGAAAGGGTAAAAGGGGAGGGGAGAAAACGGGAGGGGAGCAGAGAAAAATATATAGCTCAATAAAAGTAATTTTTTTTAAAAAATGAAAAAGTTTAGAGCAGGTAGAAGTAGAAACTAACTCTGTTCTCTCTGCAGCTATCCTTGGGATGCACAATCTGATTACAAACACTCAGTTCTGTGATGTGGTGGGAAGCAGTAATGGTGTTGACCAAGAACATTTTTCAAGTGAGTAATTAACAGCCTTGAGAGTTCCAATCCTTTGTCATGTATGTTTTGCTTCTTCCATGTATTAACTTCGATATTTGTTATACCAAAGATCCTGTGTGTATGTGCCTGTGTGTGCCTATGTATGTGCCTATATGTATGCATTTTGACTTGGTGAATATTGTAGGGAGTTGGCAAATGCTTAAACCAAATTAGTCCCTCATTTTTGGAAACCGTTAAGACTGATCGTTGAACTATGTGTGCTATGGTGCTACACACCCTTGATCTCAGCACTAGAGTCTAAAGCAAGAGAATTCCAAGTTCTAGACAGCCTTGGTTACATGACAGAACTGTGTCTCAGCATGAGAGGGAGGGAAAATGAAGAGATGAGCTGGTTCGGGAATTGGCCTGGTCTATTCACTTATAGTTCCCCAGGAACCTTTCATAGAACTGTGGCATCCCATTGAACAGATACTGTTTTAAAAGTCAAAACTACTTTGTTACTTTTTAAAAAATATAACCCAAATGTAGGGTTTTTTCTCTTTCTTTTTTTTTAAACTTTGGGGACCTGCCACTCAGATCCCAAATAAATACAGGGAGACTTATTCTTACTTATGAATGCCCGGGCTTAACTTGACTTGTTTCAAGCCAGCTTTTTTCTAACTTAAATTATCCCATTTCTCTTTAACTATGTTTTGCCTCTGGGCTTTTTAAAAAATATTTATTTATTTATTTATTTATTTATTATGTATACATTATTCTGTCTGTGTTAGCCTGCAGGCCAGAAGAGGGCACCAGACCCCATTACAGATGGTTGTGAGCCACCATGTGGTTGCTGGGAATTGAACTCGGGACCTTTGGAAGAAGAGGCAATGCTCTTAACCTCTGAGCCATCTCTCCAGCCCCCGCCTCTGGGCTTTTTACCTTGCTGTTTTTCTTTTTTCTTTTTCTTTTGGTTTTTCGAGATATAGTTTCTCTGTAACAGTCCTGGCTATCCTGGAACTCAATTTTGTAGACCAGTCTGGCCTCGAACTCACTGAGATCTGCCCACCTCTGCCTCCCAAGTGCTGGGATTAAAGATGAGCTCCACCACCGCCCATTTTTTTTTTTTTAATTTTGGCCCTTTTTAATGCTATATATCTTTCTTTCCTTCTTGTTCTGTGGCTGGCTGTGTGGTGGGGCGGCTGCTCCTGGTGTCCTCTTCCCTTCTCCTTTTCTCGCTCCTCGTTCTTCTTTCAAGCCTAGATTTCTCCTATTTATCTCTCTGCCTGGCAGCCCTGCCTATCCCTCTCCTGCCTAGCTATTGGCCTTCCATCTCTTCATTAGACCAGGCAGGTATTTTATACAAAGTAACACAGCTTTACAGAGTCAAACAAATGCAACATAAAA
>NC_022012.1:64053550-64060040 GCF_000317375.1 Microtus ochrogaster
AATGTAACACATCTTAAACTAATATTCCATAACACCCAATGCCATTATTAGATGCTGGACTCATACCTAGTCTATGTTTTATAAAACTGAGAGCTCACTCAAGTTTTCATTCATTGATGAAGTACTCTGCTCACCTCCCATGGCCCGCTAGATGAAAGGACACTGCCTTATTAAATTCAACTAGGAGCGAGCCTACTCTTCCCTTGTCATCTATTCAATAACATTTTATTTGGTGACGTAAGTATCTCCCAACATATAAGGGATCTTTTAGCAATTGTGCAGAAGGGACTTTCAGATTGGATGTGTTGAATGTATGGCCTGGGGGGTGGGGATAGATGACCAAGTAAATGTGTCTCCTCTCAGGTCCAGTCATCTCAGTCAACCCTTGCTCTTCCGTTTGTTCCTATAGATGTGGTAAAAGGGGAAAAGATTCTTCCAGTGTTTGATGAGCCACCAAATCCAACCAATGTTGAAGAGAGTTTAAAGAGAATTAAGGAAAATGATGCCCGTCTTGTTGAAGTTAATTTGAATAATATTAAAGTAAGTATGTTAAGCATGCAATGTACATATGTATCAGAATCAACACATGATGTTTGCTTTGTGTCAATTCTGATGTAACTTCTGCTTTAAGGTGAAGTGTACTAACAGTATATGAACATAGATTCCTTCAAAGCTTATATATTCAAGTATTATAGAAAATATTTTGTTATTTACCTTTTAAAGAGTTTATCATATAAGAATATGATCCTACACATTATCCATAAGTTACTCTAATTTTTAAAGTGCTACCCTCTTTTGAACTTTAGCCTTTGGTTTTTATTTTAATTGGGTTTACTAAGGTATTTTTAATATAGTTAAGTAAAGGTCTTTTAATGTGCAGTCCCAGGATGTAAAACTAAAAAATACCACTTTCAGGCTCTAAAACAAACAAACAAAACAACAACAAAAAAAAAAACGCCTAACTGACTAACTGATATAAAGCCTACCTGTAATGTTGGAAGTTTGTCAGGCCTCTTTGCTATCCTCTGTCCACTCTTGCCATTTTGCCTTCTCCAGCCTTGTAGATGGAATCCACCTTGCAGCATTTGAGTCTTCCTTTTGACAATGCGTGTGAGACTCACCCATGTTGTGTAGGTTTGGGTTGTTTTCTCATAGGATATGCCATGGTCAGTTATTGACATGGGTTGCTTCCAGGTTGGTTATGTGAAAGTGGCTACACACATTTACATGTGAGGGCTTTGAAAAATACAGGTTTTTGTTTCTCATAACCAGTGCCTAGAAATTGGCTTTCTAGGATCTATTTTTTGTTTTTTTTCAAATTATTATTGCTGTTTGTTTGTTTGCTCACTTGCTTGCTTTGAGATAGGGTCTCTCTATGTAGTCCTGGCTATCCTAGAACTTGCTCTGTAGACTAGGCTATTTGTTTGTATACTTTTTGAGTATGTTTTAGAGCAAACAGTAAGTGTAAGTGTGTTTGATTGATGGATTAAACTTCCTGATAACTGAAATGTTGATGGCATTTCACATTTTTGTCTTTCAAGAATATCCCAATTCCAACTCTAAAAGATTTTGCAAAGACTTTGGAAACCAACACACATGTGAAACATTTCAGTCTTGCGGCCACCAGGAGCAATGACCCCGTGGCTGTTGTGAGTATGCCGAGATTGGTGAAGTCAATAATTCCCAACTGATGTCTGCGAACCTGCATTATAGTAAGGTTAAATCAATCTGTTTTGTGAGACAGGATCTCTCATCGTCCAGGCTGGCCATGAATTTCATGTGTAGTGGGAGATGATCTTGAACTCCCCAGTTCTCCTACCTCTACTTTCCAAGTGCTGGGATTATAGGCCTGTACCACTGCACCCTTTTAAACTGTGACTTCTTCTTACATTTATTTATCTAGTTATTTAGGTATGTGCATGTTTGTGTATACATGTATCACAGTATGTGTGTGGAGGGCAGAGGACAATTTGCAGGAATCTGTTCTCTCCTTGTGGGTCCCAAGGATGGAATTCAAGTTGTCAGCCTTCATAGCCAGTGCCCTCCCACTGAGCTATCTCATTGGCCCAAACTATGATGTGTGTGTTTGTGTGTGTGGCATTTTACCTCACTATTCGGCATTACATTATATACCCTTTTGTATTTTTAAATTTTTATCATTTATATATTTTTTTCCTCTTTTGGGACTGGAAAGAGGTAGATTCCCAAAATAGCAACTCACTGGATAACCTAAGCTGGCATTAAATCATGATCTTACTGCCGTGGCCTCCTCATTTCTTTAAGCATAAAGGGAGCCTGGAAATATGACTAAATGGTAAACTACTGGCCTGTTGCATGTAAGTCCCTGACTTCAATTTCCAGGACCACAAAAAAAGAGAAAGAACTTGATTTTGATTTTTCAGTTAAATATATATGTTAGAGATCTCTTTGTGTCAGCATACAGAGGTCTGCTATAGCCTTAACATCTGTACAGGGTCCCACTTAGGGGTCAGTGCTTTGGGGTTTAATCAAATGCTTCTTCTGGAGATGAGTATGTGGTGTTTGTCCTTTTAAAACCAATTCTGAATGTGTGAGTTGAACCAGTCTTGCATTCCTTGAGAAAGTCACATCGATTGTCCTAAGAACCTTTCCTTCACTTGGCTTTGCAGCAACCACTCCTTTTGGTTCTCCTCCAACTTCACTAGTTCCCAGTTTCCACACACATTCTTCCTCTGAACATTGGAGTGGTCCAGGGACTTCTTCTCACCTTCACTGCCTGGGCAAGCTCATCATTTCAGTGATGTAGGTCGTTTACACTTGCTGGTGACTCCAGTGCCATCGTTCCCTTTGTACCTTTGTCCTTAACTCTGCACTGACACCGTGCTACCTACTTAGTAGCTGTACCTGGGTACCTAATAGATTTCTCCTATAGAGACTTGGACTGAACTCCAGCCCCTATCCCATGCCTGCTTTTCTCAGTCTTTATCACTAAATGGCAGTGTCAGTCATTTCTCCAGTAGACAGGAAACAGATGACAAGCAGTCACTCTTAGCCTCCCTTTCTTTCAGCCTTAAAGCATATATTCAGTAGTCCTGTCTTCAAAATATTTTTAGAGTCTAGGATAGTTGTGCTGGCTCACACAGGTAATCCTAATATTCAAGAGGCAGAGAGAGGAGGATCGCCATAAGTTTCAGTCCACCCTGGTTTACATAGCAAGCTTCAGGTCATTCTGGGCCACCTGATGAGTTGTTGAGAGAGAGAGAGAGAGAGAGAGAGAGAGAGAGAGAGAGAGAGAAACATGGGAACATGGGGCTGGTGAGATAGATCAGGAGGTAAAGTCACATGCTACACAGGCCTGACAGCTCTAGTTCAATCCTCAGAACCATGTAAAGGCAGAAAGAGAAAACTGACCCCACAAAGCTGTCTCCTGACCTTTGCATCACACCATAGTGCATATGCATCCACACACATTGTAAACGCACATGTAGACATAATCCTATTTGTTTAATGGGCTAGATCTTGATGCCATGGTGCACACATTTAATTCCAGCAGTCTGGGGGTAGAAGCAAGCCAATCTCTGTGAGTTCCAGGCCAGACAATGCAACATTGTGAGACCTATCTTGTCTCAAAGGAGGCCCAGGAGGGCTAGAGATTGGCACAGTGCTTACTCAGCATGCAAAGTCCTGGGTTTATCACCAACACTGCACAGACTGAATGTTGTAGAACATACCTATAATCCCAGCATTCAGGAAGTAGAGCCAGAAAGATCAGACGTTCAAGGCTGCCAGGCAGTGATGGCATACACCTTTAATCCCAGCATTCAGGAGGCAGAGGCAGGCGGATCTCAGTGAGCTTGAGGCCAGCCTGGTCTACAAAGAGTTTTAAAACAGTCAATGCAGTTATACAGAGAAACCCTGTCCTGGGAAAAAAAAAAAAAAAAAAAAAAAACAAAGTTCAAGGCCATCCTCAACTCCATAGAGAGTTTGTGGCCATCTTGGGATACGTGAGAGCCTGTCATAGAAAGAGGGAAAGGAAAATAGTCTCAGAATTCAATCATTTCTCACATTGTGTTACTCCCACCCTGATCCGGTCTTCCCTTTTCTGGAGTATTGCAGTTGCCGTCTTCGTGAGCCACCTTTCTTACCCGTTCTCGAGCCATAAGAGACATTAATGAATTAGTTCTTTCTTACCCGTTCTCAAGCCATAAGAGACATTAATGAATTAGTTCATACAGAAACTGAGAGGACATGTGAGAGGAGATGGGGAGCAGAGAATGAATGAACCTGAAATAGGAGTTAGGCATGTCAGCACCAGGGAATTACATCTGACCAAATAATCCAAAGACTGTATATGGTGGGGCTGGAGAGATGACTCAGAGGTTAAGAGCACTGACTTTTCTTCCACAGGTCCCGAGTTCAATTCCCAGCAACCATCTCTAATGGGATCTGATTCCCTGTTCTTCTGGCATGAAACATACATGAAGATAGAGCACTCATACATAAAATAAATAATCTTTTTGTTTGTTTTTCTGTACTTTTGGAGCCTCTCCTGGAACTAGCTCTTGTAGACCAGGCTGGCTCGAATTCACAGATCTTTGCCGGCCTCTGCCTCCCGAGAGCTGGAATTAAAGGCATGCGCCACCACCTCCTGGCTAAAATCAATAATCTTTTTAAAAAATGATATATGGTAATGTACATGGGATAAGTCAATACATGTGAGACTGAACGGTAGTGTAACAAGCTAAAAAATGTAACGAGAAACTTAATTTATGAATTTCCTTATGGCGTGTGCAGTGAAAAATAGGTGCTATCAGATTTTAATCCCAAATATTTCCTCTTAATCTCTAGGCATTTGCAGACATGCTGAAAGTGAATAAAACTTTGAAGAGTTTAAATATGGAGTCCAACTTCATCACAGGCACTGGGGTTTTAGCACTGATTGATGCTTTGAGAGACAATGAGACCCTGACAGAGCTCAAGATCGACAATCAGGTTGGTGTTCTACAGTAGCAATTCGGAGGAAACTGCAGCCCCCACTGCCAGGAGGACTTGCAAGAAGGGCTGTAACTCTCTCGGAAAGATGGTGGCAGAAAGGGGGTGATGCGACATTTGGGAATCCAGAATATTAATGTTTAACAGGCGAATACACAGCAAGTCTCTTTAAGTCAATTTAAGGAATTAATTAGGTGGCTGATTTGAACTGGAAAGTCTTTTACATATGACTTAGTCCACTCTTCCCCTGTTCTTTGAGAGAGTCACAGATGCACTGTGTCTATAGTGTGTTATGGTACCAAATACAGAGAATATGAATAGAGTTGTTTGCATGAAAGAAGAGATGCCTCAGTGGGTAAGAGCACTTGATGTGATTTCAAGAGGAACTGAGTTCAGTCTATAGCACATGTTGTAAAAAAAATAACTGGCCACATCTGTGTGGAACACCTCCAGCTGTGAGGATCAGCAAAAAGCAGGCCCCAGGAGCTTGGTAGTCAAAACAGCCAGTGTCAGGTCCAGTAAGAGAAACGTCCCAGTACCCAGGTTGCTATGAAGACATCATCTTCATCAGACAAATACAATGCTAATACCTTCATGGGTGTGGGGCCACCTATTCCTAGACATACTTTTGTTTGTGTTTTTATATTTTATGGTCACATACATGCATACGTTTGCATGTGGAGACCAGAGGTATTGGATTCCCTGGAGCTGGAGTAACAAATGGTTGTGAGCCATCTGATGTGGATGCTGGGCCCCGAACCTGGGTCCTCTGGAAGAGCAGCAAGTCTTCTTAGCTGCTAAACCACTCACCAGTCCCCCAGACAAACTTTGTAAGCGGGGAAAATATACATATTAGAATTATTTCCACCCAGAGCAACTGTTAATTTTTTATTTGAAAATTAGCTAGAAGGACTGAGGAGATGGCTCAATGGGGAGGTGCCTGCTGCATCATCTTGTGGACCTGAGTTTGGATCCCCAGCACCCGCAAAGAAGCAGGGTGTGACAGTGTACATCTTCAACCCCATCTTTACAGAAGCAAAACCAGGCAGATCCTACAAGCTTACTGACCAGCCAGCCTAGCCAAAACAACGAGCTTCCAGCTCAGTGAGAAACCCTGTCTCAAAAATAAGGTAGAGAATGAGAGAGAAAAACAGTGCCCACTGCTGGCTGCCGCCACACACATGCACAGGCAAACACATGCCCATACACACAAATGCCACATACACACAAAACTCCTTATTTGAAAAGATACTTGGCAAATGATTTCCTGAGTCCTTCACAATAAATACATTTTGTAGACTGAAAGACAGAAAAGAGATTTGGTTACATCTGAAAATTAAATTAATCCATGGTCTCAAATTTTTAATAAAAATATAACTCAGTCGGCTGGAGAGATGGCTCAGTGGTTAAGAGCATTGCCTGCTATTCCAGAGGTCCTGAGTTCAATTCCCAGCAACCACATGGTGGCTCACAACCATCTGTAATGAGGTCTGGTGTCCTCTGCTGGCCTGTAGGCATA
>NC_022012.1:64060155-64080919 GCF_000317375.1 Microtus ochrogaster
TATATATATATATAACTTAGTAACCTAGCATAAAGTCCTGGAGGGTCCATCCTAGACACAGTACACGTCAAAACTCCAGTCTGTACATGGCTAAATAATATTCTGTCACATTTTAGAGTTTATACTTTTGAGCTATTAAAATAATGCTACAGTGCTAGAGAGATGACTCAACAGTTAAGAGCCCTTGTTGCTCTTGGAGAGGACCTGGATCCAATTCCCAGCATCTAAATGGTGGCTCACAGTCATCTCAAACTCCAGTTCCAGAGAATCTGATGCCAGTTCTGGTCTTCATGGCACCAGGCATGCACATGGTGCACATACATACATACATACATCCAGAAAAAGACACAACTCATGCGCGTGATATTTTTAAAAATTTAAGAAAAATAATGCTCCTTAGACATGAATATGAATATTCATATCTAAGTGTTTTATGAACATACATGTTTATTTCTTTGGGCCTATACCTACAGTAGAACCACTGGCTAATAAGATAATTTCAAGCCATTACCAAGAGCCCACTTTGCTACATTCTTGAAAACCACTTAAACAGAAGGGTCTCACTGTCGCCCAGACTGTTCTTGATCTAAGATCAAGCATTTCTCCCACCTCAGCCTGACCAGGACCTGGGATATAGGTGCACACTACCATGCCTGTTTGTTCATCTTCTTGGTGGGTAGGTTGTTGGTTTGATCTTGTTGGAGCCAAGGTTGAGATAGCCTCACGTAGCCCAGGCTAACCTCAAACCTCTCTGATAGAAGATGACCTCAAAGGCCTGCATTCAGCTGCTAGTACTGGGGTCACAGGTGTATGCTGTGCTGGGGATTGAACCAGAGCTTCATGGATGCTAGACAAGGGCCAGCTGAGCGATTTCGTCAGCCTTTCTGTCTTCTTCATTATACCCATCCTTGTGGGTGTGAGGTGGCACAGTATCCGCACTTTTTTTATTTCTATAGAGCTTTTGGTGTCTGTTGAATTTTTAAAGATGTCTTTTTTATATATGTTGTAGAAATTGCATGAAAACTTATGAGATCATCAGAATCAGCATGGGACTAAGTCTTAAATTTTATTTACGTAAAAAATGTTTTATCTGGTTTATTAATGCTATTCTTTGTTTTTGATCCTTCCAGAGACAGCAGTTGGGCACAGCTGTAGAATTAGAAATGGCTAAGATGCTTGAAGAAAATACGAATATCCTTAAATTTGGGTATCAGTTTACACAGCAGGGACCCCGAACCAGGGCAGCCAATGCTATAACGAAAAACAACGACTTAGGTAAGATGTATGGAATACTGAGCCAAGCTATTTTTAGAGCTAAATTAACATAGAAAAATAACCTGTCCTTAGTGTCCAATGCTGCCCAGTGAGTCGGAGCTGTGCAGGTTGTAGTGGTCTTCATGTTTGTTACCACTTCTGTGACAAGCATGTAATAGCTTTAAGTGAAATTTACCATGACAGGTGTTTTGTTCGTGTTGACAGTTGCTCCTTCTGCTTTGAAACAAAGAGTTTGGCACCACCAGAAAGTATTTTGCCTATTTATCAAGCAGAATCAGACAGAAATTCAGTTTTCTATTATGAGATACAGGATAAGTACAGTTTGACTCCCTAGCCTCTCTGATGCGTGCAGTGGCCTCCTGCACTTGCCCGCCTCAGTGATCTGTTCTCCTCTGCTCCTTTTCCTGCTGAGTCTCGTGGTCTGGATGGAAATGAACTCTCTAGTCCTGGACGAGTTAATAAATACTGTGCTCGTAATTTTGTTTCTCTGTATTGCCAGAAAGTGACTTCCTTTTCAGTTAGGCTATTTACGCTAAACTGTTTTACAAGATTCATTGTATAGGCAAGAAGTAAAAATAAGTCCTCTCAACAGTGGGACATTTCTGAGCAACTACTTCTTTTAAGCTTCATCCAGATTTCCTTTACTCTAGCTACATGAGCAGTGCTGTTTAATTCCCTTTGTGACAGTTGCCCACAGGATATTTTAGCCACTTGCTTTTCAAAAGAGAAAATAGTGTTTTGTGTACTCCTGGTTCTAGATGCAGATTTCAGTCAATTGTCCTGGTGTTGGTTCCCATCATTTATTCTCCTCCAAGTGTTTTGACTTTGCTGCTTAGAGAAGTGTTTTTAAGTCTGGACTGACTTTGTTAGTAGCTAGATAACTTTCAAAACCTGGATTACTGGCTTCCCTCCCCTAGAGAGTCAGATTTAGGACAGGGTAAACTTGGCGCTGGGACCCTCACAAAGTGTCCAGTCCTGCTGTAGGCAGCTCGTGCTCACTGAAATCCTAGTTTGGTTATCAGGAGACATTTCGGTTTCTGAGTCTGGCATTAATGCATATCGTGAACACGTGTGCCATATGTATTTTACATGTCGTGAACACATGTGCCATATGCATTTTCTACTTAACATTTGTCACACTTTGAAAATTGTTGGGGAATATTATGGTAAGATGTGTGACTTCTGTTATGCTGCATTTGTTTAACTTTGTGAAGCTGTGATTCTTTGCCTGTCTAAAACACCTGACAATCCTAATAAAGAACTGAATGACCAATAAGGAGGCAGGAGAAAAGATAGGCGGGTAGGCGGGGCTGGCAGGCAGAGTATAAATAGGAGAACTCTGGAAGAGAAAAGGGAGCGAGAGAGAACAAGGACACCAGGGGCCAGCCAGCCACAGAGTAAGAGTGAAAGATGTACAGAAGAAAAGGAAAAGCCCAGAGGCAAAGGTAGATGGGATGATTTTAGTTAAGAAAAGCTGGCTAGAAACAAGCCAGCGTGAGGCCAGGCATTCATAAGAAAGAATAAGACTCCATGTCCATGGTTTATTTGGGAGCTGGATGATGGGTCCCCAAAAAGAGCCAAAAGAGTAAAAATAAATAAATAAATAAATAAATAAACAAACAAACAACAAGTTGTAGTTCATTTAAAGTGTCTGTCTTCAGATTTTTTTTTTTTTCTGAGCATGGTCTTGCCATTATAGCTCAGGCTGGCCTCAGACTCCTGGTGATCTACTGCTGCCTCCACCTGTGGAGTGTTTTGGATTATAGGCATGAGCCAGCGTGCTAGGCAGACAAGGTGGCTTACTGGGTAAAGTGGTTGCCTCTGAAGCTTGACAACCTGGGTTTGATCCCTAGAACCTATGTGACAATGGAAAAGGAGACCCGTGTCACACAGTTGTTTCCTGACCACACACACACACACACACACCATAGGACATATGCACACATGCATTCACACATCATACACAAGCATAGTAAATAAACATTTCAAAACAAAATAGTCTGTTTTCAAACATTACAAGTTTTTTACCATAGGGACATGTTGCTGTCAGGAGTTATGTTCAGAAATCATGTCTAACCCATAGCTGGTATTTGTAAAAAAGTATTTAGGGACTGGGATACAGCTCAGGGATAGAGGGCTTGCCTAGCATGTTCAAGGTCCTAGGTTTGGTCTCTAACAAAACCAAAAAGAGGAGGGGGGAATAAGGCTGTAAATTTATCTTTATTCAGTTATAGTTTTCTGGTAAGTGTATCATCTTAAACTAAACCAGACAAATCTTCCATTTTCCTCTCCTGAAACTACCTTAAATCCCAAAATGCCACCAACATATAGTACCCCAGTAATCTCTGTCATGGATAGATGACACCCACAGGAATTGTGTGATTGCAGCCCATAAACATAATAGTAGGGAAGTCCCTTTTCGTTAGGTCCCTGGGGTTATGTTCTTGTCACGCCAGCTGTGACAGATGCTGTGCCCAGGCCGACAGAGAAGAAGAGTGTTAGAGAGCATGTGGATGAGGGCAGATACGGGTGTCCTGGCTGCCTTATGTGGACTCCAGCTGACAGCTGAGTGGCTGGCCACAGCAGTGTACTGTGGGGATAAAGAGGCCATTTGGAAGAAGGTGCAGTCTGTCACAAAGCAGAATTGAGAAGCTCACACTTCTGCTAGGAATTTCCTAGACTCGCCTCATGCTGTCCTGTTCTGATGCAAACTAGAGTTACAGACACGGGTCACACATGTAAAGTGACAATAAGGACATTCCTGGAAGGGGCGGCTTATGTTGGAGGCATTTGGGAGCTCGTATAGCTATATGATTAACACAACACTTTAAAAGAAAACATTGTTTTAGAGACTGAGAGTGAGGTTAGTTAAGACTTATTAACAAAAATTGGACCAGGTAGATAACAAGGACACCAGGTGACAAACCAGCACTCTGTCCTTTGCCCTCTGCCTTGTCGTGCACACAGCAGATCCTCAGATCTGCTCCTTGCTTCATTTTCTCTCAGTGCACTGTGCTCTCTGCCCAACACAGGGATCCTGGCGGCCTGACCTGACACAGTCTACTGGGCAGATAACTCGCATTCAGCTTGCAGACGGGGTTATATCCGATCTCTGTCCTGGTTTTTATAATACCTTCTCGTCTTCTTACTCTCGGCTGTCCACTGAAATCCTTCTGCCTACTCGTCATCTCTCCAGCTAAGAAAGAAGTGTCCCAGCTCTAACAGAAGAGGTTGTATGGAACACATAGAGCAGTCACGTCCCCACTGAGCTGATATCTCTACACTAGCTAACTGCATAAGCAGCTTTCTATGGTGTTTTGTTTGCTGTGCGCTGTCCTGTAGATCCTGTCTGTAACACCTTTAACATTTTTTTAGCATGCATTTTAACATCTGAAATGGTTTGCCAAAACCAGCCAAACTCTACTCTAAGAATTGCTTGCTGTTTCCTTTTTTGGCATATATTTGTATTTATTTATGGTCTCCTTGGCTTTTTCTTCCCTTTATTTTTCAGTAGATACTTGAAGCTTGTTCCTCATTACTATAGGTTAGATCAGTCAGGAAAAAGTGAGTAGGTAAGTATAGTTCGTGGAGACTGTAGCCTTTGCTTTGATTTTCTGACTCTACTCAACCAATGACTGGACAGTCCTTATACACACCAGTAAATGTCTGGTCCCAGCAGCCAGTAGTCAGAATAGCATGGGAACAGCCATTATTCCCTCTTGACTAGCTCCTCTGGCAGCTGATTCAGACTGAAAAGAGGCAGTGCCTTGTGACTGGCTTTCAGAGGGGAAGTGGGAACCAATAATCAGAGTCTGAGTGTAAAGTAGCAAAACCAGTAGCGCAGGAGTACAGAGCCTCATGGTAGCAGGTTGGCTTTTCCTCACTAGAAGCATGGCTGACCACGTCTCAGCATGTATTCTTGGAGTGTCAGACGGAGAGGAGCACTAAGCACTTGCCATGTTCTCAACACTGCTCTGTACAGCACTTATCACATGGCTGTCACGTGAAATACCATTATTCTCCTGTTACAGAGGAAAGCTCACACTCAGAGAGGCTGGGCGCCACAGCACACACTCCACAGGAGTGGCAGAGCTGTGCTGATGTCCCCTTGCCAACACTGCAACCTGCTACTCTGTCCTTTGGAATAGTGGTCAGCCATAGTGTCGAATACTGACATGGTGGCTCTTGGCAAATGCCCTGGGTGACTGATAGTCAAAAGAACAAGCTAGCTGAAGCCCTTGCTTGTACCAGTGAGCTCAGAATGATTTCATGTCAGCAGTCCATGAAAAGACTGAGCATTGTCAGGCATATGGATCTTGTTTGCTCCATCATCTGAACTGGTTAGCTGACCACTTTCTGAAGTCAGCGTCTATAGTGCCCAGAAGGGAAATTTATAAAGAGAAGGGAAATTTGGAAAAAGTTGTCAGTTAGTACCTTTAGACATGATGAAAGTATTTCCAGATTCCTTCAGTGTAAGGAAATATGTTGTATCTAATCAGGGGAATATTCAAAATACTTTAAATAAAACTTTTTAGATTTTATTTTGTGTATTGGTGTTTTGCCTGCCTGTATGTCTTTGTACCATGTGTGTGCTCAGTACCTAGTGCAGGCTAGAAGTAGATGTCAGATCCTCTGGAACTGGAGTTACAGACAGTTGTGAACTGCCATGTGGGTGTTGGGAATCGAACCTAGGCCTCTGCAAAAGCATTTATCCATTTCTCCAGGCCCCTAATATAACTTCTTAACCAAAGCTTGCCAATGTCATTGTAAATGTTACTGTATTAACCGATCATTTCTCTAAACTTAGACATCTTTTTCTTTTTTCTAGAATCAAATAACTTGAAACTTGAGTGCTGAACACTCACTGACTACTGTACTGAATACTGTGTTTTAGGTCCTACCCTGCTGTTATGTAAGCACCTACATCCTAAGACACGTAGCTCTTGTTTAGATGATTTTCATCAAGTAAATGACAGTGGCAGATGGCCGAGCCTTCTTTGTTAATGGTCATATGAATCAGAAGTACTTGATTCATCTTTATGAGACATTAACTGCTATGGAGAAACTTGTTGCAAGCAAGTTAGCATTTTGTAAACGCACAGGGATTTATAACAGGCTTTTTTTCCCACAGTGCGCAAGAGGCGAATTGAAGGAGACCACCAGTAAGAATGCCGAGGTTAACCTTGGAAGCCTGCAGATCACCAGAGGCTCCTGTTGGGACAGCAGATGTAAAAACTTCCTGGGGAGAAGGGAAAAGACTGGAAATCTTTTTTTTTTTTTTAACTATATGTAGTATTTTCCTAGCTTAAGGTATTATATTTGATTTGTAAAATCAGTGATGGGTAGAATTATATTTGTAGCCTTTCTACTGAAATCATTTTAATTTAGCTTAATTGAATGGCTTATAATTTTTAGATAAAAATTTAGAAGTCATGTATATAAGAATAATTTTGAACACCTTGAGGACCAATCTTTTTAAATCAAAAAGGGACATTGCTGACTCAGTGTTGCTCCTTACACATAAAGGGTAAGGCACATGGCAGTTTCCTTTTTAAAAAAAATCCATGAATTTGGCGAGAGTTTGCTTTTTCCTTATTAGGGAAATAAATTTTCAGAATTTTAAAAGATGGCTCAGCATCTGATTTATCTCCATAAGCCAGCGTAGGCCTCCAGGAGAGAGACCGGTCCTCCTCTGGGAGACAGAATGGGCCACTGTGTTGCAGGCTTCTGGTCTTATCAACTGAGCCTCAGCTACACTGGGGTTTTTGTTTGTCTGTCTGTTTGTTAATACTCCATAATACTGCCCCACTGCCTGCCTTGTTTAGAAGTATAGTTATATCTAAGATTACTACAGTATTTCATCTTGTGGGCATTAAATTTTTGGAAAAGCTAATGGTTAAAGAGCATCGAAATAGAGAGGTTATTTTTCTTCCCCATAAAAGGCTCTTGGGCAATACTCAGTTACTTAGAGTAAAAGAAAAAAGAAAGGTGCTGTTAGATATAGGAGGGAGTTCAAGCCCAAGAAACTCGTTACATGGCCATTAAAGCTGGTGAGCACTGTCAGTTAGAAAGTAAGACAAAGACATGAGCTAGCTATGGTGACTCGCTCCTATAATCCTAGCACTCGGGAAGCTGAGAAAGGAATAGTTCCAGATGTTCAAAGCCAGCCTGGACTACATAGGAAATTCCAGGTTAGCTTGGACTACAGATATGAGAACCCAGGTCAAGAAAAGAAAAACCTGTACTGTGTGGTAAAACGTTCCTTACATGATTGCGTAGGTGCACTGCAGCATTGCATGCATAGAGTTAATCCCCACTCCACAGTGTTCCAGCCAATCGCAAAAACTGCCATTCTTCGGAAATCCAAGTTTAGCAGATGCTTCCTTTCATCTTGTACTTTTAAAAATCCATATGGTTAAAAAAAATTCCTATAGCATAGATTATGTTTATCACCCAGGCATAGAGTGAGGACTTGAGACCACACTGCAGACTGGGGTTGGCAAGGCTGCACACTGATGCCCTGTCCCAGAGCAGCTCCTACAGAGGGAGTAGCAGAGGCGTTCACGGCCACAGGCAGCAGAGGAAAAGGTCCAGTGTGAATCCGTTGACTTTGCTTAGACCATTCCAGTTCTGTTCTATAGTACGTTGTATAGCTGAAGAAAATACTTCTTTATAAGCAACTTAAGTCTGAACTCATTTGATTAAATAGATATGTCTTAAGAATTATAATGGAAAGCCGGGCGGTGGTGGCGCACGCCTTTAATCCCAGCACTCGGGAGGCAGAGGCAGGCGGATCTCTGTGAGTTCAAGGCCAACCTGGTCCACAAGAGCTAGTTCCAGGACAGGAACCAAAAGCTACGGAGAAACCCTGTCTCGAAAATTAAAAAAAAAAAAAAGGAGGCCAGGCATGGGGACGCACACCTTTAATCCCAGCACTCGGGAGGAAATCGCAGGTGGATCTCTGCGAGTTCCAGGACAGCCAGAGCTGTTACACAGAGAAACCCTGTCTTGAAAGAAAAAAAAATTTCTAATGGAAAACAGTGTTTACCTTGATCTTTAAAAGTCTGGCACCTCTTGACTTTTTAGTAACTCAGTATTTTTAAATTCCTCTGAGATTTTTATGACATAGTAATAAATTAGGACTTTGCAACAGTTTTAATTTTAAGCCAGAGATTTTCTAAGCCCTTGAGTTTTATGTCAAGTTAAATGGTTATCTAAGAATAACATTCATGTTTTTAAATTGCTCTTTTAAAAAGCTTTAAATTGCCCATTTCATAAAACTGTGTATTTGTTTTTGTATTGTTACAATTTTCATTATGTCTACATCAAAGTGTATACATTAAATTCAATGTTACTGGCTAATATTAATACCTTGAACGTAGATTTTGGTGCTATACACTTATTATAGCTGAAACCTAGTGGAGTTTAAAGAATAAGTAAAATACATTTTCTAAAGGTGCCTGTCATTTCAAAGACCAAATAAACATTTTGTATTGAACATATAAGCAGATGTTGGTGATTCCAAGGAGAGTGTCGTGGTCATTAAGTTACATATTATCCCTGGTCACATTAGCCACACACTTATACAAGGGGCACACTCCTGAAGAGGTGATATAAATAGAACCTTAAAAATTATTTCCAACTGATGATCCCTTCATGTGTTTTTCTTTAAAGGTGATATAATAAAATTATAAAAGAAACTGCCTTAATAAAGTATTAGTTGTATATACCGTATGTTTAACCCTTATTGCCACTAAAAGATATTATTAAGCATAAAACCTGTGGTTCCCAGGGTTGTCTCAGTTTTTCTGTACAAAGTCAGGAGCCACTCTTCCACTGTTACCCAGCAGCTGAATCACAGTTCAGCTGCAGTCACAGCCACTGCCGCCCTGAAGCCGTGTCTGGCTGTGTCCTCCAGCCCTGCTCTGCTCTGAACAGCATCAACTGAAGGAAGACATGCCACCCAAGAGAAGTGAAGCTGTGAGCATTCGAGAGACGAGTGCTACTGATGCTGCCGGACACAGGTGTGAGCTCTGGGGCTGAGCATCTGTCTGCTGGCCTGTCTTCTCCATCACTTCTCACAGATCACTACATTTCTAGCTCATCCTCCCTCTTCACACTTAGAGCTGCTACCAAACTGAGAAAGTAAGGCTTCATGTCCTGTTGACTTTTCTGCACTGTAATCTGATTCCGCTAATCTTTCCTTCTAAAGATTAAACATAGGAGCTGGAGAGATGGCTCAGTCATTAAGAGCATTGGCTGCTCTTCCAGAGGTCCCAGGTTCAGTTCCCAGCAACCACATCAGGCAGCTCACAATCTCCTGTCACTCCAGTTCCAGAGATTATACCCTCTTTTGGCCTCTGTGGGCCCTTGCACACATGTGGTACACATACAGACAAGCAGGCACACACACAGAAAATAAAAATATGCAGATTTTATAGTAAATATAACATCTCATTTAAATTTCACTTTTCAGTCTGTCATTTAGAAGGGCTAACCTTGAGCCGGGCGGTGGTGGCGCACGCCTTTAATCCCAGCACTCGGGAGGCAGAGGCAGGCGGATCTCTGTGAGTTCGAGACCAGCCTGGTCTACAAGAGCTAGTTCCAGGACAGGCTCCAAAACCACAGAGAAACCCTGTCTCGAAATACCAAAATAAATAAATAAATAAATAGAAGGGCTAACCTTGAGATCAGCTAGAAAAAAAAGACACTTCTGAGTAAACTACATTAATCATTGCCACATAATACTTTTTATTTATTTTTTTAAATATTTATTTATTTATTATGTATACAATATTCTGTGTGTATGCCTGCAGGCCAGAAGAGGGCACCAGACTCCATTACAGATGGTTGTGAGCCACCATGTGGTTACTAGGAATTGAACTCAGGACCTTGGAAGAGCGGGCAATGCTCTTAACCTCTGAGCCATCTCTCCAGCCCCCCACATATTACTTTTATGTTTTTGCTTTGTCGTGTATTTTAGAAAGCCTTAGCTAACGGGCAGAGTTGGACCTGGGTACCCGTTTCAAAGGCCAGGCGAAAATAGACTGTAGCACTAAACACACTTGCTCTGTCGTCTGCCGCTAACCCATGCAGGTTCACACCGTTAGGGCACCCCCACCCTTAGATATGCCATTGTCAGTGCTTTGATACAGAGAAAATCCCATAAAAACTTTCAGATGCTGTAATTTGTATATCCAGATAAGCTTAAGAATGAATTCTCGGTACTTCTTTTTAAAAATGTGTGTGTGCGCAGACACTTTATGTGTACACATGCCATGGCACACGTGTAGGTTGGGGGACAACCTATGAAGTCTGTCCTCTCCTCCTGGAAAGCAAAACTAGCACCTTTACCCTCCATACCAGCTTGCTGGCCCCACAGTTTTTAAAGCTGGGTTTGTATGTTTACAACCTGTAATCCAGAAAGCCCAAATACAGTTTTCACAAGGGCACCAAGGACACAATATCTAAGAGTTTTCTTCCTTTCTCCTTGTTTTCATTGCAGAAGCTATACTATATATGCTTTCAACTGAATAAGCAAAATGAAAAGAACTCCCAGTGCAGAGTTCTTATACAACTCCTAATAATTCAGATATCTCAACTTCGGTTACTAAGAAAATGCAGTTGAGGCCATGTAGTATCAAAGCAGCTGGTTGTGCAGGTTGAGCCACTCTGTGCCCTTACAGAATGCCTGAGTTGTCCTGAAGATCTCCAGCCCCAAATGCCAATGCCAGAGTCAGAGCCAGTCACTTCCTGCTCTTCAGCCTCCAGCCTGCACTCTCTAGTGCCTGCTGTTTGCTTCTCCATCTGCAGATCTGATGCAGCACTGATGGCTGCTGAGACAGACTGGCATGCATTCTGTTCACTGGATCTGCTCACCATACTCACTGTATCTTCGCTGGTGTTCCACAAATGAGATCCGTGCTTGAGTTTACTTCCTGCAGTATTCATCTGTCTTAGTTAGGGCTTCTAGGTCACGATGATTTTGTTTTCTCTTTTGGATTTTTGAGACAGAGTTTCTCTGTGTAGCTTGGGAGCCTGTCCTGGAACTAACTCTTGTAGAACAGGGTGGCCTCGAACTCACAGAGATCTGCCTATCTCTGCCACCCGAGTGCTCAGAATAAAGGCGAGCGCTAGCACCGCCCAGCATCATAGAAACTCTTATAAGGGACAACTTTTAATTGGAGCTGGCTTAGTTCAGAGGTTTAGTTCATTATCATGGAGCGAAGCATGGTGCATGCCAGCAGGCATGGTGCTGGAGAAGGAGCTGAGTGTTCTATATCTATTCTATTGCCAGACAGCAGGAAGAGAGAGACTGAGCCTTGAGCTTCTGAAACCTCAGAGCACACTCCAATGACACTTCCTTTAACAAGGTCCACTCCCTAGTGGCCAAGCATTCAAATATACTTACGGGGTCATTGCTACTCAAAGCACCACATCATCCAACAGCCATCTCCAACTCAGAGAACACAGCTCCCCTGCCACCAAAGTCAAGTTGAGTCTATTGCGGCCCAGAGACTGTCTTCTGTCCCAGCACACAACAGAAGTATCCTGGTGGAAGGCAGAGCTGCTCCACCTGCCGAGAGCCTGGTTTCTCCAGATTGGATTTGGGGAAAACTGTAGCCCTCAAGACTGTCTTCTCCATGATTAAAGGTGACAGCAAACTGAGGTCACCGAGAACAGGACCCTTCGTTATTGTGTATCTTTGAATGTTTGAGTTTGGCTTGGCACTATAGACACCCCCCTTCCTCCCCGGTTATCCAGCAATGTGCCTTTTTAAAGGGCCTGATATTGGGGTGTACATTTAGCCTTTCACCGGTTGCCACATGAGGACACTGCAGTCTTGTGCTCTTGAGGGTGCAATGTTCCAGGCACTGCCTTGGAGGCAGACTGAAGCATCAGGAGACAGGTTTCTCCTTCCCCTCAGCAAGAATCATTGTTTTCCTTCTCTTGTGGCTAGTAAATACTATTCTTGATGCAGTGTGGAAATTTCAAGTTCTGAAGCTAAAAAGCCAAGGCCTGAGTGCCAGCAGATTGAGATCTGGTTTGCAAATGGCCTCCTAACTGAATGTCTGTGACGTCTGTGGCAGAACAAGAAGCAGCAAGTTCCCTCTAGGTGTTTCTCAATTGGTGTATGTAGCAATTCTTAACAGTTTATTTCATCTCTGCTTAAAAAGAATATGACGGTGAGGTTTCTTTTGGTTTTTGTTTAGTTTTTAGGTCAGGTTCTCACTGCCTGGGCTGGCCTCCAGACCAGGAGCTCAATGAACTCAGCCTCAGCCTCCTGAGTAACTGGGACTACAGGCATGCATGGCTTTGCACAGCTGAGCGATACGTTTAATTAGTAGTCCCAAGATTTTAGATTTCTGTGCCTAGAAATTGCTGTTTACAAAGTGTTTCCCAGGCTGGGGTAGAATCCTAGCACATAGCCTGAGGTAGTAGAGTCCTGCTAACCTAAAGCCTAAAAAAAAAAACAAAAACAAGCTTACTGATTCCTGTCTGTTAGGGACTCAATCTTTGTATCTTCCCCAGTCCTCATGCTGAAGATGGGCCTTTGGAAGGCAGAGGGAGAGAAAGTATGCACGCACACACACAAAGCCCTTGTGAATCCACATCCCCACTTTATTTCTGTTCCAGTCTTGAAGATACACCACATTTGGTTTGTTTTTGTTTTGAAGCCTGAATAGGCCTTTATGGCAGTAAATGTTTCTCTGTTCTTTGAAATGAGGCATTAAGTAAGGTTTTTCTAACACTAACATACCAAAACACTAAATGCTTTGTAAGTAGAAAAGCAATGAATTTTCTGACATTTCATAAGTATTATCCACCCAGTTTATACAAAACATACAGTATACTAAAACAAATAACTTTATTAAGGTTCATCCTGTATTCGGACTTTACGTACAAAGATGCCACTGAGGCCCACTGCTTTGTATGATAATCTGATTAATAAACCCTTTTAAGATATAAAGCTTATTAATTCCTAAGCTACTCTTTCCTGCCTATTACAGACTCTATTTTTATCCTCCTCAAATTCCTGTACTGAAGTCCTACCATGCAGTAGTGGTGGGACTTGGGAGATGGGCCTTTGGAAGGCAATAAGAGTATATAAGGTCCCCAAAGTGGGACTCTCATCCTGGACTAGTGGCTGTTTAAGAAGAGATAGAAGACTCACTACCATGTGAGGACCAGCAGGAAGGAGCTAGCTGTCTACAAGCTCGCACGAGGACTGAGCCTTGATGCTAGGGGTATGAGTGATGAAGCCTGTGGGAGCCAACCAGTCTGTAGGCTGCACTGCCATGTGTTTCCCTGTAGAACCGTACAAAATGGTCAGCAGTTGGCCATCTTTGCATCAGTGCTCAGCTGTGTCTGCCATAATACGTTCCACTGACGGTGGGGATGGGGGTGGGGGGGGGGTGACTGGTACCCAGTGTCCTTTGCCTAACTGTAAAATCTGTCTGCTGTATGTGTCAGCTTAGTTTATGGACAGACAAGAATGAGTGTTGATATTTAACGGAACCATATGAAATGATTTTTTTGTTTGTTGGAGACAAGGCTGGCCTCAGACTTACAGCAGTCCTCCTGCCTCAGTCTCTCAAGTGCTATAATTAGGCATGAAGTTGACCAAAATCACCGTTTTATGAGTAAAAGTGGCCGTGCTCTTTGGTCTTCCGAGGATGGTGAGTCAGGGAGCTCTCCTAAGTAGGAGAGGATGAAGGTGCTACAGGCTGGGTCTGAACAGTGCCCATGTGTGTTCTCTGAAGCATCCCAGCTACAGATGCTGAGCTGGGCCAGCAAACCGTCTGTGTGGCCAAACACATGCAATACAAAATTGCCAAACAGTGTTGCCCTTCAGATGTTAAGCTTTCCTGCATGGTGTGTGGAGTTGGCCAAGAAGTTCGTGGACATATCAGAGGCTCCTAGTCAGCACCATTTAAAACAATGGTTCTCAACCTTCCTAATGCTGTGACCCTTTAACACAGTTCCTCATGTGATTCCCAACCATAAAATTGTTTTCATTGCTACTTCATGACTATAATTTTGCTGCTGTTCTGAATCATAATGTAAATATTTGATAAGCAGGTTACCTGCTATGTGACCCCTGTGAAAGAGTTGTTCAACCCCAAAGAAGTCATGACCCGCAGGCTCCCTGAACCTGGAACTGAAGCTAAGGACTTCTGAGTATTCTCAATGAGTCTAAATGTTCTTTCTGGAGCTAATGCTAACTGAAATGTTTATAGCCACAACACAGCTATAAAAGTATAAAGGGGGCCAGGCATAGGGGCACATACATTTAACCTCAGCCCTCAGGAGGCAGAGACAGGCAGATCTTTGTGTGTTCCGTGGTCCATGCCAGTCTAGTCTGCAAAGCAAGTTCCAGGCCAGTCAGGGCTACATGGTGAGATTTAAAAAAAAAAAAAAAAGTATATGTATGTATGTATATGTGTGTGTATATGTGTGTGTGTACACATACATACACACGCATACATGGAAGGAAAATGGTTTCTGCATGGCCCATGTCATTGGTTTATGTGAGTCAAAATAATCATCCTTGCTTTAATATATTTGAGGGGTTTAAGGAGGACCTAAGCAGTAGACTCATGTTCAGCAGACAGGAAACCCTGAATTCAATCCCAGCACAAACAGAAAACTAAGGAAATTTTGACAGACACCACACATTTCACTTCATGCTTCAGTCTTCCTCTTCTCCCCTTGGTCTCTTTCTGGAGGGTTCATCTTCTGAAGAGATATGAAAAATGGGTTATAAAATTCATATAGGGCATTTCTGGGAGCCTTGTCCAAACTAGTTCTGAACTGACAGGAGAAATTTGCCCCAGAGACCTGTGTTTACACAGCACCATCTCTGGGCTCTCAGCTCCTGGGACTTGGATTTCCCTAGGTGCCTGTCAGGGTAGGAGGTACACTTTTCATTCAATATGGTATTTCTATCACACTACTTGAAATACATTATTTTGTTTCAGTACTTCTGTAAAATTAAGTATTTTAACGTCTGATTTTAGAGCCTGGAGAGTCGGATCTTGCAGAGAACTCAGGTTCTGTTCCCAGCACCCACATGGCAGCTCAAAAGCATCTGTAACTCTAGTTGAGGGGTGAAGGGGTTCCATCGCCATCTTCTGGCCTCCAGAGGTACTGCAAGCGAGGTACACTCCAAAGAATTTAAAAACTGAATTTGAAGAATGTTTCGGTATGTTTTTGTGGTTTTCTTTAGAAATTTTTACATCTGTATACACACATAAACATGAATTAACAAGTAGCCACTATTTAAACATTATTGCAGCTGCGATGCTTATCCCTGCCTGTGGAACCCAGAGCAAGGTAAGTGCTAGGAAGACACTGACTTAGTACGTCCCAGCAGCAACAGCACAGGGCCCTCACGTAACTATGATTTCCTGTGTCTGTGATGCTACAAGAGAAAAGGGAAGCCAAGACTCGGCAGGAAATAGTACAGATGGAGACACCTCCATTGCTGCTCTATCCAAACGGCAGGCACTGGTTATCCACATAGAGCATTTGCCCTAGAGGAGCCTAGATGCCTCGGGGCCCTGAGTCCTGCCTGGTCCTGCCTGATACTTGCTGTGTAGTTGAAATGCCTCGTCCTGGCCTGTCTGGGATTGTGCGTGTGGCCTCCCAAGACCCACCCTGCCAGACAGCAGAGTCTCTGCTCTTATTAGTGCACTGTATCACTGGGCATCAGTGGACTGTGCAGCTGTGTTCCTGCTTTGTGAGCTGGCTCTGGATACAAGGTCACCCTGGAGCTAAATAAATGTAGCTTACCCCTGTCACTCGTGAGTGTCTTGGCTTTAAGAACTCTTCTGGCCTTGTCGTCTTCAGATCCTTCATCTTTGCCATCCAAGGAAGACAGGGCTTGTTCCTCTGAATGAAAGGGATTATTTTAGGAAGGGGAATTTTCTTTGGAGGGACCCTTCTTTCCCTGGCTGCGGCCATCTTAAGTTATAACCGCCATGATTTCCCCTGTGTAACCCTGGCCTGCCTTCTCTGCCCTTTTCCAGCACACTATAGATGAACACAACCGTTAAAATGGCTGTGGAGCTTTTTGACAGACCTGGTACCATCTGTGCAAGGAATGTGATGCCACCTCCTTCAGTATTTGTTCCCTACAATTAGGTACTTCCTGCTTTGGGTGAAGGGCTGCACTGTCTTGACGGCTACATCAGCTCTGTCCTCTCACCGAGGGTGCAAGGATCCTGCTGGTGTGTCTGCAATACACTGCCTCCTGCAGTTCCCATGGGCCTGCCTGCCTCAGACTCGGCTTGTTGGCCAGGCTCTTCAACCAGGATCACATACGACAGCCTCGCTTCTCTGGATCATGCTGGGTCCCTCCATCCAACTCACAACTGGTGAGCCCCTCCCTTTTCCCCACCTCTGGCTCTTTCTCAGTGAGGACTTTTTCTAGTGTTGTTTTTGCCTTTTGGCTTTGTTAAGTCCTGGTTCTATCCAATCACAGCTCTGTCAGGCTCAGAGCCCTCGGCCCCCACCTTCTGTGTGATGACTCACTGGGTGGCCTGTGCCTTTCTTGGACCCTTCGGGCTTTGCCCCACTCCCCACCCCCACCAGCTCCTTGAGTGACTACTCTCTCCTCTTCTCTTCTCTTCTCTTCTCTTCTCTTCTCTTCTCTTCTCTTCTCTTCTCTTCTCTTCTCTTCTGCTCTCTATTCTTCTCTTCTGCTGTTCCTGTCCCCAGAGACTAGTCTCCCCTCATTCCTTCCCCCTTTTCCCATTCACTTTCCCCCAATAAAAAGCCCTCCATGTGAGTTCTGTTTCATGGCATCTTTCTCTCACACGCTGCTTTGTTTTAAATTACAACAAACTGCTGAGCCATCCCTCTAGCCCCCAAATAGTGAGTTCTTAACTGTGCTAATATATACATTCCCCTCCACAGGCGCATCCCATGTGTAGAACAGGTGTTGTGCTGTCTGGAGATGTTGGTTTCACTTAACCTTTTCTATGGGCAAGTGGCCCTAACCAAAGCAAAACGGAAGGGGAAGTGTGTTCTATAGTCTTGAGTGAATAATTTGAGCAAGATGAAGATCCCACCAGAGCACAACTAAGCCCCACCTACTGAAATGAGCTCTGACACTGACTTACTGTGAACTGCTTCCTGGTAATGGTTTTCAGTGGTCTCTAGTCTGGATGTCGTGTCCTCTTCTCCCTCCTCTTCCTTGTCCTCACCGTCAGGCTGCTGGATGGTGGGACTAGAATGCAGCTCATCCTTCCCCTTTGACCGCAAGTTCCGTCGACTAGACAGCCTTCGGCGTTCTTTTTTCTACATGTAAATGCAAAGTTTCAACTTAAAAAAAGAAAAACAAACAAACTACTTTTGGCAAGATGTGGTATCGTGCACCTGCAGTGGAAACTGAGGCAGGAAGACATCTTAAACCAGGAGCCCAAGACCAGCCCATGCAATACGGTGGAAGTTTCTCCAACAGAAAAGAAATGGGGAGGAGGGAGAGGGAAAATGGAGCTACTTTGTGTCCATTCAAACCCATTTTTAAAGCAGTCTGCTGCCCCGCACTGCTGTAACCCCACAGATTAGATGGTTCAGTGGGGTAAAGGCAACACATGAATGAGAATGCAGGAACGGCCCCTAGCACCGTCCTGATCAGAACTGGTGCAAGCATGCCCCCCGAGAGCTGTGGACATCCCCCACTGCTGCCACTCACAGCTCAGAAGTGGCCAGCCTGAGAAACCCCTTCTCAAATGACCCTCTGCGACAGTGGAAGCGGGCCGTGCTCATCACTAAACCTGACCTCTGAGGCTCCACCAAGCTCCCAGGCTTCTCAGGCCTTCCTACCGTGGCCTTCAGTGCAACTAATATACCCGGCTTCCGACAACAGGCTGAGGAGACTTTGCCAGGCATGCCACTCTTCGGAGTTAAAAGAGCCGAGCCAGGGTCAATCAAGTCAGAAAGGCTCTCTGGGCCTTCCTGTCATCTTTTTCCTCCCTGTGGTACGTACCCACCAATCACACCCAAGGCCTTGCACAGGCAAGGCTAAGATTGTGCTACTAAGCTGTACCCAAAGAACGTGTTGATTAAGTTCAGAGAAAGAGCTCTTGATGTACAAAAGATCCCACATAAAGCTCACCAGACATACCTGAATCTCTGTGCGTGGCCACTCAGGGTCACAACCAGACACTGGTAGGATTCTAATCTGTGTCTTTGAACTTGGGTTCTTAAACGAAAGGGTCAGCTTTTTATATGCGGTACCGTCTGCACAGTGAGGTCTGTCGGGTAATGAACAGGAAATATCTGTCTCACTCTCACTTTTACCAAGAACACCCAAACCGCCCATGAGCCATGATGACCTCACCCTTGAGCAGAGCAAGGAGGCAGGAGGACCACGGTTTCCCTTTGTTCACCCACTAAGGGAGAGTGAAGTGGACTGCCCCAGAGTATGAGGAGAAAGAGGCAGGAGGCCACATCAAGTGCTTTCCACAAAGAACAGGCCCAACTACAATCACAGACGAGGGTCATGAAATCTCAGATCCACAAGAGTGGAACATGCACTAGCAGAAACATTTTGAGAACTGAAAGATGTCGCCTCCAACCAATAAAAGTAGGAGGACGGTTTTAAAAAGTAGGTGGCCAAGTGTGTGATCTTGTCTCAGAAACAGAGTGAACCACAATGGCTCAGGATGAGACAAGAGTCTCAGCATGGAAGCAACCTGTAATCCCATCACCCAGACAAAGGCAGGAGGATTGCAAGATTGGGGTAAAGATGGATAGTGAGTTCAAAGCCAGCCTGGGCTACACAGCAATACCGTCACAAACAGTAAGTGCCTTCCTGAGCATGGGACAGCTTGTATGTGGGTCCTGAAGATCAAAGAAAGGACCTAAGGAAAGATTTGTGCCAAGCAGTCAAATACTACCCCAGTGTAGAGCTCAGAGCAAGGGCAGAAAGCAAAACCTAAGAGCTGTGCACCGTCCAGGATACTGATGGAGGAAGGTCATTGGTTAATTAATAAAGAAACTGCTTGGCCTCATAGGTTAAAACATAGGTGGGTGGAGTAAACAGAACAGAATGCTGGGAGGAAGAGGAAGTGAGCTCAGACTCGACAGCTCCCCTCTCCCAGGCAGACACAATGAAGCTCCAACCCAGAATGGACGTAGGCTAGAATCTTCCCGGTAAGCACACCTTTGGGTGCTACATACATTATTATAAATGGGCTAGTCCAGGTGCGAGAGTTAGCCAAGAAGAGGCTAGATATAATGAGCCAAGCAGTGTTTAAAAGAATACAATTTGTGTGTTATTATTTCGGGGTATAAGCTAGTCAGGCGGCCAGGAGCTGGGTGGCGGAACACAGCCCGCAGCTCAACAAGATACTTCTAGAAAACATTCGTAAGTGGGAAGGTTGAGCACTAACTGTGCCAGGTTTATGTACTATTTAACACGACATCCCTGTGACACACATCTTATAGCTAAGGAAACTGCAAACTGGTAAGACCCTCAAGACTATATAACCTTATGGTTGTTACACAACACATTTACTAATAATATACACCCAACAGGACCTTATTTTAAGTTTATAATTGTTTTTCTAATTTTCAAAGTTGTGCAGCCATGATTACAATCTGATTTTAAAAAGTTCAGCAGCTTCATGTATCCACTACCATGGTAATTACAGTACAGTACCTCTCAAGCTACCACTGCTTTTGTCACACACACCAGCACCACATTCTGATGGCACTTTAGCTTTGGGGGGGTTAGTTCCACTAGAGGGTTAAGGACACGCCAACTGGCAAGCTACAATGGCGAGTCTTTTCCATGAACCCTGGCCATTGAGAAGCCATGGACCAGTCCCTTGTAAGTTTTCTTAGCATGAGCTGGTTCTCCGAGAAACCTGTAGTTAACTTTAAACACTCGTCTTGGAACCAAACAAGGTGGTTGGTGAGCTGCTCTATGGAGTGATGCCAGTCCAAAGGGTCAGGCTTTCAGCGTCGCTGCTCTGCCTTGGTCTTCAATAGCAAGTAGCGACCGGTGAAAAGAGAACGTTACCTAAAGGTGAGTTTGGATTTAAAGATGGCTTGTCCCCGGAGACCAGTGTCTTCCCGTATAAACAGCTGGTTGTGGTTGTTCTGTAGTGGAACTTTGTAGACATCGAACACTTCACTGCCTAAATGCAGGGACATGCTGGAGAGGGGAAACATTTGTATTAAGATGCTTAGTGACCAGTTTAGGATCCTGTCCTCATATAGAATTCACAGGGAGGAGAAAAAGAAAAAAAGATGCTCTCAGGGCTGGAGAGATGGCTCAGTGGTTAAGAGCACTGGCTGCTCTTCCAGAAGTCCTGAATTCAATCCCCAGCATCCACATGGTGGCTTACAACCATCTATGAGATGTAACGCCCTCTTTTGGTGTGCAGGTGATGTGGGAGTGATTTCTTATTAATAAAGAAACTGCCTAGGCCCATTTCATAGGCCAACCCTTAGGTAGGCGGAGAAAACAGAA
>NC_022012.1:64081354-64087563 GCF_000317375.1 Microtus ochrogaster
GCTGTGTCATTTTAAAGCGCAGCTTCCTGGGGCTGTGCTGCCAGCATGAACTCTGGCTTTAAAGCATTTCAATGGATTTTATGGGACTGGATGTTTGTTTTGTTTTTTTTTTTTCTTTTCATTTCCATATACTTTATTTTCTTTTTTACACATGCAAGTAGAACACTGTATACATAATAAATAAATAAATCTGTTTTTTAAAACGTTCTCAATAGCCTCCTTCCAAGCTGGGTATGGAAGTGTTTGCCTGTAACCCTGGTACTGGAGAGGTGGAGTAAGAGGATTGGGAGTTCAAGGTCACAGGTTCAGGGTCAGTTATAAAGTGAATTCTCAGCCAGGATGGGCCATGAAACCCTGTCTTCTGTTTGTTTGAAACAAGGTCTCACTGTGTAGCCTTGATTGGCCTGGAACTTGCTATGGAAGCCAGGCTGGCCATAAATTTACATAGCTCAGCCTTCCTCTGACTCCCCAGTGCTAGAATCAAAAGTATGCTCTACCATACCAGGGGAGACCCTGTCTTTTTTGTCGTTTGTTAATTTTTTTAGGATTGTACTATATAATCTGACTGTCCTGGAATTCACTTTGTAGACCAGGCTGGCCTCGAACTCATAGAGATCCATCTGCCTCTGCCTCCCAAGTACTGGAATTAAAGGCGTGCACCACCTCGCAGCTGAGACACTGTCTTAACAAACAAAAATGAAATCAGCTCTCTTTGTGGTGGCTTGAGTAAGAATGCCTCCCAAAATGTTCAGACATTTGAAAACTTGATCCCCTGTTGTTGCTGCTTGGGTGGGTTTAAGAGGAGTGGCCTTGCTAGAGGAAGTGTGTCACTGGGGGGTGGGTTCTGAGGTTTCCAAGCCCCCAACCCAGTTAGCTCTCCTCTCTCTCTCTCTCTCTCTCTCTCTCTCTCTCTCTCTCTCTCTCTCTCTCCTTCTGTTTGGCTTGACAGATGAGTGCTCTCAGCTGTTCGTATCACCATGCCTACTGCCTGTTGCCCCAGGTCCCTTTGGAACTGTAAGTCTAAATACACTTGTTTCTTCTTTCTGTATATTGCCTTGGTCATGGTGTTTTATCAGAGCAATAGAAATGTAACGAATACGCACCTCAGAGCAAAGAGTGGTAAAATATACTTTTCAGACTGAAATAGAATTGTAATTCAATCTATATCTTTTAGTCAGCAAACTGAAATGAGTTCTCGAATGATTTCAACTGAGGGGGTACTAGTCCAGTTGTGCACATGAAGCACGGGGTTTGATCCCCAGCACCGCCAACAAAGGTTATTTCAGATTACCCTGAGGTTTCAGAAGAGAGGCAAGACAGAAGAGAAAGCAGATTCATTTGAGCCACCTCTACGCTCGCCGACTAGCCCAGCTGTAAGGCCTAATCTCTACTTCTCTCTCTCAGGATTCTGAGGTAATGCCAGCAGCCCAGATTTTCCCAATAAAGAAATTTCCAACTTATCCAGGCCTCCCTCGGGTGTTCCAATACTCACCTTCCATCTGACCACTTGACTATCCGGGCATTGCTTTCTTTAATTTTATAGCCTTCTTCATCCTGGCGTATCCTCCAGCGTATAGTATTTTCCACCTGGTTCAAAAGACAAGGTATTGGCAACCAACTCAGCTAGCTATTTGGTTTTTGTTCCTCGAATTATTCCTGACTGTGTGCTAAGAATGGATGGGTGGTGAGAAAATGGCTGACTCAGCAGCACTACCACCCATTCACCACTGGCATCTGGTTAAGCCAACCAGGCTTTCTGTTTACTTTTCCTGGGGTCCAGGAGAGGCTAAACCGGATGCAGCCTGTAGCCACAGCTAAGTAAGAGGTCCCCAGGAAAGAGGAGATTAGACCACCCAGGGTAAACAGCTGAAATTGACACCTCAGCTGAGAGTGTAACCCTGGTAAATAAAAAACTTGGCTAGCACATGTGAGATCCCCCAGTTCTATTCCCAGCCTCCCCCCAACACACACACAAACCTTGAAGGCCCGGTGGTAGGGTGGGGGGCGGGGAACTTTTAAAGTGTCTCTTAGGGAACATAGCCCACAGAATCAACTAAGCAGGGCTTACAGAGGCTCACAGAGACTGAAGCGACAGTTATGGACCCTGAACCTGTCTGAGCTAGGTCCTCTGCATATATGTTACGGTTGTGTGGCTTGGTGTTCTTGTGGAACTCCTAACAGTGGGAGTGGAGGTGTCTCCGACTGTATTGCCTGTATTTATTATTTTTATAATAAATAAAAAAAATTCTGTATGTCTGTAGGCCAGAAGAGGGCACTAGACCTCTTTACAGATGGTTGTGAGCCACCATGTCGTTGCCGGGAATTGAACTCAGGACCTTAAGGAAGCGCAGGCAATGCTCTTAACCACTGAGCCATCTCTCCAGCGCCCTCTTGGGACCCTTTTCCTCCTACTGTGTTGCTGCATCCAGCCTTGATAGGAGGGTTTGTGCCTTATCCTATTGTAACTTGTTACGCCGCGTGTGGTTGATATCCCTGGGAGGCCTGCTTGTTTTGTTGTTGTTATTTGTTTTTGAAGGGAAATGGAGAAAGGGAAGGGGCTGGGAGGAGCTGAGACAGGATGGCACACGCCTTTAATCCGAGCACTAGGGAGGCAGAGGCAGGCCTATCTCTGAGTTCAAGGCCAGCCTGGTCTATAGGGTGAGTTCCAGGACAGCTGGGGCTACACAGAGAAACCCTGTCTCAAAGAAATGAAAAATAAAAAAAAAAAACTGAAAACCTTAGAAAAATTCTAGAGGAGAGAGAAAGGATGTGTGCCGACTGCCCTAGATGTCTGGTAAGGCTGTTTTTCCATGTCCAAGAGCTGTTTGTTGGGTGAGCAGGCAACATCAAGAGCACCCCTGCGTTTACTGTCTAAGGGAGAAGTTTAGGGGCCTGGGAGGTGACTCATGGTTAAGAACACTTGTTGCTCTATCACAGGATCCAGATTCCCAGCATCCACAGGGTGATCCACAACCATTCATAAGTTCCAGTTCCAGAGGGTTCGATGCCGTCTTCCAGTTTCTGCAGGTGCCAAGCACACACATGGTGCACACACATACATGCAGTCAGAACACTCACACACAAGAATTCTAACCTCTGCAGGTTCCAGGCACACACATGGTGCACACACATACATGCAGTCAAAACACTCACACACATGAATTCCAACCTCTGCAGGTGCCAGGCACACACATGGTGCGCACACATCCATGCAGCAAAGCACTCCCATGAATTAAATAAATCTAAAAGAAGAACTGTAAGAAGAAGCTAGCCTGGCGTGGTAGTGCATGCCTGTGGCCACAGCTACGAGAAGACGAAGGTGACGGGCACTAGGAGAGAAAAGGAATAGAATATGGCAGGATACCTTCAATCTTAACTTAGTTTTATTGTCCTCATAGAGCACTTTCTCATCTTCACACTCATCTTCATAATGCTGAGGATCAAAAGGTCTAAAAAATTGCCATATTAGTCACAATTAATGGTTGATGGGCACTATAACCCATGTCTCTACACATGTGTCACAGCTGACCACAGCCTCCTGGAACCCTCAGGAAGTATGCCAATGGCTACTCCCTCCATTTGCTTTTTTTTTTTAATATTTATTTATTATGTATACAATATTCTGTCTGTGTGTATGCCTGAAGGCCAGAAGAGGGCGCCAGACCTCTTTACAGATGGTTGTGAGCCACCATGTGGTTGCCGGGAATTGAACTCAGGACCTTTGGAAGAGCAGGCAATGCTCTTAACCTCTGAGCCATCTCTCCAGCCCCTCCATTTGCTTTTTAAAACAAACTTCCCGGAATAAAATCCAAACAGGGCTCGTAATTCAAAATCCTCTTGGAGGAAACACATAGTATATAAAGCATAGGTAATAATAACCGGCCCATCCATATTTAAAAACCAGGGCCACGGGACTATTTGAAGGGCTGTGAACACAGAGAAAGGCTTCAGAAGCATCCCTTCAGGGAGGCATTGTGGCACACCCTTTAATCCCAGCACTCAGGAAGCAGAGGCAGGCAGAGCTCAAGACCAGTTTAATCAAAAAAGTCCCTTAGCTTAATTAATCAAATCTGGGCATGACATTTATATATATATTTTTTTTTAAAAAATCCCAGCACTCGGGAGGCAGAGGCAGTCGGATCTCTGTGAGTTCGAGACCAGCCTGGTCTACAAGAGCTAGTTCCAGGACAGGCTCCAAAGCCACAGAGAAACCCTGTCTCGAAAATCCCCCCCCCCAAAAAAAAGAAAAGAAAAACAAAACAAACAAACAAAAAAATTAACAACAAATTAAAATCTTTAGTTCAGGGATTAAAATTTACCCCTTAGAGTTTGTACCTTAGTGAGTAAGGAGACCCAACACTACTTTGCGTCAGAGTCACCATCCGGCCTAGATTCAGTGCCATTGACACTGGCCACCAGGGCTTCTCTGGCGTCTCTCTCGCTGTCACCTGTGTTTCCAGCTTTCCACGAGTGACATTGTCATATGCCATCTGTCCATTTACAGCAGAGTGGCAAGGGCAGGAAGCCGGCCAGCGTTCTAATTCTCTACAGTGACTTACCAGGCTCCCGTTTGGTCACGTGACACACCTTTCATTTTAGGATTGGTCAACTCATAACAGTTCATTTACATTTTATATTGTTTTTCAATCTCTTGAACATTTTATTCAGTTCTCTTACTTGGGTTCTATTCTGAGAAATCTGGGGAGTTTAACAAAATGCAATTCATTCCCTAAGTCAGTGTTGATGCTGGGAATTTCAACTTTTGTTCTGGTTTCAGGAATACGCAGGTCCACATGCTGGTTCCAAGGCAGTCCACATCCGCCCTGAGGAGGGATCAGAAGGGGAGAGCGGGAAGAGACAGGCTAAGTGTTCCAGCTGCGTGTGGCAGCCACAGATTTGAAAGGAAGTTAAGTCAGAACCCCCTTAGGAATAGTCAGCCAAGCCTTGTTCCAAGTCCCTCCCCCAAACCTCACCCCAGCCGCACCCACAAAGAAAACAACATTCCATGGAGAATAAGATATACTATCCTGCATTACTAGGAAGGTGTATTTTGTTGTAAGATATACTATCCTGCATTACTAGGAAGGTGCATTTTGTTGGCATAGCTCATTTTCTATTTTGTGTGACATTAAAGAAGTACAAATAATTTAACCCTTCATTACTAAGTACCTACTAAAATCAGAAAAGAATATCAACATTGCCCATAAAGCACACATGTGCATAAGAAAGACCTTTTAAATCAAAACCTGTCATGTCAAGGGTCTCAGTCAGACACCCAGGTCAGCTAAGACTGTTACCACATGGTTAGTACTCTACGAACGCCCCCCTCAACATGAGAGCTGAACCTCTCACGAACCTTTGCTGAATACCTGTTCTTAGCTTGCAATCCTGTGATCACTGTGGCTGGTGACTATATACTCACCACGGGCTGTCTTGGAACAGGTGTCTGCTGGTCTTCATCGCCCTCTGAAGAAATGTCATCTATATCTCCAAACAGATCCATGCTCCCACTGTGATCGCCAGTGTTGAGGGAATAGACATTATTGGGTCTAACTCAAATTATTTTTAATTTTTAAAATTATGTACATGGAGGCAAAGAGAGTCAGATCCCCTGGAGCTGGAGTTACAGATGATTGTGAGCAGCCCGACATGGGCGCTGGGAACTGAACTTGAGTTCTCTGCAAGAGCAAGTGCTGCCCCAGTCCCTGCTACAGTTTCTGTGTAGCTCAACACATTTGCGTTATTCACAAACCAGACCTCCAGGAGACTCTCCAAGCCTGGCCTTTAGCAGGTCACCAGAATGTCATCAGAGAAGGTCACCAGGGTAACTACTTTGAGAACAGTTCCCAGAGAGCTGGGCATGGTGGTGTACACCTGTGATCCCAGCATTTAGGGCTAGCCTGGACTACATGAGACCCTGTCTCAAAAACAGTGATTCCAGCCGAGGAGTGGTAGTGCACGCCTTTAATCCCAGCACCTTGGAGGCAAAGGCAAGCGGATCTCTGTGAGTTCAAGGATAGACTGTTCTACAAGAGCTGGTTCCAGGACAGGCTCCAAAGCTACAGAGAAACCCTGTCTCGAAAAAACAAAAACAACACAACAAAAAAAACCCTAAACAAACAAAAGTACAGTGACTCCACGGGTTGTGACTCTCTGTGTCCTCCCCACTGTGACTGTGTGTCCTCCCCACTGTGACTGTGTGTCCTCCC
>NC_022012.1:64088349-64092252 GCF_000317375.1 Microtus ochrogaster
CCTCCCCGCTGTGACTGTGTGTCCTCCCCACTGTGACTCTGTGTCCTCCCCACTGTGACTCTGTGTCCTCTCCACTGTGACTGTGTGTGTCCTCTCCACTGTGACTGTGTGTCCTCCCCACTCTGACTGTGTGTCCTCCCCACTGTGACTGTGTCCTCCCCACTGTGACTGTGTCCTCCCCACTGTGACTGTGTCCTCCCCACTGTGACTGTGTGTCCTCTCCACTGTGACTGTGTGTCCTCCCCACTGTGACTCTGTGTCCTCTCCACCAGCTGATCTGTGGGATCTGTGAGCTATCCTCACTTACAAAGTTGGACTCTGAATAACGCCGAGTTTTTTCTGTCTTGCTTGTCTTTCACTGGGGGGACAGGACGGGACAGTGACAGTCCTCAGAAACAGACCCTTCAGCTGCAGGTGGGCAGTCAGAGTGCAGCCCTGGGGTAATGCCTGGACCAGAACTTTGGAGCTAAGTCATTTCTAAGACAAGAATCTGAGTAAGAAACCGCTATGTTGTTCTAGGCTGTTTTGCACTAGGATAATTTATCACGTAGCAAAGAAACTTGACAGACACCCAAGCTGCACTTTCTCCCCTCGTCTATATTTTCTCCCATTCCCTTTATTCTCCAGGACCCTAAACGCCTCCCACAGTCCTAGGATATTACAGTGGAAGCCCGAGTCCTCCACACTCAAGGAGGCAGCACAATGGCCAACTTTAACTCCACTGTCATCTTGTCCAATAAAGTCATGAAGGAGATGCAGGGGCAAGGAAGCCACTCTGCAAAATCACCACTCAGAATGATACTTTCAAAGTGTCAGCCTTGGGCTGGAGAGATGGCTCAGTGGTTAAGAGCACCGACTGCTCTTCCATAGGACCTGGGTTCAATCCCCAGTACCCACATGACAGCTCACAACTGTCTGTTAACTCCAGTTTCAGGGGACCCAACACCCATGAGAAAACATCAATGAACATAAAATAAATAAAATTAAAAATAAAACAAACCCCAAAGTGTCAGGCTTCCCAGCAGTTCTTCCACGCGCCTTCATCAGCTCTGGAAAGCAGAGCGATCACCATGACGGGCAGAAGCTGCTTCACACTTACAGCATTACCTGTGCACACGAAGACCAGCATCTGGGAGCAGTGAACAAGTCCCACAGGACAGCTTGCCAGCAAGGTAAAACCAAGTCCTAGCCCTGAAGTGGATCCTAGACTTTAAACACACCACCAAGATTTGTGTATATGTGTGGAGGTCAGAGGTCAGTTCTCTCTTACTGTATGGCTTCTGGAAATCAAACAGGTTAGTAGGTGTGGCAGCAAGCATCCTTATGCCGAGTCGTCTCAGTGGTCCTACTGAATGGCCAAGGAGACCACGTAACAAATACCTTGAGTACAAGACTATATCACAAAATGCAGCTATTCAAAATAATAGGGGTATAACACCAACAAATTCAACAGCTTAAACCAACGACCAAAATTTACCAAAGAAGAAATAAAGAAAACCAAACTGATAGTTTAAAAAAAAATAACTTTAAAAAAAAATTTCAAAAACTGGGCATGGTAGGTAGTGCATTGTCTTTAATCCCAGCACCCAGGAGGCAGAGGCAGGCAGATCTCTGAGTTCAAGGCCAGCCTGGTCTACAGAGCAAGTTCCAGCACAGTTGGGGCTGCACAGAGAAACCCTGTCTCAACAAAAAAATAAAACCAATACCCCTGAGATCCAGAGGATCCATAGGGTTTTTATAGCTGGGCATACATAATATAAACCCTAGCAAATCAATTAACATGGCAGATTGTGATAGACCCTTTAAGGTAATTTTCTAGTATTTTATCCTTACAGAAAAAACCTTAAATGTTATTTAACATTTCTTAAATTGTTTTATTTCAAAAAATGTGTCTCAGCACTCAGGAAGGTGAAGTCGAAGAGGGGTTACCAAGTCTGGGGGCCAATCTAGACTACAAACTGAGAACTGTCTTTTTTTAAAAAAGAAAGAAAGGAAGGAAGGAAGGAAGGAAGGAAGGAAGGAAGGAAGGGAAAGAAAGGAAGGAAGGAAGGAAGGAAGAAAGAAAGAAAGAAAGAAAGAAAGAAAGAAAGAAAGAAAGAAAGAAAGAAAGAAAAGGGGCTGGAGAGATGGCTCAGTGGTTAAGAGCATTCCCTTCTCTTCCAAAGGTCCTGAGTTCAATTCCCGGCAACCACATGGTGGCTCACAACCATCTATAATGAGTTCTGGTGCCCTCTTCTGGCCTGCAGACATACACACAAACAGACTATTGTATTCATAATGAATAAATAAATATTTTTTAAAAAAAGAAAGAAAAGAAAAAAAGAAGGCATAGTAGTGGCACACGGCAATAATCCTAATAATTAGGAGCTTAAAACAAACAAAACAAAACAAAGAACCACACATAAATTCAATGACAGCCTGGGCCATACAGCAAAACACTGACTAAATAAATAAAAATTTAAAAACAATTAAAAATCGAATACACTTAAGGTTACAATTAGGCAGACAGGCAGTGGTGGATGCAGGGTCAGAAGCATCTCTATATTTGAGGCCAGCCTGATCTATAAAGTGAATTCCAGGACAGTCGAGGCTGCCCAGAGAAGCCCTGTCTCAATGGGAAAAAAAAGTTACAATTAGGCTTGAAGTTGTTTGTTGGGTTACAAAAATATATATAATAAAATAATAATAAAATAAATTTAGAAAGGTAACTAAATACAGAGAACAACTTTCAAGTCCATATCTGAGAAAACACAGGAAATGGCAGAATTATTAGAACTTAAATTTTTGTCAGGTATACTCACACCTGTAATCCCAGCATTTGGGAGGCAGAAGCAGGATTACTGTGAGTCAGAAGCCACCCTATGCTACAGAATAAGATTTTGTCTCAAAAAACAAAACAGACAACCTATCCTCCTCACAAAACAAACAAATGAACACTTAGAATACTTCAGGACAGTGGCCCGTGGGGGCCAGGCATGTCTGTAACCTCAGCTCTGGAGGCTGAGGCAGGAGAACTTCCAGAGGAAGGCCGTCTGTGAGGGCTACACAGGGCGACACACACAGACACTTGAAAAGTTCCCTCCTACCTGAGGAGAGCCGCTGTCCACTGGCCCGGTGCTCACTGGCCCGGTGACTCGGCGGCTGTGGAGAGGAGCTGCCTCTCCTGAGGTGAAGAGCAGCAGGCTGACCCGCACAGAAGCTCCAACAGGAAGCCCCCTGAGCGCCCCCCTCAGGAGCAAACAGGAAGGAGCAAGTCTCTCCTTTGCTATCCAGCCTCCCAGCCTCCCTATAGCGCCCCCCACAGGGCGGTGGTAAAGCCGAACACAGCCTCACAAATGGGCTTGGAGACAGGGGAGGCTGGTAACTGGGTGTCTCCTAGTAAGGGACACGCACATTGCTTTGGGAAGGATGGAGGCACCTAAGGGTTCTAGGTGCAGGAGTTTCAACTCAGTAGGCCACAAAATACACGAGAACTTAAATTGGGAAAGGGTTGTGTCGGTGATTCAGGATTTTTCTCTTAAAAAAGAAAAAAGTTACCATGCACTCTAAATCAAGGAGCTACACCTCAGCTCCCGTAAAGCAGTTATTTTTAAAGATCAAAATTAGGGGTTGAGAGATGCTCTTGGCTGTTCCTGCAGAGGACCCAAGTTCAGTTCCCAGCACCCACATCAGGGAGCTTACAACCTCCCGGAACTCCTGTTCCGAGGGAGCTGATGCCCTCTTTAGGCCTCTTCAGATACCCTCTCCACGCACACATGAATAAAAGTCTTAAAGATATATATATATATATATTTATTTATTTATTTATTTTTTGGTTTTTCGAGACAGGGTTTCTCTGTAGCTTTGGTGCCTGTCCTGGAACTAGCTCTTGTAGACCAGGCTGGCCTCGAACTCCCAGAGATC
>NC_022012.1:64092352-64094152 GCF_000317375.1 Microtus ochrogaster
CCTCTGCCTCCCGAGTGCTGGGATTAAAGGCATGCGCCACCACTGCCCGGCTATATATATATTTTTTTACATTTCATTTTAGATAGGCAGTGATGGCACATGCCTTTAATTCCACCACTCGGAGGCAGCAGGTCAATCTCTGTGAGTTCGAGAACAGCCAGAGCTGTTACACAGAAATCCTGTGTTACTGCTTGAGTAATTATAGTAAATTATATATATAAAATATGAAGTTTGAATTGTAACACAAAAATTCAAACTTCATATTTTACACAGAACCTGAGAATGTGACTTTCCTTGGGATACAATGCTTAAATTGGTCCTATGGGAACAGAGACCTGGAAGAGTGCACAAGTGAGCTAGCCATGTTGACAACATGCAGGTGTCACACCACAAGCCAAAGAACTGAAGGAAAGGAAAGGACGGCTCCTCGGGAGGGAGTGTGGCTCTGCGCTCTCTTTGATTTCAGATTCTCCAAAAGTCAGAGTCCACTTCTACTGTTTTGAATTTTAGGAATTTGGGTGTCTTGCCAGCATGTATGCCTGTACACATGTCTGGTGCCCATGGAGACCAGAAGGCGGCACTGGGTTCCCTGGCACAGAGATTACAGGTGTTGTCAGCTGCCATGTGGGTGCTGGGAATCAAGCCCCACCCCCTAGGGGAGCCCCCAGTGCTCTAACCACTGAGCCATCTCTCCAGTCCAGGTTTTACTGTTTACAGCCAACCAACTTTGTGATCCTCTGTGAGGGCAGACCTAGGGGACTAACTTCTGAGGGTGTTTCCCATTCTCTCTGAACTCTGTGTGGAGGAGAAGGCCTTGCTCTGTCTTGCCCTCGCTTCTTTGCGTGGGATGAGAGGATGAGAGGGTGGGGTGGCAAACAGCAGCAGAAAGTCACCCAACCTGGACCCTGGAAAATGCTTGAAAATCAGCTGGCTCCCACCTCAAAAGCAGATTTCTTAAGCATACGGACTTGCTTTTTTAAAGTGTTTTATTACAATTAAATTTTCACAAACACAAATCAATTCATCTCCATCAAAATAACTCATGTTTACATCGTATTTATAGACAAGCTGTACAATAAATATATAAAATGGATTCACAGTTGATTCAGTCATCCTCCTCCTCCTCTTCATCACTGATCACATACTTCTTATGCTTTTTATTTGCTTTATCATCATCTTCTGCTTTCCTCTTTCCAGAAGATTCACCTTCCTAAACAAATAAAACAGTTTATAGCCTCAAAGTCAAAAGAGAACATTTCTATGGCAGTTTATCTGAGTTAATGATTCTCCACTAAAGTAACTTATAAAAAATCTTGCAGGTGCTCGCTTTGGCAGCACATGTACTAAAAATTGGGATGATACCGGAAGAAAAACATGGCCCCCTGGCCAAATTTTTACCAAAAACAAAAAAACCAAGCAGGGCATGGAGATGTACGCTTGATTCCAGCACGTGGGAGGCAGGGGCAGGCAGATCTCTGTGAGGTGCAGACAAGCTTGGTCTACATAGTGAGTTCCACCCCAGCCAAGTCTACAAATGGGATTCTCTCTAACAAACAAACAAACAAAAAATAAGACAGCTTTGCAGAATTCAAGCCCAGCAGATTGTCTTGTACAGGGAAACCACTGTAGGCACAGAAAGCCACAAGGATGGGCAATGAGGTCCGCCCTAGAAAAGGTCAGGACTCAAAGACAGTTCACCTTGGCCAGTAAGATGACTCAGCAGGCACTGTACATGCGCACACGCACGTGCGCACACACACACACACACACACACACACACACACACACACACACACACAC
>NC_022012.1:64094252-64109577 GCF_000317375.1 Microtus ochrogaster
CACGCACGTGCGCACACACACACACACACACACACACACACACACACACACACACACACACACGGCGTCTTAATCTAATCATGAAAGAATGAAGGTTCACTTGTCCTGCGGGAGCATTTTCCCATGATCAAGTAGTTCATCAACAGTATCTCTCCTTTCTCAGCATTCAACTTATTTTCCCAATGTAGAGTTCATTATTTCAGTGTCAATTTTTTAAAAGTAATTTTTGTTTGGATATATTAAAAACCCACATCGTAAAGGTTTTTGAGAAATATTTAAAGACATCAGAGGACTATATACAAGCACAGAATCTATTAACAATTTAAAATCATCCTGCACAGCCCTCTACTAGGAACAGAACTCAGGAAGCTTTCTAAGAAATAACTTCGACAGAAGAGTTCAGCCTCACATTTAAGCCAACACTCCTTCAATAAACTCTGCCGTTGACTGACCCTTCAAAATTCCCACAAACCAACTCCTCACCAGAGATAAAGAATCGATGAACTGGATTACACAGCCCAGAGGCAGGCTGCTTGCTTAGGATGACAGAGACCCTGACCCAGTTACTAGCACCACAAAATCAAGTGTAGTGGACAGACAAACAGCTTGAAAGCTAGTCAGACAAGGCCAAAGAATGTTTCAAGATGCAAAATGCAACCTGGCATTCCACGTTTTTCGTGATCTCCTTGGCTGGGCCTCTGATAACAAAATGACAGCCAACACTTGTTTCTTGCCTTTTTATCCCAAATGTATTCCTACAGACTGTGAGTGCCACCAGAGGGCTAAAGAAACTTATGAATCCATACAAGGACATGAAAGTCCTCCTCTATATACATGCTAGCTGGTGGCAGTAAAGTGACCCAATTGCTGGAAGGATCTCGTCCCCAGGATGTGATCTCCTTCCCCACTCCCCAGCCAAGAGCAAACTGAAATCCTCTCTGGCCCTGCCAGCAAAGGCAGCACTGACTTTGTTCCACTGCAGAATCTTGCAAACACATTACATGCCAGCACATAAGCAGCGTTCAGTGCTAGCTCTAAATTCCTTGTTGTTAGAGACTAGATTTGAGTGGCTCAAAGAACTGCCGTGGTACTTCTCAACATGTATAACATTTTTCTAAAACCTCTTGAACAAGGTCTAGCAACAGCCCGAGGTCAGGCTCTCCCAACGAAGTCTATATACAAATAGCACCAGGTCCAGTTCAGGGTAAACACTGGTGGGAAGCCTGCCAAGACTGACTCCCCAGAAGCCGCAAGCAAGCACAGCACAGGAACCACCCCCTCCATCTATACTGGAGCCTTCGGGATGACCTTGTTTCACGAAACTAGGCGTGCAGAATTATTTCAGACACTAAGCTGCCTTGCTGAACAAAGCTGAAGTATACATCCCTATGCCAAAAATCCGTGAAGCAACAAAACATTAAGACTGAACTGATGCTGGAAAATGTAGTCATGAACACAGGTTCCTACATACATGGACAGCTCACAGGTGATGACATAGGCAGGGCTGCTGTGGTTTCTGGAAAGGAGGCGCAGAAGAGGGGAGAGAGAGGACCAGGCCCTTGTACTAACCCTTCTCAGCAAGCAGCCTGTTGTGAGAAAGAGGTTTGACTTCTCACATGAGCCTTTGCCTTCCAGTTCCATGTCAATCCTTGAACCCAGTGTTTCCCTTTCTTAGCCTGGGGACAGAGAGTGCCCCACCACACACACACACACACACACACACACCCCTTGTCTCACTGTCACTGAAGGAAGAAAAGGAAGTGTTCTACAGGCTGTAAAATGAAGTAGCTGGATAAGGTACTCTCCTTTGCATTGCTCTCCATTTGGGCTGGGAAAGGAAAGGCAGCATTTCCTGCCGAGCTAGATGTCACTTTGTTCCCACACTCCTATCTGTATTTACTACATACAGTAACTTTCCCAGGCAGAAGCGTAAGCCTCAACAGAAGAACAAGAGAAGTGAGCGGACTAGCCCCAAGGCATGCAATGGGAACTGGCAAGTATGGGCAGCAACCAAATTCAACGATGCAGCTGATGATCATTTTTTCTTTTCACCTTTGTTTTTTGAGACAGGGTCTCACTCCATAGCACAGCTAGCCTGGAACTCACTATGTAACCTCCTGCTTCAGCCTCCCAAATCTTGGGGCTACGGGTAATCTAGACTTGCCCTTACCCTCAAAGCCAGTTCTGGCATAGCATTGGCTCCTCATATGGGTATCCTGACATCCAAAAGCTCCCCCACATCTTAGATGCACAGCCAGGTTCTTGGAATTTGGGGGTATGGAGAGGTTGTTGTACAAAATGGAGCAGGAGGCTCCTCTCAGTCCTTGTCACCCACTGGCACGACCTGAGCTGAAGCAATAGGAAGAGGCATAGCAAAGCTGGAGGCAGAGGTGAAACGCTGGCTGTCAGGCAAGGCAGGGGGGGCACAAAGCGACTGAGAGAGTGCTGGGGAGGGGGAGACCAACCACAAAGGAGCTTCTGTAAGAGAACTGCAAGGCTTGTACTTTCCCAGCCCAGCCGGCCGCAGGAGATCTGACAAGCATCTCTTACTAGGAATAAACAGTTCCATGGCACCTCTCGATTTTCACGGCTCTGCTTGCCAAGGATTAAGCATCTGCTTGGATGAGCCCCCATTTACCAACTGTTCATCACACTGTAAACGCACCATTAAGATGCTATTTCATTTAATTCACAACAAATATGTTGCAGGATAATGCTAACAAATTCTGTCTATAGCAAGCTACTCCCAAAACATCATGAAATCCACATTAACCTGAGGACATAATTTTGTTTCACATGAGAAAAGAGTTTGTAACAGCCAAAATAATTAAAATAGCTCGAAAGCAAAACAGAAAGATATCCATTTCCTGCAATATGGCAGACCAGTACTGAGAACAGCCTCTCACTGAAAACAGCGAGTAATGATGGGTAAAATAAAACAAAAGCATAATTGGAGGCCAAAACTAAGCGAAAGCTGGAAGGAAAAGCAGGGCATTAGAACAGGCTCCTCCACATAGACACTGAACTATGACCATGAACACTGGCTTTTATGCCTTACAAGGTGGGTAGAACAGGAGACAAGGGTCAAAAGCCTTTAGTGTAAAAATGGTCCAGGATATAAGCCTAGCACTGTTTCTCTGAGCCAGGAGTCTACAAACTTACAAAAAGTACTTATTTGTATTGAGTGTGTGTGTAAGGGGTACATATGTACCACAGCACATGTGCAGAAGTCAGAGGACAATCTGGTGTGGTCAGCCCTCTCCTTCTACAATGCGGGTTTCACACAGCAAACTTAGCTGTCAGCAAGATTTCAATCAGAGAATGCAGCTTCAGGAGGTCCTAGGCTGCGGATGCTCAGGGTACCTTCCAGAAATACATACAAATCAGCCAGGCCTGGTTGTACATGCTTGTAATATCAGCACCAGCAGGAGGACCAGAAGTTCAAGTCAGCCACATTATACAATGAGTTCAAGGCCTGCTTTAACTACATGCAACTCCAAAAACCAAAACCCAAAACAAGTCATCTTTGGAGAAATTAATCAATCTAGGCATCAAAAATTCCTGTGGAAGGGCTGAAGAGATGGCTCAGTGGATAAGAGCATGTGCGGGCTCTAGCAAAGGACCCAAATGTGGTCCCAACACCCATGTCAGGTTGCTTACAAACCTGTTTTAACTCCAGCTCCATGGAACCAGATGCCCTCTTCTGGCCGCTGTGGGCTCTCACATACAAGTGCACACATACAGATTCACACACACAGACAAATAAAAATAAATCTTAAAAAAATAAATAAAAATGCCCCTTGTCCCTGGCTCAGTAAATCAAAACCACTCCATTACAGAATGTACAAAAAATATGGTACCCTAAGATATAGTCAACAGAAACAGTAGGAGATGCTCTAGTCTGTGTCCCAAAATTAGCTGAAATGCTAACCCCAAGATCAGGAGGGTTTCTAGAAGGTTACCCTTGTGCAACAGTCTTCTAGGATTGAAATATTCTATCCTGAAGGAAGTTCCTTCACCAGGAAGGTCAACTCAAAATAGCTTGAGGAAGTACCTGAAACTGACCAAACTCACTACAGGTCCCTACTGGAGTAAATAAAAGCTGAGAGTCCCCCACTCAAGACAAAGTAAAACTGAGCAACAAAGAAGACTCTTGAGATGAATGGAGGTGGTGTGGGATTCCCCTCTGTATGCTATGAATGTTTTATTGCCATTGGTTAATAACGAAGCTGCTTTTGGCCAATGGCTTTACAGAATATGCCCAGGCTGGAAGAGAGAGTAGATGGGAGTCAGAGAGACACCCTGTAGCTGCCAGAGGAGAAACATGCCCACACATTGGTACCTAAACCATGAGACCGAGCCTGGTAGTATAATAGAAATGGGTAAGAGCTAGCGAGAAATAGGATTAAGCTACTAGTCAAACAGTATTGCAATTAATATAGTTTCTATGTGATTATTTCAAGTCTGGACAGTCAGCAAATGAACAAGCAGCCTCTGCCTACAGAATGCCACCTACAGGGAGTTGCTAAGATTTAGACAAGCAGAGAGAACTCTAAGACCAGGCCAGCTAAGACTCTGAGACCAAACCAACTTCTAGAAAGAAGCCAAGCTGCAGGAAGAACTTTAGAACTTTAGAAAAGGATACTCTCCCAGCTATGGAGCTGCCTGAAGGCTGAGCTCCTGGCTCCCACTTCCTAGCTTTTGTAAGCTATCACCCATGCTGGGGTGGGTTTTAGTGATGGCGCTGTCTCTGAGTAATTTCTGATCACGTAAATAACCCCTCCCCTATATTCCTGTAAGTAACCCCCAAAGAACTTACTGTTTTTCCAAACTGGACTTTGGTGGTATCCGTATTTTGGTCTGTTATGAGTTCCCTATCTGAGGTACGTAGACTTGTGTGTCTCCACAGGGAAAATCTTTGTCACACAACAGCAAGCAGGACAAAGGCAGAGCCTCGTGAAAGGAATGAGTATTTACCCAAATATGGGCCTCACCCCATGCACCTTGTGGACTAGGACCTTCGTGGAGAACTCACGTGTGTGTCTCAGAGCTCCTCGTCATGCCAGGAGCCGAGCCGAGACAAGGGAACCCTAGAACTCAGTACATGTGGCTTACCTCGTCACTGTTGAGTTTCTTTGCTTTGAGCAGTCTTTGAGCCTTGTCTTCTTCCGAGCCCTCATCACTGTCCGAGGAGTAGATTCTAGCGCGTTCCTCTGAAAATGAAGGAATTAGATGGAATCATTTTCATCAACAGTAATCTATTCATTGCTGAATTTGCCCTCCAATAAACACCCTCTATTCTCTTCTCTCTGTACTTTTCCACTGAGGAACAAAATAATTTCTATGGTTCCATTTTCTTGAGTGTGTGTGATGCATGTGTGTGCACAAGGGTGCACCTGCATGTGGAGGCCTGAGGCTGACGTCAGGAGTCATGCTCAGTCGTTCTTGCATCTTACTCAGTGAGACAGCGTCTCCATCACACCCAGAGCGCACCAATGCGGCAGCCTTCCCTGGGGATTGCCCGCCTCTATCCTCCAGAGTTGAATTACAGGTACCCAGATCACACAGGTTCTGGGGACCTGAGCTCCAGTCCTCATGCTTGTGTGGCAAGCGCTTTAACAACTGAGCCTCCTCAGTCCCAGTTTAACTTTTCTTATAGTTTTAAGTATGTAAAGACGAGCCAGACCTATTCTTTCCAAATATACTGCCTTCCCAACTTCCTACATCCTTGCTAGGTGAGTATCCTGCTCTGCTGGGAACCACTGAACTCGTCTACCTGGTTTTAATCTCTACTGAGCTGAATTTTAAATACCAAGATCCTTGAATACATCTCTAATATTCTACATTAAAAATGTTACAATTAAGATTTTTGTGATGAATTCACATTGGCAAAATGAAGAAGGCTGCTGTACTGAATTCTCAAAATAGGTAGGCTCTATAGCATTCAGCTCATCACATGAAGTCCTGCAAGAAAAGTCAGATAAAGGGGAATTTATGTGTTTGTAGAACTTATCACTCAGCTGAGCACAGCCAGGATAGGATGCAAGGTCATCTGCATTCTTATACTATGGTATGTATGACTGACATCTGGTTACACAGCTCTGTCAGAGTGAATTAGGGAAGGGCTGGAGTGAAGTCCAGGGGTACAGTAGTTCCCTAACAGGCATTAAGCCCTGACTTTTCACCCAGTGCCACACACAACCCAAAGCATCTGCAGACCTCATTTCTCAACTTACAGACATGGCAAATGACATTCAGAACTGAGAGGTTACGTGCTCAGAGCTGATGAGGTGGGCAAAGTGGCTTTAGGCACCCTCATTCACTCTGTACTGGCATGAGCACCAAGCACACTCCTTGTTCAGTCCTCAGCTCAGGTTCTAGGTACCATCAGCAGAGTGTTCATTTCACATGACACAGGGGAAATTCAAAGAGGCTGTAGAGCCTTTCAAATAACACTCTTAAAAAGTGGAAAAACTAGGTGGGCATGGTGACACAGCCTGCAATCTCACATTCGGGAAGCTGAGGCAGGGGGATTCCAGTCATCCTAGCTGCTTCTGAGTCTGCTTTTTTTTTTTTTCTTTCTTTTTTTTTTTTTTAATACATTACTGATTTTATTTACTGTGTGAGTGTTTTGTCTACACGTATGTCTGTGCACCATGTGTGTGCCTAGTGCTTGCAGAGGCCAAAAGAAGGCATAGAATTCTGGGACTAGAGTTACAGACAGCTCTGAGCCATTAGTTTCATCAGTGAGCAAATACATCAGAACACTGCAGAGATCAAAGAGAACATGTTTGTCTGGGATTCAGTATGTGCTGTAAATGCAAACTAAAACCAGTGAGAGGAGGGAGCTGCAGAACACAGCTTAGAGAAAAGTAGGCAGGAAGGCAAAGAAAGCACCACGTGTCTCAGTAACGTGTTCTTGATAACTGGCAACTTAGCTGAGTAAGGTGCCTTATGCCTGGAATACCAGCACTAAAGAAGCTGAGGCAGGAGACTGCTGAAAGTTTGAGGACAACCTGGACTAGAATGAGAGCTTTTCTCAAAACGAAAAAAACCGTCAAACTTTCAAGGTGGAAATCAGAAGGACGAGGGGTAAGTTTGCAAGGGGCCTGATGTGGTGTACATGACTATAAACCAACGCCCAGGAGACAGGGAAGAGGGACCAGTCCAAGGAAAGCCTCCAAAAATAAAACACCTGGAAGAGAGCCACGAGGGTCCCACCCTGCCAGGGCAGCCTCAAACAAGGACAAAGACACTTCGTCTCCGAGACTTGGCAGGACACTGACTCTTTACGATGTCCAATGGCCGGCAGTAAGCTCGTGTACAAGGTGACATGACTCTACGCCACACTCACCTCGAATGCCCCCTTTGTATCGGTTTTTAATGGCTGCCAGGCTGATGGACTCCTCGCCTTCCTCCTCCTCGTCGTATCGGTCAGGCTCCAGGTAGCTGGCGCTCAGGCCTCTCTGGTGCTGCTTCTCTCTCATGCGCCGCTGCTGCGACTCCCTCCTGATGGAGGCCCTCAGGCGTTCTTCTTCTTTCTGTGAGAAAGCAAATAAACCAGTTGCTATGGTTTGAGAGTGACGCCAATTTCATGTGTTGGAAACAGTCCCTAGCTAGTTAATCCATGGGTTAACTGATAACTTAAAGCACTGACGGGCTGTCACGACACTGGCTGTTACAGAAGCTAGTTTGCTCCCTCTGCATCACAGGATTTCCACCATGCCTGAATGCAGCAAGAAGTCCTTCACCAGCCACCGTTGCCTTACTCTTGGACCTTCTAGCCTTGAAACATTTTTTTTTAATTAATTTTATTTATTTTGCTGGGGGGGGTAGGTCAGAGGCTAAATTATGGGAGCTGGTCTTATCCTCTCGCAGTGTGGGTGCTGGGGATTAAACCTGGGCTGTTAGGCTTAAGTAGAATAAACTTCTTGCCTTGCTTTTTTGACAAGATCTTAGCATACACCAGGCTGACTTAGAACTCACAATCTATGAACCACAGGCTTTAGGTTTAATCCTCGGCATCACAAAACAAAACTCAGACAACTCTGTGAGACTCCACTTTAGGTTGTCTTCACTAGGACTGCTGCGCCTCCTCCTTAGTCTGCCCACTGAGCTCTGACAGGATCAGCTAGTGTAGATGATTTAGTGGTGTTTGATATATGAAAACTCAGGTGGTCACTTTCAAGCCCTGTCGGGGAAGAACCCCAAAGCTTGCATATGTTTATTACTAACCCTGCATCTCTTTGTTTAGTATATGCTTAGTAAATTAACATGGCCCATGCCACTGGAAGAGGGAAGGGAAGTCCAAAAGACATAGTAAACACACGGTTAGGGCAATATGTTCTTTTTGTTTGCTTGCTTGCTTGCTTTTTGAAACAGGGTTTCTCTATATAGTCCTGGCTATCCTAGAACTCGCTCAAACTTCTAGAACTCGCTAGAAGGTCCAAGAGTAAGCTGGACTCAAACTCACAAAGACCCACCTGCCTCTGCCTCCCAAGTGCTGGTATTAAAGTCATGCACCACCACTTGGCTACAATCTGTTCTTTTTTTTTTTCTTTTAATTAAAAAAATAATTATGTGCCTACATATATGTCTGGGTGAGGGTGTTGGGTCTCCTGGAACTGGAGTTGCAGAATTGTGAGCTGCCATGTGGGTACTAGGAATTGAACCCGGGTCCTCTGGAAGGGCAGTCATTGCTCTTAACTTCTGAGCCATCTCTCCAGTCCCTATAGTCTGTTCTTAACACACAAAACTATTCCCGGATGAAGTTTACCCAACATACCTTAATCATCTCTGTGCGCTGGCACTCAGGGTCACGCCCAGCCATCGGTAAGATTCTAATCTTCTGTGTCTTTGAACATCTATCTGCAAGTGACAGAGTCATCTTCCTGTGTGTCGCACTGTCTGTGGAGTGAGGCCTGTGAGAAATGAACAGGAATTCCCCACTGTTTATCAATATATTTGTGAGCCAGTCGTACCCACATCATAAAAACCAAAACCAGCAGCCACTTTCTGTTCAGAGAAGTAGACAAGACCATAAAATCGAATATTCTACTTGGAGGGCCGTGGACTTTATCTAGCTCAGTGAGACAAGAAAAAGAGAAACTGGGGTGATGAAACTTGTATAGCATGGCCACCTGAGGCAGGAAATAGCCAGGCTCAAGCAGGGCTGACAGACACTGTGCTTTGTCCCCCTGCATCTGACCTTCCCCATCTAGCCCATGAGATAATCTCACAAAATGAAAGCTGTCCAAAGTCACACAAGTAGAAATAGATGCAGGCCCAATCCCGAAGCCTAGTTTAACAATTCTGAGTTGGTGCCCCCTCCAGCCTGTCGTTCAGGACAAGGGTCTGCTTATCCTCAAGAAAGCAGCACAGCACCCTCACCAGTGCCCAGGGTGCTCTGGTTTGCCGGGGACACATTCCCACAAAGGTCTGGACACAACAGCACTAGGCAACGGGACAGCCCCAGTATTCACACCCCCAGCTCCATGCCTTTCCTCTGACATTAGCATACACAAGTCCTAATTACCCGATGTCTCTGGGTCAGTTTTACTGAAAACAAAGGGTCCGTTTGACCAGCACAGACAGTTAGCTCTCCTGGAGGACAGTAGTCACTAGAACTCATACACTGACATTCTCTTTCACATCACAGCCATGTAAACCTGGTTGAAGGACCTGGCTCCCGAGAAAGCACGTTCCCTGTCTTTTAAGTCTGAGCCTCCAGAAGCAAGAACCAGCCCTGGACTGTGCTGCGGAGTCCACCACAGGGACCAAGTACCAAAACCAAGCAACGTTCCTAAGAGCACTTACCTGAAGGTGAGCTTCGTTTTAAAGACAGCCTGGCCCTGCAGCCCAGTCCCTTGTCTTATGAACAGATGGTTGTGGTCTCCCTGCAGTGGGGCTTTGTACACATCAAACACTTCATTCCCTAAATGCAGGGACATGCTGAAGAGAAAAAACAATTGGCATGTTAAAATCTAAAGGCTTTCGCTCTACAGCTTTACTTCCCTGAAAGTGTGATCCAACCACTTTTCCCTCTTTATTCAAAATGCAGGAGGAGAGACACCGTGATGGAAATGACTTCCCTGAAGTCACACCTGCTGTGGTTCAGGCCCCGCCTCTACCCGTTTCCAGGGAAGGAACTTTTCCTCACATGTGAGTAGTATGCAATGGGGCTAAGATTCCTAACTCACATTAGGTTATCGTCTCCCACCAGCCCGAACACCTCCAACTATCGCTTCTCTCAGGTTTCCTATGAAACCACACGGAGTAACTAGTGGAGATCTCTAACAAGAGCTGGCCTGAGTAAGGTCGGGAGTCCCCAGAATTGTCTCCTCTCCACTGGTCTGGGTGCCCAGTGCCGGCACAAGCTCTCACCTTCCATCTGACCACTTGACGATCCGCGCGTTGCTTTCTTTAATTTCATTCCCGTCATCGGCTCGGCGCACCCTCCATCTGATTGTATTTTCTACCTGTGTCACAATACAGAGCCTTAGGAACGGTGCTAGTGGTACTCCCTTGAGAGACAGGCAGTCACAGAATGAGCACGGTAGGTACATGACAGAAAAACAGGCAACAGTGAAATCCTCTTGTAATAAATAAAAAGCAGGAAAAATGTCAGTGTTTAAGTGAATTTCTGAGCTGCTAGTACAACAACGGTAGCTCACAGCCAGAGCATTTAAAACTGAGAAGCTCTGAGGTACAGGAGACAAAGCTGGAACTCCAAAGAGAACTTTGGAGGCAGACACATATGTAGAGGAAGCAGCACCACGGACCTAGGAACCAGTAATACCTCTCCCCGCACACATATGGGGACTTGTCACCTGCAAGATGGAAAAATGCCAGACAGATTTAGAAAATAAGTCACTGCTGCAGAAATTAAAAACTTGATGGTCCTTCCAGAAGAACACAGTACATTAAATACATGCATTTATCGTGCTACATCCTGGAAACATACTATAAAATAGCAGGAAAGGGGAAAATACACTCATGCAGAATGACCCACGGCTTGTGGTGCACATATGTGCTCCCAGCATGTGGGGTGCTACAGAAAGAGCACTGCAGAAGGAGGACTATGGATCTCAGTCCTGCCTGGGCTACAAGGCAAGGCCCTGTCTAAAGAGGCAGGGTTGGAGTGAAGAAGACGATGGAAACAAGGAGAAGGAAACATCCCAAGTTCATGTGTGACATGGACATGTGAATGCTCACACCACACACACACCATATAAATATATGTAATTTTTAAAAATTTAAGAAATTAAAGTAAGACAATCTATTACCATTCCTGTTTTCTCTCTTATGTACAATAGGTTAGTGTGCCAGTTGATTTTTGTCAACTTAACTCAGAGATAAATTTGGGAAGAATTAATTGAGAAAATGTCTCCATCAGTTCAGCCTGTAGTGAAGTCTGTGGTACTACCTTGATTAATGATTGATATGGGAGGCCCAGCTCACCCTGGGCAGTACCATCTCTGGGGAGGTGATTCTGAGCTGTCTAAGAAAGCACGCTGAACAAGCCATGAGGAGAGAGCCTGTAAGCTGCATTCTACAGTGGATTCTGCTTCGGTTCCTACCTCCGGGTTTCTGCCCCAGCTTCCTTCAACAATAGACTATGATATGAAAGTGCGAGATAAAATAAACCCTTTCCTCCCAAACTTGCTTTTGGTCACGGTGCTTATCACAGCAACAGAAACCCCAACTAAAGCAGTTAGCTACATATAAATATATGAACACGTATACAGGTATTGTCTTAGTTACTTTTATATTACTGAGATGAAAACACCATGACCAAGACAAATTATAAAAAGAAAAGAAAAAGAATTTAATTTGGGGCTCACAGATTCAGAGTTAGAGCTATGCCCATCATGCAGGGAGCATGGCGGCAGGTGGACAGCACTGCTCTGGAGCAGCAGCTGAGAGCTCACATCTCATCGACTCCCAGTGACAGCACCTCCTCCAAGACCAAACAGTTCCACCAGCTGAGGGCCAAGTATTTAACTGTATGAGCATATGCGGGCCATTCTCATTGAAACCAGCATAGGAATTAGCAACTGAGACATTCGAAAGATGTCTTTGAGGACGCACTATGAAGTCTCATTCTACAGGAAGGAAGCACATGGAAGTACTTCTAAAGACACAGAACCTCACAGAGCACATAGCTGGTTCCTGGCTCAGTCACCAATTGACTCTAAGCCTGTTCACCTTGTCTCAACCATCACCCAAGAAACAAACCTAGGGTCACTTTCCATCACATCCCAAGCGTCTGAAGGAGAGCTACCTAATAAACACTGATATTTTGTACTCTGAAGCACTTGAGGTTTTAGAGCAAAATACTGATGTCTAAACTATGAGGTGAACACTGGAGCATACAGTGGGCACACTGATACTCACTGCTGCACCATGACAGAAAACAGAAAACTGCTAAAATGATTAAGGACTAAAGAACTACCACATTAATTTATATAAATGATGAAAATAATGAGAAGCAGCAAAAAGAAGTCAGAGGCACTAAAATGGCCATGAGAAACTAATACTGCTAACTCTGAATCAGTACACACGCATACCAAGCAAATAATACTGATACATGAGCCTGCAGCGCCAAGACAGTGGAGGGCAGAGCAAATAAAAGTCCAAACCATCCATCAGGCTAAACCTACCAGTTGGATGATCCTGAGCAAATTATTGGCATTTTCATCTTTCTTACTTGGTCTGCATTTCCACAGCGGCCACTGACAGCTCTGACGCCCGTGCCTAGACAGGGTCCATCCTCGGCAATGTCACACAGACACTCAGGAAGCTGCTGCATGTGGTGAAGATGGTACGACTGGAGGTGGAGGTGGGAAGACCACGTGTTTAAGGACAGCTTGGCTACACAGTGAGACTCTGCCTTCAATTTTCAAAAAAGCCTAACCTGCAAGGACCTAGGTTTAGCCCCAGGCATCATGTCAGGGACCAAAGATGCAGCTCCATGAAGAGTATGCAGAGGCCCAGGGTTCAATCCCTAGCATCAGAAGAATTCTGAGAAGACAGATGGTTAATTTGGCTGATAGAACAAGGAACACAAAAACCATCTTCAGAGCTCAAGACTTAGGCTGGTGTCCCCAGATTCACTCTATAGGAGGGAAGCAAAGACTGCACGGTACCTTCAGTTTCAACCTGGTTCTCCCTTCTTCATCTAGCATCTCTTCATCTTCAAATTCATCTTCATAATACTGAGGATCAAAAGGCCTACAAGAGGTTTTTAAAATAAACTATTAATCCTATTTCATAAAGAGCATTACCATGGTGTAGTTATAGTTATCACAACCCATTATATCAAAAATCCTAACTTTAAAAACTACAATGCTCAGTTTGAAGCTCAACTTAAAAGCATTAAAAAAATGCTAAAATTAAAAATTTTTATGCTATTATATATTATTTGAAATATATTATAAACAAGATTAAACATTCCAGATAGCAATGTGGTGGCACATACTTTTAATGCCAGTACTTAGGAGGCAGAGGCAGGCAGATCTGTGAGTTCCAGTCCAGACAGGGCTACATAGTGAGACAATGTCTAAAAGAAAAAAAATATCAATTTTTCATATTCTAGGAGTCTTGCAAAGAAAAGAGCACATACACTGTAGCTGGCCACATCCTTTTCCTTGGAGTGAAGCGTGAAAATCACCCAAGACTTTGAGCATTAACTTAGGAGTCCCCATCAGCACTGTTTCACCAATAGCTGAATAGCTGTTGTCCTAATGTGTCAGCAGGTCTGCTTCTCACTGCAGTGTTGGTGGGCTGCAGTAGGTACCAAGTGTCTTGGAGACCAGGTGTCCCCTCATTCATAAGAGAGCATCAGATTGCAGCCAGTCGGTGATGGCATACACCTTTGATCCCAGTACTTTGTGTAACAGCCCTGGCTGTCCTGGAACTCTCTCTGTAGATCAGGCTGGCCTTTAATTCACAGAGATCCGCCTGCCTCTGCCTCCCAAGTGCTGGGATCAAAGGTGTGTGTCACCACCACCAGGTTAATACCCGCATATTTCTAGCCAACGCTCAGAAGACATCTTGATTTTCTTACCTGGGCTCTACACTGAGGAAGTTGGGTAGTTTAACAAAATATAAGTCGTTTCCTAAATCAGTGTTTACTTTGGGGATTTCTACTTCTATTCTTGTCTCAGGTATTGGCTCCTCCTCCTGCTGATCCTGAGGCAAGCCGTTTTCATCCTAGTGCAAGAAAGCAGAAGGTCAGAGCTGTGGGGAGTGGGCATCGGCCCAAGATCAACTCCACATTTTATAACTCAAGGGAGCAAGAAGCACTGTTTGCTTTTCCCTTTGTTCTCATTTTGTTTGAGACAGGATCTCACTCTGTCACCCAGGCTGGCCTAGAACTCACTATATAGCCCACACTGGCCTCAAACTCAGAGAAATCCTCAGCCTTCCAAGTACTGGGATTACAAGTATGAGCTGCCATGCCCAGCAAGAACCATAGTAAGATATTATCTTAGGACTAATGCCCCCTCAGTCGTCAGCACTGTTCATCTATCTGCAAAACATTTCAGGAAAGGCAAGACACGGTTGGCTGTGTCGCTACCGAGCACTGTGACCTAGGATCTGCCAGACCTTCGCGAACAGAAGTGTTCAGTCAGCACTTATGCAGCCACGCTAATGGCAGCAGAGATTAGCACCCCATGGTGAGTCCGAGACCAGCCCAAGGCCCTGTTTCCAGTAAAAAGGAAAGGAATGGAGGAAGAATTACTACGACAGCACGCTTTGCATGAGAAAGGAAAACAATAAAGTGAAAGGTTTTTAAACGCCAGGTCCCCGTGCTCTCAGCCTGTGGGGCCCAGCACCATCTCAAGGTAGCTGCGGTCACACCTACGCCTCCCTGGAACCAGGGTTCCCACGGAAAGTCATCCACTCACTGTATTTTCATATGACGACTTAGTTAGAAACTTCTTGGAGAAAGAGAGACAGCCTTCAGCTGAGACTCTGTCTCACTTGACTATGGGTCAACTCACACTAATACCCTGACTTACCACAGGCTGTCCTGGAGTAGGGGGCTTATCTTCTCCATCGCTCCCTGAAGATATGTCATCAGCACCTCCAAACAGATCCATGGTTCCATTATTGTCTTCAGTGCAGAAGGAAAGATGCAGAGTGTTAACACTTGGTCTTCACTTTAACGTCCCAAGAGTTCTGGGTCAGCATCATGAAATGGCAGAAACCTAGGTCTGTAGCATGTATGTGGAGAGACAGGCACTGTCGGGTATGTGTGCAGAGACAGGCACTGTGGCACGTGTGTGCAGAGAGAAGGGCACTGAGGGGTATGTGTGCA
>NC_022012.1:64109822-64114109 GCF_000317375.1 Microtus ochrogaster
ACTGTGGCACGTGTGTGCAGAGAGAAGGGCACTGAGGGGTATGTGTGCAGAGAGACAGGAACTGTGGCACGTGTGTGCAGAGACAGGCACAAGCATAGGCAGTTCCTCTTCCATCTCTGAATCCTTTTATTTTCTCTTACTGTTTAGAAGCCCGTTGTTTCTTCCAGGCTAAATCTTCAAATTTGGGCTAACACATTCTATGTCAGAGTTAGATGTCTGTGCCTAGCCAGCCCCACCCTCATAGGCAGAACATCACTGAGGTGCATATCAAAGCAGCAAGCAAAGAGAAAACCAGAAGAGTGGTCAGAGAGCCAGCCATCTGTTTAAAATTGTAATTACAACAGTTAGAACAATTGGTAAAGACACAGTCTAGAATACACTATGAGACTGAGTTACAAAGATGTGACAAGGGACAAAAAAAAAAAAAAAAAAAAATCACTGGACAGCAAGGCGGAGGTGACCAGAATACTGAAGTTCATTCTACAGTAAAACAGAAACATGTCTGTGCCTTCCCCTCCCTCAGTACTCCCTTCTTAGCTCGTATCACCACCCAACTGCTGGACATGTGAGGGTTACTTGTTCCTCAGTCTGCAAACCTAGGCACCAGGTGGCAAGTTCTACAAAGGAGATGATTTTCAATCATGGCCATACTCCCAGTGCCTACAACAGTCACAGTATATAGTACAGCCTCAGAACACACTGGTGACCGAAATGAAACAACGGACGCCACCTACCATTTCTAACTCCTCTGTCTTCATCACCCTATTTTATATCTAGTAAGAAATCTGACCAGCCAAACACAGCAGGTCCTCTGTTTCCAAAGCGTACTCCTGAGCAGATATTTAAGTAAACCTCAGGGTTTGCTATCTTGTCTAGCTTTCCTTTTTTCTACAGGTGACCCTCGAAATGTCTGCCTTAAGATAACCTCTCGGAGCTTTGGAGCAATGCCTATTACCACGCAGCGTAGTACAGCTGCACGTCCCCAAGCGTCTACCACAGCTCTGCTCTGACTTTCACACTGACAGGTTCATTGCGGGGCCACCTGCCATTTGTAAACAGAACAGAGATGAACATGAACATCTCCACCTTTGCAACAACCTTAACCTGCATTTACATGAATGAACTCTTCTTGTAACCCAGTCAAAGCTCATGCCTTCATCTAATATTAAACTGTCTGAGAACAGTACGGACAGTCAGTCCAGTACTCTCCTTATTCTGACTAAAGAACACACTGTCACTTCCAAACAGTACAGAGGCTCAGCCCCCCTTGATAAATTCACTCAAACTATAAACAAAGAAGCAGGTTCACACAGTCTTCTGTGAGTCACGCAGTGTCAAGGTTTAGGAGTTTACAAAGGTTTAAAAGCAGAGTCATGAACTACACGTGGGTACCAAAGCAATAGAAGGGCTACCTTTGGGCACCTCGGTGTCGCTATCTGCTTCCGAATCAGATGGAATTGCATTCTTGCGCTTCATTCGTAAAACTTCATCTTCACTATCGCTGCCTCTTGCAGATTCTAAAAGAGCAGAATTAGAAGGTGTGCATAATCACATCCAAGCTTTTCAGAGAAACTGCAACTTCATGCAAAGTAGTCCAGTTCAGCAACAAATAGAAAAGTATGATACACGTAACAATTTGTATCGATATAAAATATATTAGGCTGAGTGGAAGAAGAAAACCTAGCCTGGCAGAGACAGTGCCTGTAGCCCTAGAACTGATGAGGCCGAGGCACAAGGAGACAAAAGCACGGTGACAGAACAGATCAGTCGGCGATGAGGTTAGGTACAGGCAAGGGACATGGCTATAAAATGTGTCTCATAACATGTCCTGTATCATGACGGTGGTAGCTGCATAAATCTATAAACATGTCAGTACTAGTTAGACTGCACACAAACCAAAGGGTGGAGGTGTGGTTCAGTCAGTCACAGAGTGTGTGTCTAGCATGGCCAAGGGCCTGGGTTCAGCCCATCACAGAAAAAAAATTAAAAAGTTGGTTGTGGTGGTGCATGCCTATAATGCTAGCAGATTCTCTTACCTGTTCTTGAATTAATTTGCCAGCACTGTATAAGGCTTAAACATTCTGATAACCTTACAGAGAATCTTATTCTGAACTAGTTACTAAATACTTATGGAGCCCTAAGCACAGTCTATGCAGATTTAAACCCATATTGGGAAATATCCTGTCCTCTTCTTTAAAAAAAAAAAAAAAAGTCAAGATGTGTTTCTGAATGCTCCTCGTAAGATATTACAGGAACAATCAATTCTCCCTTTGTACTTAAGCTTCCCAAGACTGAACCAAACTAATTTAACATGACCAGTGCCCTACAGAAATGAAGCAATTCATATACTACTCTAGAAAGATTTAACCCAAGTGGGGTGACTTATATAATACAAAGAATTCAATCTCTAAAATATTTTCATATCCTATATGAAGAATGTGTTGATTTGAGCTGAGCAATCTAGCTGACAATTATAAAGGGGAGGGGGACCCATTTGCTGCAGGCAAATCTGTCACAATGTGCTTGTTAATTCTCAGGAAAATGGAAACAACGCAGTTCATTTAGCTTCTCTAAGACTATGCTCTTTAATATTTTTCTCAGTGTATGAATGGAAGGGGAAGACAGTGAAAACAAACAGGGAAATTTAGAAGAACGCAGAGTGTGTGTGAGAGAGTTTTAAAAGGTGAAAATAAAAGGATAGAAGAGAAAACAAAAATGAAAAACAGCATAATAAAGATGGGAATAAAGGAAATGGGGAGATGGCGCAGTGGTCAACAGCACCAGCTGCTTCTCCAGAGGACCCAGGTTCAGTTCCCAGCAACAATATGGTGACTCACAACCTGCTCTAACTTCAGTTCCAGGGGACCTAACACCCCCTTCTGGCCTCCATGGGCACTGCAAGCACGTGGTACACGGATATGCATGCAGGGAACACAGCCACCTGCATAAAGTATGATAAAAAAAATCTTTAGAAAGAAACAAGAATGGAAGCCGGGAGGTGGTGGCGCACGCCTTTAATCCCAGCACTCGGGAGGCAGAGGCAGGCGGATCTCTGTGAGTTCAAGACCAGCCTGGTCTACAAGAGCTAGTTCCAGGACAGGCTCCAAAACCACAGAGAAACCCTGTCTCGAAAAACCAAAAAAAAAAAAAAAAAGAATGGAGCAGGAGTAGAAACCCAGATGTTTCTACTGAGTCGCACCTTCCCATGAATCTTTACCTGACTTCTGGTCCTGCTCCTCCTCGTCATCTGAATGCCTCCGATCTTCATCTGAGACCTGTGGCCTTTCGTCATCAGAGTTTTGCATTTTCTCCTCATCGGACACCTGTGGCCGGTCCTCATCGTCCGAATTCTGCTTCTCATCATCATTATCAGAAGCTGCAGGATGCTCGTCATCAGAATTCCCCTTTTCCTCCTCAGACATCTGCTGTCTGTCATCGTCAGAAAGCTGGGCCCGGTCCTCATCATCTGTGTTCTGCATCTTCTCCTCGTCATCGTCAGAGTTCTGTAGCTTGTCCTCATCAGACCCTTGCTCCCGCTCCTCGTCGTCAGAGTTCTGCATCTTTTCATCGTCGGACTGGTCACTCTTCTCTTCTCTGTCCCATTTTTCATCGTCCGACTGTGCTTTCTCTGAACCTTCTGCTTCTGAGTGGTGGCTCCCCTCATCTGACCTGTGACCCTCCTCATCCTCATCATTGTGGGCCTCAGAGCCACTGTGCTGCTCTCCGTCAGAGGGCTCATTATCCTCATGGTCAGATCGCTCGGAAGCCTCTGACCTGTTGTCCGATCGTTCAGAGTGATTGTCGCTGCCGCTGTGATGAGAGGCTCCCTCCTCCTCGCTGTCATCGCCAAACAGTTCCTTGTTACTGGGCTGTCCTGACTCACCTCTCTCATCCTGGTCACTCTCACTGCCAGAAGCATTACTGCCAGAGGCACCGTTCTCCTGATCAGAGTCTGAGTCAGACCCAGAATCAGAATCTAGGGGGTAGTGCAAACACAAGGTAATGTCAGCAAAGTAAAGAACTCTAAAAGTCCATCTCAACTTGATAAAAGGCAAACACAAACAGGCAAAATTTTCTCAATGTTCCAGAGGCAAAAAAGTTTCAAGAACCAGGAGAATGTTCAGTTAAGAAAACTGAGCAAGCCGGGCGGTGGTGGCGCACACCTTTAATCCCAGCACTTGGGAGGCAGAGGCAGGTGGATCTTTGTGAGTTCGAGACCAGCCTGGTCTAGAAGAGCTAGTTCCAGGACAGGCTCCAAAGCCACAGAGAAACCCTGTCTCGAAAAAA
>NC_022012.1:64114279-64114867 GCF_000317375.1 Microtus ochrogaster
GTAGACCTCTTCATGTTTTACCTTACCCAGCCCCACCCTTCACTGCCTAGTTCACCCACACAAAGTACACAGACCCACATTTCTGGTACAGGTACCATTACTTGGAACCTGTACCAGAAATACAGGAGGAGGAGAAAAGAAGAAAAATAGACAGAGCTTAAAAGCATAAGTATAGGAAAAAACTGTACATGGCCATCAAGGACATCACATGTGCATTATGGCCTTCTAGAAGAAAATCATAGCTAAAGAAACAATGACCGAATTTGATGAGTCTTCACATTCAAGAAGCTTAATGAACATCAATGCCACACTGGAAGAACTTAAAGGGATCCACACATAAACATTTCACCAAGTTATCAGAGAATTGTGAAAACAGCAAGATAAAAGGGATCCTCTGTAAGGATCACAACAGATTTTTCATCACAAACTACAGAGCAAAAACAGGCATTCAACTGTGGAAAGAAAAACTGTCAAACAAACACACATCTTTTTTTCACTTTGCAGTGCTGACAACAGGGCTGGCATGTGCTAGAAAGAACACGACCCCTAAGCATGATTCAGCCTGACCTAGACTTTCAGAGTTTGCAA
>NC_022012.1:64115008-64135801 GCF_000317375.1 Microtus ochrogaster
CTGGGAATTGAACTCAGGACCTTTGGAAGAGCAGGCAATGCTCTTACCCTCTGAGCCATCTCTCCAGCCCCCCAAAAATTTTAATAATTTAAAGGGCTTAATGAACCACAGATAAACTAGAAATTATTTTAAGATGAATGAAAGTGAAAATATTTTCTTAGGGGACAAAAAGGAAAAGCAGTGTTGCTCAAAAGAAAATGTATAGCTACAACCACCTACATTAAAAGACAATATCTCAAACAATATCCTACCTTTAAGGTATCAAGATCTTAAGAGATCAGAAAAAGAAAATAAAGCCTAACCTAGGGCAGTGGTGGCACACACCTTTAATCCCAGCACTCAGGAGACAGAGGCAGGCAGATCTTTGTGAGTTCAAGGCCAGCCTGGTCTACAGAGTGAATTCTAGGACAGTCAGGACTATGCAGAAAAACCCTGTCTCAAAAAACCAAAAAAGGAGAAAAGCTCAAAATAGCATCAGCAAGAGAATAACAAAGAAAAAGAATGGAAAAAAATGGAAAACCAATAAATCCAGAAGTTTTGGTTTTGTTTGTTTTTCCCATCATATGGGTTCTTGTAGTCTTGGTTGGCCTGTAACCCGTATGTAGACCAGGCTGACCTAAAATTCCGCCAATACTCTTGCCTTTTGAGTGTTAGGATTACAGGGACACACCATCACACCTGGCTAAAAGTTCATTTTTTAAAAACATTAACAAAATTAAGCCTTTAGTCAGATTGTCAAAGAAAAAAATACAAGATTCAAATTACCAAAGTCAGGAATGGAAGTGGTGATGTCATTATTGGCCTTATAGAATCAATGTTTATAAACCATAAGCAATGCTAGAAACCTAAATACATTCCTTCTAAGGTCAAGAACAATATCTACTTTTGCAACTCCCATTCAATATTATAAAGAAAGTGCTAACCAGAGCAAGTAAATTACACAGGTAAGAGAAAGAAACAGTACACTGTCTCTAATCACAATGGCATGGCTTCAGACGTAGAAAACCCTAAAGAAGCCACAAAAACTTAGCTGCAGGATAGCAACAAGACACAAGGTCAACCTACACTAGAAATAAAAACCATGAAATGAAGACTAGTGGGGAATGGAGGTACACATATGTAACACCAGCACCCCTGAGGCAAGAGATTCAGGAATATAAAGCCAACAAAGGCAATGCACACAGCAGATCATGTGAAGAAAGAGGAAAAAAAAAGGGAAGGAGGCGGCCGGGAGTCGGGCTGGGGTGAGGGTGGCAAGGCAGACAAACAAGCAGGCCTACCAAGTACTACTCTGTCATGTCCATTCCAACTTCAAGATCAAGAGCCATTGTCAAGGAGAGCACACCGGACCCAGAAGTAAACCTGAGAGTGTCCGCTAACTTAGGTAAGATGGAAGAACACTGTAATGACCTTAGAAGTTTTCAAAAGGAAGAAAAGACAGAAGAACAGCTTAGAATTGCAATCATCTCGATAGACCACTTCCCAGTGCCTTGTGTTGCTATAGGAAAGCACTACAGGGTAGGGTACATCTCAGTAACCAATGCTTCTCGTCAACTGTGCATCAAAAAAGAACCACGCTGGGGAGGGGGAACCTGTCTCCTCATGATTATGTTCCCAACACCTGGCAAGGTAACAGAAAATTATAGGGATCGTTGTTTATTGGATGAATGAAATGAAAAACTTGATGTTAGTCATAGGAAGGGTTACATAGAACTGTGCCTCAAAGAGACAAGAACAAACAAAGAGGAAAAACTACTAGCAAAAGTTGTGGGACGGGAGTTTATGCAGAAGTATTCGGGGCTGATCCTGCCCAGAGCTCTCACAGCAGAATTCCGTTCTCTTCTCTGTACTTTCACCTACTGCTCTCTTCACTGCAGTGATTACAAATAAACTAGAGTTGGCAAAAACCGGGGGGAAGGGGCGAGGAAAAAGACACTGATGCAGGCTCATCTGGGCCTGGAGGGCTGCAAGAATTCTGAGGTTGGTCTCGATCTTTCCTCATTCCAAATTACTTCTACTCATATCTCAAATCCAAATATTCTTAGCCCCTGTGCTAGAAAAACCTCCATGCACCATACAACCCATTCATTCTTCACCAAATCTTCTGTCACTTCTCTCCAACACCCCCAAAGTGCCCCCATTCTTACATCACAGACAAGGAAAGGAGTTTTCTGAACGGGCTCTCCAAGGGCACTCATCTCCAACGCGCAGTCCTTCGGCACAGCTCCACCCTGGTCCCCATCCCAACCCCAGACCCTTCATGAGCATCTGCAGTCCCCCCATCATCTCTCTGTCTCACTCGGGAGGGCATTATCGGGCCCGATGAACAGTGAACTTAGCCGCTGCCACCCCTCCTTCGGCCAGGTGTGAACAGCGAGGCGTAGACCACCCGTCCCCGGACTGCTCCCCCCACGAGCCCAGGCTGATCCCTGGCCCTCGAGGCGCAGACTCCGCGCTTGTCTCCTGGGAGAGGCTGGCACCGCCGGGCATGCAGGGGGCGCTGGGCAAGAGCGTGGGAGCACCACGGTGCCGGGTGGAGCGCCTCCGGCCGGAAAGCAACTCGGCGCCCCTTGCGCCCATCCGCGGAGTCCGCCCGCCAGCTCGCCGCACCTTTGCGCTCTGCCTCGCTCTCCGCTTCGCTCCCGAAAAGATCCTCCATGTCCGCCATGGCAGCTCGGTCCGCGGCCTTGGCCTGGCCGACTCGAGCCTGCTTTACGGCCGGGGCCCAGCGAATACGACAGTGTCGTAAAGATCGGCACAAAAACCTTTGCTTCTGTGACCTAGTTTCCGCGTGCGCTCGGCGGGCTCCGCCCCCGAGTGTCTGTGCTCGCGCGCTGGGCTGCACCCGCCTCGCTGAGTTTGGGGTGCGGGGCAGACTGGTTTATGACCCGTCAGCTGCGGCAGGCTTCAGCTTCCTGGAAACCTCACACCTTTAATCCCTGCGCTGCGTAGGCACGTAGGTGATCTCTGTGAGTACCAGGCCAGATCGGTCTACATAACGAGTTCTCGCTAGCCAGGGAGACCTTGTTGCAAAAAATAAGAGGTTGAGAACTCTAGCCAGACGTGGTGGTGCACGCCTGTAATCCAGCACTCCAGACGCCGAATCAGAAACCCAAATTTATGCTCAGCTATCTAGCAGATTCAAGAGCAGCGTGGGATCCTTGAGGACCCCCGCCTCTTTAAAAGATTAAAAAAAAAAAAAGAAAGAAAAAAGCTGGGAGGATAGCTTGGCAGTGAAGTTCTGAAACCCTAGCACCTACTTAAACTCAGGTACGGCTCCGACAACTGTAATCCCAGCACGGAATCCACAAGCTCTGGGCTCAATAAAGAATCCTGTCTTTAAAATTAAGGTGCAAAGCCAGGTGACTTTAATCCAAGCACTTGGGAGGCAGAGGTAGGCAGATCTGAGTTAGAGGCCAGCTTGGTCTATGGAGGGATCAGGGCTATACAGACAGACCACCTTGAAAAACAAATAAATAAATGAAAAAGAAAGAAGGAAAAAGAGAAGAGGAAAATAATATGTCTAAGATATATGGTTAAGAAAGAAAAATTTGAATAGCATACATAAAAAGCCACCATTAACTTTGTGAGCCAGGCACAATGACACATGCCTTTGATGCCAACACTCGGGAGGCAGAGGCAGGTGGATCTCTGTGGGTTCAAGGTCAGCCTGGTCTAAATAGTTCCAGGACTGCCAGGGCCACATAGAGAAATCCTGTCTCAAAAGAACAAAAACCCTGTGGGTAGCCTGAAATTGACTGTCTCTCTCCAGAAGACTCCCTCTGTAGACGCTGGGAACAGTGGTTGCTTCCTAAGAGAGGAACCTGAGGTCAGGAGGATAGGAAGGGGGAAATGCCGTCCTCCATTATCTGTTTTTAAAGATTCCTTGTTTTGCCTGCGTGCCTGCTTGTACCTCTTACATGCAGGTACCAGCAGAAGCCAGAAGGGGGCAGCAGATCCCCTGCAGGTACCAGCAGAAGCCAGAAGAGGGCGTCAGATCTCCTGCAGGTACCAGCAGAAGCCAGAAGAGGGCGTCAGATCTCCTGCAGGTACTAGCAGAAACCAGAAGAGGGCAGCAGATCCCCTGGAACTGGAGTTACAGGCACTTGTGAGCTACTTGGTACGGATGCTAGGAACCAACCCCATAGCCTCACAGTCTAGTACATGTTCTTAACTGCTGAGCCATCTCTCCTGTTTTGTTGTCGCCTTTTTATACCCTCTGGTTTTTATATAAAATGCCCTCTAAATTTAAAGTCAAGTTCAGAATGATAAATGCCAGTGGTGCTTAATTAGCTCTAGGTGCAAAGATTTTATTTTGTTCTGTTTTTTTTAGATTTTTCTACAATGGAAATATATTAGCGTAAGCAAGGGAATTTTTGTCTAGTAGGACAGACTGTGTTATGTTTTCCCTACTAACTTGGCATGCTGGATAGGGTTTTGTTTTGTCAACTTGACATAAGCTAGAGTCATCTGGAAACAGGGAACCTCAAGTGAGAATAGGCGTCTATCAGATCGGCCTGTCGGCAAGTCTGTGAGGCATTTTCTCGGTCCATGATTGATGTGGTCCCATGCTCTGTGGGCAGCGCCACCTCTGGATAGGTGGTTCAGATAAGCAATCCAGCGGAGCAAGCCAGTGAGCAGCATTCCTCTGTGGCTCTGCGTGGTGCCTGCCTTGGGTTCTTGCGCTGATTCCCCTTCAGGACAGAATGTAAACTGTAAGGTGAAATAAACTCTTTCCTCCCCAAGCTGCTTTTAGTCAGTGTTTTATCACAGCAATAGAAAGTAAAGTAGGACATTTGGCATGAAGGACTCTGAGGGTTGTTTTTATAATCGTAGTAGAAAATGTGTAATATAGTATAAGCTGAGAGTCACATTAGTTAATTGCCTCATACAACACTCGCCTCAATCTCTCTCTCTCTCTCTCTCTCTCTCTCTCTCTCTCTCTCTCTGTGTGTGTGTGTGTGTGTGTGTGTGTGTGTGTGTACATACTTGGCATTTATCAAATCTATTTAGAAGGGAAGCTAATTTCCATATGGAGGAGTTTTCTGGGTATCTAGAAATAGACAACACTTCCCAAAATTAAGTCTGACCTGTTTTCCAAAATAATGGCAAGTATTTTATCATTCACCTCCACGTCTGCTCATTGCCGTTTATCAGCTGGATTTTTAGGAGATTTGATTGTCGACTTCAAAGCCCCGGTAAGTTTACTATGTAAATGAGAGTTTGGGCAAGGAAAGATGAATGTTGAAAAGGTTTGAGTACACTTCCTATGAAAATGTGTATTTATGTGGAGAAAAGAGAAAAAAAAGCAAACAAACCACAGCAAGCAGAAGAAAGTTATTAAACCCGAAAGCATTTCTTAGAGAAAGAAAAGTGGACCTTTTGTTTGTTGGGACCTTTCCCCTCCAACGCAGAGGGGCTTGGGAGAAGGCTAGGTTTAGTTACTTCCTGCCCGTTGAGGGTTACCCGGGAACTGTGTCCTGGAAAGACCTCGCCAGCAGGCAGGATGAGGTCAGCTGCTGCACTAGCAAAGGGAGGAGACGGAACAGGCAGAGAGGAGGCGGGACCTGCTAGGAGGAGAGTGGCAGCTGTAAGGATACCACGGAGACAGTACCAAGTACCCGGAAGGAGAGACCGGGACGACAGAGACGGCAGACAAATAAGGACAAAAAAGAACATCTTTTAAAAACCCTAATACATTAGTGGGGAGGATCTAGAGACAAAACTGGAGAACACTACCCACCTTCTAAAGCAGAGGAGAATGCTCCTCTGCAATGTATGTGCGTGCTTTGGTTTTTTAAGGCAATCTCACGCAGCCCAAGCAGGCTTTGCAGGGTGGGGGAAGTTGGGTTTGTGATTTTTTTTAGAGACAGAGTTTCTCTGTGTAGCCCTCGGTGTCCTAGTACTGGCTCTGTAGACCAGGCTGGCCTCGAACTCACTTTTCTGCCTGTCTCTGCCCTCCCGACTGCTGGGACTAGAGGCATGCCCCCACCACAGCCTAGATCCAAGCAGGTTTTAAACTTCCTGTATTTTTAAGGAAGGCCTTGGATCTGACCCTCCTATTTTTACTTTCCAAGTGCTAGGAATGTGCACATCTGCACCAGTATGTCCAGTTTATGAAAATGAAATAAAAAGAAACTACTAAAATAGATACAGCTAGCTGGGCTTGGAGGTCCATGCCTTTAATCCTAGCACTCAGGAGGTGAGATAGGCGGATCCATCAGGGCTAGCCTGGTTGACAGAGCGAGTTCCGGGACTTCCAGGGGTACACAGAGAAAGCCTATCTCGAAAAAAGAATAAACTGAATAAAATAGACTTAGCTCAAAGACAAAACTGAAGTGTTCTCCTTATGGTGACACTGCTCAGATTAAATCTGTCTGGTGTGTTTGCTTATTTAACTGGGTATTTTAGAATCCTGAGTAAACACAGAGATGCCATCTCAGCAGAGGGTGGGAACTGGTGTGCCTGGCTAGCTGGCACAGTGTATCTCCTCCCTCTCAAGGGAGTCACTAGGAAGAGACAGGTTTCAGGCCTCAATTACAGACTCGAGGTCTTAACAGTAATGTGGCAAAGGCCACAAGATGGTGATGGTGTGCTGAAGAGATTGTCACCTGCAAAACAAGGCAGGGAAGAGCGGCCCCCTCCCACCCTTAGCCAGTCTTTCGTAAGCTAGATGTTTCTGTGAGCCTGTGGGGAAGCCTGAAGCAGAGCAAACTGAAGAAAGAGGCCCCTGGTGACCTCTAAAATAAAATGTAGCTGTGTTCATCCACTGTTTCTCGTAGTTAAAAGCACTATTTTTAAAACAAACACTTCAGAAATACATTTTCAGCCCGGTACTGTGATGTTGAAGATGAGATCTCACCCTGTTCCCCAGGCTGGCCCTAAACTCCTTCCCTCAAGCGATCATCTTGCCTTTGCCTCTCAATAAATAGGAGAGCAGTGAAGCTCTCTGTGTCTGGCAAAGTGATCATTTCTTGTTTTGTTCTTTTTTTGGTGTTTTTGTTTGTTTTGTTTTAAAATAATCTCATTATATAGCCCTGCCTGACCTGAAACTCATTGTATCCCAAACTAGCCTTCAACTCATGATCCTATGGCCTCAACCTCCAAGAGCTGGGATTACGGGTGTGTACCACTACACCTAGCTGTTGATTCAGTTTAAAATGACAATGCTACATTTTTAGGAAAATGTTTTTTCTTGGGCACTGTAAAGTGGTAAATTTCCCCTAAAGAGTCCACTGAAGGTTTTCTTTCCTTTACTGTAATTTATTTCCTTACTCACCAGGAAATGACAGCTGGGGATAGTCCCCTTAATGGGTGTGACATTTTAGGTTGATTATGATTCATACTGATGTTCCGGTAAATTTGGCTTTCAAATATGGAAACATACTTGTTTGTGTTGCTGCTGTATTGTGTGAGAATAGATGATCAAACCAGGGCCTTATGCCATGGAAGGTATTATACCAAATGAGCTACATCTGCATGTACCTTTTATCTACTACTTAACATGAAAGCAAAATATGAACAGAAGAGTAGATTATAATCTTGGGCTTAAAATAGCAAGAAAAACTAAGCAAAGAGACACAGCACACAGATGATCTCACCAACACCCTAAATCCTCTGTCTACCTGTGTTATTAGAAGTTATTTTTCACCTGGTGGTGGTGGTACATGCCTTTAATCCCAGCACTCAAGAGGCAGAGGCAGGAGGATCTCTGTAAATTCAAGAACAGCCTGGTCTACAGAGTGAGTTCCAAGACAGCCAGGGTTACACAAAAAAATCTTGTCTCAAAAAAAGCTATTTTTCTAGACAGAAGCAAGTAATTTTTTTAAATTTATTTTTATTGTACAAGTTTTTTACTTACATGTATGTAAGTACATTTCTGCAGCACAGAGACCATCACCTAGAAATTAATTTGGAGAGAAAAAATTGACAGATATGCAAATAAATAGTTAAAATGGTCACAGAACCTTTATTATAATCAGAAATTGAAACAAGCAAACAAGAGCCATGGAGAATTGTCCAAGTAAGTTATACTGTAGTTTAAGTAGGGTTACTTTATAGCTCAATGGTAACTAGTATGTCTGAAGGTCTGGGCTTGATCCCAAACATATCCACGGCAAATACACACACACCACAAACAATACATATACATACCATGCACACACATACTACACACTTCACACACATATGATATATAATATATATACATTTTTAAATTTACTACATGTTCCTTCTTTTTTGCCCCCAGAGACAAGGTTTGTCTGTCATGCCACTCACTCTGTAGACCAGGCTGGTCTCAAACTCACAGAGATCCACTTGCCTCTGCCTCCTGAGTGCTGGGATTAAAGGCGTGCGCCACCACCGCCCTGCCCATTTTTGTGTCTGTGTGTTTGTGGAGATGAGAGGAAATCTTTCAGGAGCCATTTTCTACCGTGTACATCCTAGAGAGCAAGCTCAGGTCACTCACTAGGCTTAGCATAGAGCGCACTCCTAGCTGAGCCATGGCACCAGCCCTCAGAACGTCGTTTTGTGACGTATGTGTATACACACATTGACACAGGAAAATGTCCGAAAGGAAGAAGGCCAAATGCATGTGTAGTGATCGCTGAATGCCGGACTCTGGTGGTGTGGGCGCTCTGCTTTAATGGTCACTGTTTTCTCCATCATTTGCACCTTTCTGTGTCTCAAAGGTAAACATGGTCCAAGATGGTGAACAGTAGAAAACATCTTTCTCATTCCTGACTTAAGCAGGTACTGCCCCAATTTATAGTGAATTTTACTTGGAGTTTTTTTTTTTTGAGGGGGGGGTGAGATAGGGTTTCTCTGTAGCTTTGGAGCCTGTTCTATAACTCGCTCTGTAGACCAGGCTGGTCTCAAGCTCACAGAGATCCACCTGCTGGGATTAAAGGCGTACGCTACCGCCACTCAGCCTACTTTTGTTTCTCTTCACTCCGTAGGCCAGGCTGGCCTTGAACTTGTATAGATTCTACTACCTCAGCCTCTGAGTGCTGGGTAACAGAGGCGAGTCACCACATAGAGCTTTTAATTATTCTGCCATGCTGGGGATTGAACCCAGGGCCATTCACATGTCACTCGATAACTGAGCTATGCCCTCAGACCTTGACTTTAACTTTTAATTAATTTATTTTTTTAAATTTTAGTTCTAGGTATATGTATGTGCATGAGCGTATGCATGTAAGCTCAATGCCCACAGACTCCAGGAGAGCGTGTCCAATCCCTTGGAGTCAGAGGTACAAGTGGTTGCAAGTTGCCTGGTGTGGGTTCTAGGAACTGAACTCAGGTCTTCTACAAAAGCAGTAAGTACTCTTAACTGCTAAGACATCTCACCATACCCTCTCCACCCTGTGTTTGTTCAGATTATTGTAAAAAAACAAAACAACAACAAAAGTTCTTCTTTCTCTCCCTCCTTCTCCCTCCCCCGAGTCTCCCCTGCTCCCGTCCCCCAGCCCCATTCTCTTCCATTATGTGGTTAGAAAAGTGTGGTTTTTCTAGAGCATGTGATCAGAATAAGATTAGGGAGATGTGTGCGTGCATGCGTGTATGTGTGTGTGTGTGTGTGTATGTGTGTATGTGTTCCAAAGATGAATTATCCTAAAATGCCCCGTTCCTCTCTGTTCACAGCAGGTAGGGAAAGATGTGTGCAGCAAGCTGTCATTCCTGTAGTAATTGCCTGAACAGAGCACTGTGTGTACGGGGCGGGGCAGGGGGCTGAAGAAGATACTTTGAATTGCTAGCAAAGCTTTCCTCTGTGTGCATGAGATTACAGAAGCATCTCATGGTACAACTTTAGGTTTCTGGAATGTTTTAAGTGAAACCCTGGGGTGCTTGGTGGTACACATCTCTCACCCCAGCCACCCAGGAGGCGAGGGTAGGAGAATCCCTAGTTTCAGGCCAGCCTGGGGGACTCAGCAAGATTGTGCCTCAAAGTCAAAGAAGCTAGCACTGTAGCTCAGTGGTGGAAAACTCCCCTAGTATACATGAGGCTGTAGCTTCAATCCGTAGCACTGAACACAAAAGGAGAAAAAGAATCTAGGTTACTTGTACAACACAGAAATGAAAATGGGGAGGGAATTGAGGAAAGACTGGAAGATAAATTCTGAGTCTTCTTTGTTCTAGCGTCTCCCAGTAAGGTCTGCTTGTTCAAGCCCACCCGCGCAGCCCAGGCGCCTCTCGTAGTTCTTCATTCTTCTTGATCACTCCAGCCCGTCTGATGGTTCTGATCTTTCCATTTTATCACGCACTGGCAATGAGCACTATCAAAACTGTTTTCTACTTACAGACACTTAAGGACAGGCTGTATGCTGCTGCTTTGTGTCTGTCGTCTATAGTGCCTAAACACTCCAGGGCCACAATAGATGATTGCTAAATGTGTGTTAGATTATTTTGAAATCCAGCGTCTAAGGAAACTGAAAAGAACATGGAAAGTTGTTTTCTTAGAGAAAACTTATTATAAAGGATAAGATGGGGTTTTAAAAATACACCAGCTCAAAAAGGAAAGCAGCGAAGATAGAAACATTTCAGGGATAGGCTGCTGTTTTATTTGCTTGTGGCTGACCACAGTTTGGTGGCTAAATTCAGCAGAAATGTAACCACTCACGGTGTAGGCTGGGAATTCAGTCTCACTGGTGGAAAACGGCTTCGGCAGAGCTCAGGAGAACCTGTTCTTGTCTTGGTAGGCTTCTGATAGCAGTCAACACTCCCTGGCATTTGGCCACATGAGTAGAATCTCCCATCTATGGTCCCATCACCCTTTCCTCTGTAGTGTGTCAGATCTCCCTTTGCCCTGTTCTCTAAGGGTATAGGCGGTTGTGTCTACGGCCCACCTCAAAACTCCTGACTTAACCACATACTTAGTACCGTTTCTCACCATGGGGGTCACATTCCAGATCACAAGGATAAGGATGTAGGAACTCGGCATGAAGCCTTTGTCTGTGTTGTAAGAATGTCTAGACTTGTTCTCCAGCCCTTCTTTCTCTTCTATGTAAAGATTAAAATTCCTAAAATGGCTGACTCTAATAACTTGGTGATTAGGTCAGTCGGGACAAACAGACATTCAGAGCCGTATGTCGGGACGTGCGGAAAACCCCAGAAGTCTGTGTTTTCAGCTCCGAGCACAGCGAGATCAGTAGCAGATGGCGTAGAGAACGGACAGAGTCAGAACTGAGCTTGGTGAAGTCCCACTCTGCAGATCCATAGTATCCCAGTATCCCAAGGATGCCAAGGAGGGGCTGCCACAGTAGAAGACTGTAACCAAATGATTCTTCTTGCTCTAAATATAGTTAAGTGGAGAAAGTGTCTGCCAGAGCAGCGCAGCCAGAGTTTCCATAATGCCCTGCTTTGAAGCAGATTATGGGATTCCAGGCTAAGACCAGCACAAAGCAAGCAGCTCTCCTGCTGTCGTTATGTAATTCCTACCAGGAATGAGGATTGGGGCCATGTCGCTGCAGATGAAAATAGGGTTTTATGCAATAAGAAAGTAACAAATAATATATTCTGTGGGAAATGAAAATAGGTCAATATTTCATAGCTTTAAAAAGTTAGAATGGAATACCATCTGAGCAAGAAAAAAAAATTGGATTTACATGGGCGAGTCTGAATTTGCAGTGTTGAGTGGGTTTTCCCTCTCTACTAACACAGCACATTGCATCCTGGGAGATAAAGGCAACCATTCTAACTTTCTTGCCCTTTAGGTGAGGAAAGTATCTTATCTTCTCTAAGGTAGAAAAATGAGGTCTTTTAGCTACTAATGTGTGCTGGTAAGGGATGTCTATACTTTTATTAGCCAGGTGTGGTGGCACGCCCTTAGTCCCGGCATAAGGGGACAGAAATAGACAGATCTCTGTGTGTTTGAGGTCAGCCTGATCTACAGAGTTCTAGGATAGCCTGGAAGTCAACTCTATCTCAGAGAAAGAAAGCAATCTATAAACTTTTTTGAGGTTTCAGTGTAACAAATAATGTCTAACTGCTACTGTGTACAAGGTCTCCCGGGAGTAAAACCATGAGAAAGACATAGTACCTGTCTCTGGGAAGGACTATCAAACAGAAAGGACATATATCACAGATGCCTAAATTCTACCAGGGTGCAGAGTTGGAAAACTGGCAAGGCCTTGGATAGCACGTGGGATGCCTTTAAGGATGCCAGGGTGGTGGTCTTTGGAAATGCAGTGTCTTTGGAAGTCAGGCCTGAGAGGAATCTGCATGAATAAGGCACAGACCGCGTGGGGTGTACGTGAGGAAAAGGGATCCTGGCCTGTATAGCTTTAGGTCATCTGAAAAATCTGCCCATGGGGGAAAAAATCTAGCTTATATTTCTGGGCAGGGCTGGCTCAGAAGATAAAATGAACTCATCGCCAAGCCTGACTGAATCTGATCTCCAGAGGTCTACGGCAAAAGGAGTAAACTAACTCCTGAATGCTGTCCTCTGACCTCCACGCCTATGCCATGACACGGACATCTCCCCCACCACGTAAATAAAATTCTAAAAACTAAGAAATAAATTTAGATGCAGATGGGGTTCCAGGGTGCTTCTCAGCAGCTGAAGTATCGATCTGCTGTGCAAGCATAGGGACCTGAGGTTCGCCCCCAGCTCTGACATATGTGGTCGTGCACGTATGTAACTCCAGAAATGGCAGACAGTGACGGGGAATCCTGGAGACTCCCTGGCCAGCTTAGTCAGTGAGAGAACCTGTCTTTAAAAAAGAAGAAAAAGAAAAAAGAAGAAAAGTGGGGAAAAGAGGTGGAAACCAATAGAGGAAAATACTTGATATAGAAACATAGACCCCCTGGCCCCCACAGACACACAGGCACATTCACATAACACACACACACACACACACACACACACACACACAAAATTTAGAAAGATTAGCAAACATTTTAGTTGGAAACAGGAGAACAGAAAGGGGGAGGGCTCAAAGTGGTTAGAGCAGCTGCCCATGCCCCTCTGTTATCCCGAGGCATCTGCTGACAGAAATGGTGGGTGGGGTCTGCTGGTATCAATGCCCTGCATGAGCCATGGAGGTTCTGCTGGAAGAGTGGGTGCAAGTGATAATGGTGGCCTGTGATTGTAATTGCAGCACTTGGGAAACTGAGGCAGGAGGAACACCAAGAGTTGGAGGCTGGCCCAGGCTACATAACAAGACTCTATCTCAAAAGAACAAAGACTAAAACTAAAAGAACAGTTGGACAGGCAGCTTTGGCTCCCCTGGCAAATATAAAATTAACAGAGGTGGTAACTAGTAGATAGAGACAAAATGGAGCTGAATCTCAAGATAATGTTTGTTGAATGGGGATGTGGCTTAGTTGGTAGAGTGCTTGCCTGGTGTGCAGGAGGTCCTGGGTTCGATCCCAGCACTGCATAAGCAAGGCATGACGCACATTTGCAATGCTAGCACTCGAGGTAGAGACAAGACGATCACAAGTTCAACGTGACTCTAAACTGTGAAGCAAGTTGGAGGCCATCCTGGGCTTCATGAGACTTTGTCCCAAAAATAAAAAGTAAAACTTGAAAAGTGATTAATGGTGTGTCGCTTCTTTTACTTTCCCCTCTGCTCCTCCCTCCCTTCCTACACAGATCAAACCATGTGCAGGCTGTCGTGGTTTGCATGTGTTCTCTCTCAGTAGGAGCTTGGTCCTCAGTGGGGTGATGCTGGGAGGTGTGGAACCTTTAAGAGCTAGAGTTCAGGGCACTTGTTAAATCATCAGAGGTGTTGCCCTTGGAAGGAATGGGGAGTTTGTTTTCAGGAGGATGCGCTGCTGTTATAAAAAGGCCTCTCTGCTGCCTGGCTTCTCTCTGTGCTGTGCTCCTGCCACGGTGCCATCTGGTATGGTGTGATGTAACTGAGGAGTTCCGTGCCAGAAACCATCTGATCTTAGAGTCTCAGACTCCAGAACAGCGAGTTAATTAAATATCTTGTTTCTTCAAAGTGTCCAACCTCGGTTCTTTTGTTATAGCAATGGAAAACAAACTGAGGCAGGAGCTGAGCAAGGCAGAGGTCTCAGGGCCATGGTGCTCTAGCGTTCGGATGGGAAACTGATCTGGAAAAGGAGGTTAAAGTCAAGAGGGACAAGAAGGATTCTGTTCAGAGGGTGACTTATTGGGAGGGAGAGGGCACCCCCACAAGGAAGGGACAGCAGTGGAGTATTGTGGGACAAGGGAGAGTGGAGTTCCTTTAGAGACAGCCTGGTGTCAGGCTTTGGAAGCCAAGGAAAATAAATACATGGGGCAAAGGGTGGGAAAGGAGAGAGGAAGCCTGCAGGGTGCATTGGTCAAGCTGCCAGAGGAGACTCAGGGCACTGGGTCTGGGTGCAGGTGAGGACAATCACACTGGAGGGGCAGGAGGGCAGTGCAAGACGTAGGAGAAAGAACTGCGTCCTTCCAGCTCAGCCACACTTAACATTTCTGGCACCAGGTTCCTCAGTGGACACAGACCGGGCCACCCACAATTCAGTTCTGAGTTTCTACCCAGAAGAGAGCAGAGCCCACAGACTGCGGGTCTGGTGCCATAAGGCTGCCTCCACTTCTCAAGCCGTCCGTCTCAGGCTTGCTTGAGACAAAAGTTGCAGGTCTGCCTTCCCACAGCCCTCCTTAGCTTTGCGTAGTTTGCCAGGGCAGCTCGCGTGCTCAGGGAAACACTTTGCTGGTGTTCATCCACGTATTAGAAAGTCTGGTACAAGAGATGTAGTTGATGGCAGAAGGCTGTAGGGATGCAGTGCCCCCCGAGTGCCCCTCTGCCTCCACTGGTGCCCTGGAAGCTCTTCACATCTTGTCCCTGGAAATTTTATGGAGGCTTGATTAGGAAGCAGTATTGCTTAAAACACTGACCATTCATGTCCGGATCCACCTTCAGAGGCTCTTGCCCTATCTGATCACATGGCTGGTTCCCCTGGTAACCAGCTCCATCTTGAGGCTATCCAGGAACATGTCAAGAGTTGCCTTGGTTCAACAGAGGATGCACCTAGCTCAGGAAATTCCAGGGATTTAGAGGCCCTGAGTTAGATATGGCAGTAACTCAATAAATCACAGAGGTCTGAAGATCTCTGAGTCAGGAGCCAGGGTCAATGGCCAAATATTTATTAAAAAAAAAAAAAAATCTCCTAGCAGCCAGTGTTACTCAGGAAATTACAAAGGTTTGTGGATCTCTCTCCAAAGACCAAATCTGTATTTCTCCATATGACAGGCTGTCGTGGGGAGGTTAACACAGAATGACCAGAGATTAGATAAGTCATGGGGACCCAAGCTTTTCTCCAGTAGAGAACACTGCATACATAGGAAATGAGAGAACTGAAGCTGGTCAAGTTGGGCTAGAATCGGATATTATTTTGGATTTACACAGGTGAGTCTAGAATTAACTGTGGCTCCAAATATGTACATTATTATTTATAGTAATACATGTACATGCACGTGAATTTTTCCTATGTTCCCTAGCGGTATTGTGTCAGTCGGCCCAAGAACAGTCGGTAGAGTAAATAACACATTTAAGGCCCAGATCTGACTTCTAAGGGAATGGCTGGAGGGCTGGGGCATGGAAGATCCCGAGGAAGCTAGGAGCGTCTTGCACAGTGAGCAAGGAAGCGCAGATGAAATGGCAAAGATCAGCCGAAAGGGCAACGAGATCGGCGTGCACAGGTTCCTGCTGGCCAGGAGCGGGCTGTCTGCAGCGGTAAAACAAGGGAGGTAGGCACAGTGACTGACGCACATCTTTAATCCCGCCACTGGAGGCAGAGGCAGGCAAGGGGATCAGCCTGATCTACATAGAGAGATCCAGAACAGTTACGGCTACATAGGGAGACCTCGTCTCAACAGGCAAAAATAAACTAAAATAATGGAGTGATGGATTATAATTTACCGAATGAGACAGGAATCCTTCACCCAATGCAGACATGAAGGAATGAGTAAATACACTGAAGGTCTGATCGAGAGTCGGATATTTACAGTTTTGTTTTTGTTTCCTTGTTTGTCGAGAGAGGGTTTCTCTAACAGTCCTAGCTGTCCTGGAACTCACTCTGTAAACCAGGCTGACCTCGAACTCACAGAGATCCGCCTGCCTCTGCCTCCCAAGTGCTGGGATTAAAGGTGTGTGCCACCACCGACTAGCTATTTACTCTTTATATTTAGTCATAGCTTTAATGTATGTCCCCACTAAACCAATTACAAAGGAGAAGGGTAATTTTGCACTGAGAAATCCTGGCAGCCACCACCTAATCATGTGATCATCATTTCCCACATTAGTGAGGAAACCAACGTGTCCTATGTCACCCACTAGGATACAATGAGAAGTGGCTTCTCTGGTACTTTGGCCAAAGGTGTATGACCTGAATCTAATCGTGATAAAACTCTAGTTTTTGATTCTGTCTTTCTGAACCCTGGAAGATGGCAGTCCATGCCTGCCAAGCATGGTACCTGAACAGAGCCAGAGGCAGCCTGTAGGAGGTCTGGTAGGTGATACAGTCATTGTGTCCATTGCCAGAGTAGGCCAGAGATCTCCCCTCACAGTTTCTCTGTGGCAGGATAAGCTTAAATTCAAAAAACTTACAAAAAGAAGTGGCCTATATAGTCTTGGAAACTGTTGAGTGATGAAAGTCAAAGAAAAGTCACACATGGCCGTGCACACTGTGACATTTGGGCATGAGAGGCAGAAGTCTGAAGCCAGCCTGGGCTCATGCATATGTGAATGTTACATAACACTGCATATGTGACTATTATATAAAGTGAAAGAATGACTAAGAAACTATTCAATGTTGAAAAAGACCGTTGGGGCGGTGAGATAGCTCAGGGGATAATGTTGATAATGTTACTCATGATGCAGCCTCCAGAACCCACACAGATGGAAGGAGAGAATGGATCCCATCATGCCACAAAGGTGTTTTCGTGCACTCCGTGTACATGTACATATACACATTAGTAACCATATAGCTAAAACTAAACAAAAAGCAAACAAACCAGATTGGAGAGTTCCGTCACCTGAACATAGGTGTGATTTCTGGAAGGTGTGGCTGGGGCTGGGAGGACAGCTCAGGTAGGTTTGTGCTTTGCATACACGAGGACAGGAGTTTGCTCCCCAGGACCTACGTGGGAAAGTCTGGCATGGTAGTGTTCACTTGTAATCCCAGGGCTGGAGAGGTAAAGACCCTGAGGCCCTCTCTCAAGTCAGCTCCCCTATATGGAGAGTTCCAGGTCAGTGAGAGACCCTGTCTCAAAGTAAGGTGGCACCTAAGGTTATGTACTGACCTGCAAACATGCACACACACACACACACACACACACACACACAAAGCCCTCCCGTGTACATATATACACTCATACACACGAACAAACACACAGGATACTATTTTATTTTATTTTTTTATTATGTATACAATATTCTGTCTGCTTGTATGCCTGAGGGCCAGAAGAGGGCACCAGACCTTATTACAGATGGTTGTGAGCCACCATGTGGTTGCTGGGAATTGAACTCAGATCCTCTGGAAGAGCAGGCAATGCTCTTAACTGCTGAGCCATCTCTCCAGCCCTTATTTTTTTGTTTTTTGAGACAGGATTTCTCTGTAACTTTGGAGCCTGTCCTGGAACTAGCTCTTGTAGCCCAGGCTGGCCTCGAACTCACAGAGATCCGCCTGCCTCTGCCTCCCGATTGCTGGGATTAAAAGCATGCACCAGCTGGGCGGTGGTGGCGCACGCCTTTAATCCCAGCACTCGGGAGGCAGAGGCAGGCGGATCTCTGTTAGTTCGAGACCAGCCTGGTCTACAAGAGCTAGTTCCAGGACAGCCTCCAAAACCACAGAGAAACCCTGTCTCGACAAAACCAAAAAAATAAAAAAAAAAATAAAAGCACGCACCACACTGCCCGGCAAGGATACTATTTTTTAAAAGATTTATTTACTATGTATATAGTGTTCTGCCTGCATGTACAGTACAAGATTTTATTACAGATGGTTATGGGCCACCACGTGGTTGCTTGGAGTTGAACTCAGGACCTCTGGAAGAATAGCCAGTGCTCTTAACTGCCGAGCCATCTCTCCAGCCCCACATAGGATACTACTGAGAACTTTGACAGTTTGAGTGGAGTGTGGAGATCAGAGGCAAGCTTGTTAAATCCTGATTTAGATGACTTGCTGAAATGCTCTGAGTGCTTTCATTAGGAAGAAAAACACATTACAGGTCTAGGGGCAACAGGGCAGCTTCATCGTTTTGACTGCACAGGAAGAAGCCTCTGAGTCACAGTTTAGCATCCAGGATGTTTATCAGGGAGTGCCTTTGAAACTGACACCTGTCGAAGGGAAGGGAAGAGAAGGAAGCCCATGTGGAGGAAGGAAACACAAGCTGTAAGAAGACCAGCAGCCTTAATTGACCCAGAAGGCTGAAAGTTCTGGGACCAGTTTTTTATTGTGTTTTGTGTGTGTGTGCGCGCACTCGTGTATATGTGAGTTCACATGCTCGTGTGTGCACATACACATGGCAGCTAGAGGACAACCTCAGGTTCGTTCTTCAGGAGGCACCTGCTTTGCCTTTTGAGATAGGGTCTTTCTGGCTCAGAAGTCACCAAGTAGGCTAGGCTGACTGAGTCCCACGACATCCCTCTGCCTCCACCATTACAAGCATGTGCTGTCACACCTGGCCTTTTACATGGTTCCTGAGGCTCAAACTCAGAAGGCAAGTACTTTACCAACAGAGCCATTTCCATGGTCCAGCCAGAACCAGGAACCACACTCTCATCAGTTAGGATGTGGAGGGTGGGTCCTGAGGATGTGGGGAATGTCCCCAGGGAGACCGTTCCCTTGTCTTTGTATACCAGACACACAAAGTGCTCGGGCAGCAACTACTGTTAGGTATTCAAGGGGACTTCTGCAGCATTGCTGGTAGAAAGAATCCCAGTTTAGGAACCGGGTTCCTTAGCCCCACAGAATCAGAACAGCAGGAGTGATCTGGGATCCAGGGGAGTGATAGCAAGTTTGCTTCCCAGGTCCACATATTTGTCCGGCTACAGACACAGAACCATAGTTAAAAAAAATTTTTGTTCTCTGTCCTTATGCAACCTGGAAAATGGCATTCGATCTCTGCGGAGTGAGGCAGTCAGGCAGGCGCAGGGGCAGCCTGTGAGCAACACAAACAGTAGATTCCACGTGAGGGACCCACCATCACCACTTCTTCCTTGCTGTCCCCCAGTCTGATGCAATGTTCTGTGAGAGTCTATGCTGATGGAATATTCCAGAACCCCAGGGTGATGCCTGAGGGATGAGACAATCAAAACACTCATCCAAATACTTGTCCATTCCTGTTGGAATGAATCATTCACCAAAGCATCCAGCTTTTGTCACCAGATGGTTTCTTGGGGGATGATGACATACCCAGAGCCTTTACACAGGCCTCTCACTGTCGGGTTGGACACTGGTAGAGGCAGTGAGTAGTTCAACCCTGGTAAGCGAGAACCTGGACTGCTGGGCTCCGAAGCATCTCACACTGCCACAGGGCACAGGGTCACTTCACCCATGCATCTGTTGTGCCAGCCATGGTGTGGTTGATGACAAAAGCTGACTCACATGGCTGAGTCATTTTATGTGAAGGATTTATATCTGCCATTTTGTGTCTGTTTTGTCTCTCTCTTCCTCCATTACTCCTTTTGTGTTGACAAAAAAAAAGTCTTTTTAAGATGGTTGTTATAATATAGGTAGGTGTGTCATCTCAGCACCCAAGAAGTGGAGGCAGGAGGATCAGGAATTCAAGATTATTCTTGGCTACATAGGAGTTTTTGAAGCTAGCCTGAATTACATGAGACCTTGTCTTTTTTTTTTTTTTTTTTTCTTTTTTTTTTTAAAGGAGGGGGCTGAAAAGATGGTTTAGGGATTAAGAGTGCTTGCTGCTCTTTCAAAGAACCTGATGTCTAGCACCCACATCAGGTGGGGGACCTGACACCTGGCCTCTACAGGCACCAGCATTCACATGCATATACCTACAGACAAACAGACAGACAGACACACAAACCCATTAAAAATAAATTCAATCTTTTTTAAGTGAATGAGAAGACACTTTCAAAGTCTTTTTAATTGCTTGTTTTGTGCCAAAGGCTATCTGTGCTCCATCTGTCACTCATGGTACCTGTGGTCTGTCTTGCCAGTGATGAATGGGCCAGCTCCAAACCTTGTCTGATCTCTGACTTCTCAGACCTCCCCTGGCTCTAACTGCAGGAGTTTGGATTTTTCAGGAAGCAGACTGAGACAGATTTAGTGCTCAGGATATTTATTAGAGAGAGCTGTTGGGATCAGCATCTGTGCATGGGAGGGGAAGGAAACAGGACTGGGCAGAAGGAGTTGAAATGAAATGCAGACTAATGACCTGAGCTAACCCCATCAGGGAGCCCTTATACAGTAAAAGCCTACAGCATTATCCCACGCAGGGCCAAAGTCCTTTGCTCTTTTCTGGTTTTGCTTTGACTGTCAATGAGTTTGGGCCATTGAGGAAAGGTGTATCTCTCTGGGCAAGGTTGCTCTCTGCAGATTAGGCAAATCTTAAAGGAAATGATTGACAGACATGTGCAACCACAGTGCCAACGGCTAAGCATCGCGTTCTCTCTCAGAGAGTTAGCCAGTGGTCTGAGTGTCCACCACAGGGCTCATGTTGGCAACTTACTCACTAATTGTTCAGGTGAAATTGATATGTGTGGTTGGGAGTTAAGCAGATCACTTAAATAAAACCTGGGTTCTATTTTTTTATTTTATTTTATTTTATTTTTATTGAGAAAAAAAATTTCCGCCTCCTCCCAGCCTCCCACTCCTCCC
>NC_022012.1:64136635-64140788 GCF_000317375.1 Microtus ochrogaster
AACTGAAAAAAACATTGGGAGGTTGAAAAAAAAATGAAAATCCATTTGAGTTTGTAAGTCATGGGTCTCTTAAGAGATTCAATGGGAGACAAGCCTGAAACAGCAAGTTGAGCTTCCTAAGGCAATAAAATGTGTACGTCCTATGAATAATGGGGTGAGTGGCTGGACAGATGGCTCGGTGGTTAAGAGCACTGGCTGCTTATCTAGAGGGCTTGGGTTCAATTCTGTCTTAGCGTTTCTATTGCTGTGTGATAAAACACCACAACTAAAAGCAACTTGGGGAAGAAAGGGTTTATTTGGCTTGTGTTTCCACAGCACTGTTCATCATCAAAGGATGATGACATCAAAGGACAGGAACCCCACCACGGCCAGAACCTGGAGGCAGGAGCTCCAGATGCTGCAGAGGCCACAGAGGGGTGCTGCTTATTGACTTGCTCCCCATGGCTTGCTCAGCCTTCTCTCTTATAAAACTGTGGTTCTCAACCTGTGGGTTGTGACCCCTTTGGGCCAAACTACTCCTTTCACAGGGGCCACCTAAGATCATCAGGAAACACAAATAGTTACAATATCTGCAAAATTACAGTTATGAAGTAGCAACAAAAATAATTTTATGGTTGTGGGTCACCACAACGTGAGGAACTGTATTAAAGGGTCACATTAAGAAGATTGAGAACCACTGTTATAGAAACAAGGACCACTAGCCAAGGGATAGCACCATCCACTAGGGGCCCTCCCCCACCAATCACTAATTTAGAAAATGCCCTACAGCCTATGTACAGTCCAATCTTACTGAGGCATTTTCTCAACTGAGGCTCCCTCCCCTCCAGTGACTCTAGCTTGTGTTAAGTTGACATAAAACTAGCCAGCATAGATTGCCCATACCCACATGGTGGCTCACAACTGTCAATAACCTAAGTTCTAAGGGATTCAACACCCTTTTTTGGCGACTGCACAGATGTGGTACATAGACATATATGCAGGCCAAACACTCATGTGCATATTTAAAAACATAGTGGGGCGAGAGTAGGAAACACTGACTTCACCACAGCTAGATGGGCCTGTTTGTGTCTCACCTCAGAGTTCCAGCTCCTGGGCAGAGATCAGTGGTAAGAGCATTGGCCATCCATTGGTGAAGGCAGGATTCATTCATGCCCTGCACTGCAAACACTGTTTTCCCTGGGCCTAGAGACACAGCCTGTACTCTTATGTACTCTGGAGGCTGAAGAAGAGGTAGTCACGAGTGCAAGACCTGACAAGGCTATAGAAAGAGCTCAGGGCTAGCCTGGGAAACTTATTAGAGAACTTATTAGAGAAACTGTTTCAAAAGAAAAAGAAGACTGGAGGTAGCGTTGGGGTGGGAGCCCTCTTTGGGTGCACAGCTGCCATCTCCAGCCAGCCCTTCTAGTGCACGTGTGTCCTCCTAGCACTGTGGAGGTGAGGCAGGAGGATCTGAAGTTTGAGACTAGTCTAGGCCACATAGTGAGGGCCCATCTCAAAAAACCACCACCACCCCTCTGCTGGCAAAAAAAATCAAAATCAGAATCAGTTCCCACCCCCTTCCTTTGTTCCTTTCCCTTCCTCAGCCATCCATGGAAGTTGTGAAGATGAGTCTTCCCCCAGCTCCCCACACTGGGACAGGGACTGTTGTGAGGGGTAATCTCTGAGTCACAGAGGGAGGCAGGAAGGAGCCATTTATTTTCTCGTTCTTGCATGCCTTACTAAGTCATTTTTTAAATGTTTCCTTTCTCGTTTCCCCCAAGGATATTTAGCCTTCTGCCTTTGCTTTGGAAGTGGTATCTGAAATCCTTCAACAAAGGTTTCTAAATGTAGAAGAAATTCTTCTTTGCTCAAACTGACCTCAGGCTAACCTACAGAGAATGAAAGCTGCCTCTGTATACATGAACACATTCATGATGGTACTGGTTGCTGGGAATGGAGAAGCTGCCAGTCACCTTGGTATTCCCTAGTGCCCTTCTCCTGGTCTGCTCAGCCCTATCCATCCTTACCTCCTTCTACTTCCTCTGGCCAAAAGCAGAAGGCATACTTGCTTCCCGGGGAGCAGATAGCATACCTTCTTCCCAGGGAGAGGCGCAGGCAGACTGCTTGGCCCTTTGTCCCTGAGCGATGTGCTTGGGCATGTGTCAGACCTCAGTATTCATCATCCCTTTGAGAAATAATTAAATGCAAACAGCACACTCCACACTTCAAACATGCTTCTATCAACTGAGGCATTAGACAGGCACTGGAAACAACTTCCCAACCAAGTTACCCAGAAGGTTTGGAGAGAGATGTTTTATCTGCCCTTCCTGTTGCTGGGCATCAAACCCAGACTGTGTGTATGTTGGGCAGGTGCTGGACCACAAAACTGAATCTCAGCTCTGGGAAAATGTTCTACCCCAGATAAAGTAGACACTCAAAGAGTAACTGTTGTATGAATGCAGCGAGTGGAAGGAGATGGGGCCAACTTCAGGAAGCCATGGTGGGGAGGATAGGCTTCTGGCTGGAGGCCTGAACACCCTGTGTGTGCCCCTTCCACGTTTCCAAGGTACTTTCCACACATCAGCTCGTGAAACCCTCAGAATGACTCCTCAAGACAAGAGGGGTGGGCGCTCTTTATACTGTCCTGAGATGAAATGGCTTGCCCGGAGTCAACCAACCAGTGAGTGGCAGAAGTGGAGCCAAGCCCAGATCTGGAGGATACTGGTGGTATCCGGACAGCAGATGGACACCAGCAGCTCCTGGGACTTTCAGAGTAGAGCTCCCACAAATCACTGCTGCTGGAGGGTATAAGACTCTCCGAGACGAAAATGAGCTTGTGCAGGAAAAGTCACTGGGCTGAAAATGTCCGCAAGCTCTCCAGCACAGTAACGAACTCCAAGCTGATAGAGCTGCACTGAAGGAAAGGTGAATTGCACAGAGTCATGCTAGTGAACAGGAGGATGGCAAATGGGTTCCCTTTTGCCCTGTTTGGACAATTCATTTAGGCTGTGACTGGGAGTGAGCTCCAGATGAGCTGGAAGCCATCCTTTGCTCCAAGATGAGCACCCAAGTTACTGTTGCCTGTTTGCTGAAGTCATACGACAGCCTCTTTACAATTGAAAGCATCATTTTGTCCAAGACAATAATAAAACATTACTTAGAATCATGCATCTCACAGACTCACCAGGGTGTTAAAATAACCAGGCAGACCCACTACAGTTTGGATGGGAATACTCCCAAGGTTCATTGCTGCAGGCTTTGGAAAGCGACTAGACCCTGAGAGCTCTGAAGTCAACACAGAGTTACCCACTGAGGGAGCAAAATTACTAGATGGTGCTAGTGGGGTGTGATATGCTAGAAACTTTAGAAATGGGGCCTAGTCGGAAGGAGCAGGCCACTGAGGATGGGAGTGGCACTCCAAGGGTCTATCTTGTCCCTGGCTTCCTCATTCTGCCTCTCAAAGCTCCATAGCAATAGTCAGATGCCCATGGAACCTTAGAAACCATAAGCCAAAGTAACACGCCATGACTTATGTCAAGCACTCTGTTACAACTGTGGAAAACTGAGGAAGGGCTGGCAAGATGGCTCTGTGGTAAAACCACTTGCTGCCAAGTTCCTAAGTTTGGGCTGTAGCTGGCAAGGGTAATATTAAAAATATTTCATTTTCAACACTTACCAAAAGATGACTACAGCCAGCACCAGAGCCAGTGAGTCAAACCGCAAGTTTTATGTACACAGCCAGAGAATACCAGACAGGCTGAAGCTTGGGTCTCACTTAGCAGTCATCGCTGTGTCCTTAGATGGATTACCATCTGTTTAGTCACCAGCCTGGCCGTGCTGGTCTCCAGAGACAGTCCACCTAGGTGGAAACAGGGGACAGAGTGAAGTTATGCTGTTCATAACTCCATGTTAGTGTGTGTGCCCGAGGTTACACCTTCTGGACAGTGCTGGCTTTTCTGAGTCTCTGCTTGTCACTGAGATGAGTTCTTAAGAGTGGATTTCTAATTTGTATCCTCATGGACACCATGTTATAAAGACTTCTTATAAAGTTCTTCCTCCCTGCCTAACTCCCAGAATAATGGAGCCCAAGTGTGGTCACTACAGGAAGTGTGCCTCAAGTGTGGGCACTACAGGAAGTGTGCCTCAGTGTGGGCACTACAGGAAGTGTGCCTCA
>NC_022012.1:64141769-64157112 GCF_000317375.1 Microtus ochrogaster
TGTGGGCACTACAGGAAGTGTGCCTCATACTACAGGAAGTGTGCCTCAGTGTGGGTACTACAGGAAGTGTGCCTCATGTGGCAACCGGCTTTCAAGCAGCACAGTAGTCCCTTCTGGCTTGCTCAGGAAGGGAGGGGAGTACTGCTATAAGTGGGGGTCTTTCTTTGACTCCCCTTCTTCGGGGGCTGGGGAGATGCCATGGTGGTGGTTTCCTAGCAATGTTGGAGAATTTCTGAAGCCCTTTGTTCAGAAGGCATAAAAAGAAACATTAAACTGGATGTGGTAGTCAAGGCTTGTATAAAAAAAAAAAAAGATCAGAATGTTGCTAAAGGCAGTAAAATATAAAGCTCTTTTGTTTTCAATTTATGTTATTCTAAAGAGAAAAGTTTACATTATTTTTATGTTGTAGGAAGACACTTAACCTGTGCATGCTCACCAAAGTGTCATAGTTTCTGTCTCAGGGATCAGACATTTTTATGTATTTTGTTCTGACCAGGGAAGCAAGAACCTACACAGAACTTACTCAACCTTATTGTTTCGCCTCGATACACACGTTCTACCAGGAGTCTCTGAAGCGTACGGAGTTAGAAGTGGCCTCAGGACAGGTGCTTGGCTAGCACAGGGAACAAACAAAGCAAGAGTGGCCATGCGGCCACATTTCAGACTTCTGCGTCTCAGAGTGCATGGCTTGTGTTTCAAGTTCTGGTTTTACTGGAAAACGCGGCTTCTGAGAGCTGCCAGCTCCCTACTGCCGACAGCCACTTCCCTTGGCCTCACGGCTGTCAACTCTGACGCCTGTAGTTCCATCAGAAATCTGAACTTGTGGGCACGGAGAATGCTCTGATAAGGAGACTGGTAAGATACAGTGCGCAGACAGTCTCTGTCCCCGCCTCACCCTATGCTCCTTTGTCTCACCTGACTTCCACACAGGAGTCATTAGGAAAGCCAGGGTGGCAGAGAATTAAGTCGTGTGTGGCTTTTCTGAGCAGCCAGCATTAGCAGAATAGGGTAAATTGGGCAGAACCAATAGATTCTCCTACCCTCCCAGTGTCTTTAGTCTTTTGTTTATCATCTGCCCTTCCCATTAGCTGATATCAACTGTTTCAAAGAACTGGTGCAGGCTGGGGTTGTAGTTTAGCAGCAGAGGACCTGCTTTAGTATTCAGAAGCTTTGGGTTCCATGGGTGGCATCACATACAATTGTCTAATCATTATCACCATCATCAATAATTAGTTGCATCACTGAAATTCCTTGCCTGGTGTCATTATCATGAAATCTAGAACCGTTGGTAGGGCATTCAAAGCCTTCTCCATCCTGTGGCAACTTTCTCAGGCCTGTTATACTTCAGTTTTCCACAGTGTGGTCTGGAGGCTCATGCTTTCTTCTTTCTATTCTGTTCTTTCACTGGGACTCTCTTGTTCTGCTACTGTCTGATTGAGCTGAAGCCAGGTAAAATGCTGTCTTCCAGCTGAGCTTTCCTGATGCCCCTAGCTCTCACCAAGTGGTCCCTCTGTTACAGCTCAGCTTGCACAGGTAGGTAGCCCACTGCATTTCAGCAAGCGCTCATATTCTGCCACCTTAGCCATGAGCAGCCTCTCCTAAACACTTCCACAACCACAGCTTTCAAACATTCCTGGCAATGATGAGCAAAAAGCAGAAATTCATTTCACACTGTGATCCAATATACAGAGCTCTATATGCCTTGTTTCAACGTTGTGTTCTTCCTCTATTTAACAGCTCTGAACATAGAACATTTCTCTGTGTAGTCTTGGCTGTCTTGGAACTCACTCTGTAGACCAGAGATCCTCTTGCCTCTGCCTCCCGAATGCTGGGATAAAAGGTGTGCACCACCTCCATCTGGATTTTTTTTTTTATGTATAAAGGTATTTTTTCTGCATGTGTCTGTGCACTATGTGCCTGAAGAGGGTGTTGGATCTCCTGGACTTAGAGCAACAGATGGCTGTAAGCTGCCATGTGGGTGTTGGGAACTGAATCTGGAAGAGCCATTTCTCCAGTCCTCAGTTTTATCATTCTTAGTAGTAAATGGCCTGGCTCCTATTTGGTGGCACTCGGGTTTGGTGAGATGTAGCGTAAGGCAGAAAGCTTCAGTGTTGCTCCCCGTTTGTTAGAGGGGTGTTCTCTTGCTGTTCTGGTCATGACCCACAAAAATGATTTCCCTACTCATTAAAGGATTGTCATCTGCAGCTTCAAAAACTACTTGAAGCAGCTGAGCGTGAAGGTGTGGAGCCCTGGGGAGGCTGAGGGGGACAATCAAGAATTTGAGGCCAGTTAGTCTGTTTCCTGACCCCTTCAAAACAAAGCCTTGGTGGAACTGAGCTGTTTACACGTCAGGATTAAGAACTAAACCCAGCAGTATTAACGCGAATGCAGTTCAGCTGTGCACAGAAACATGCTCTTTATCTAAAAATGCTTTGATAGTTTCACACATGTATCTAATAAATCTTGGTCATTTTCAAAACCCTCATTCTCCTCTTTCTTTGATTGCTTGGCCCGGAGACGAGTCTTATGAACCCCAAGGGCTGACCTCATCTCAAGATTCTCTTGTCTCAGCCTGCAGACTGCTGTGATGGTACCCACCACACCTGGTTTGTACGCAAGACAAAAATCAAGAAAGTCTCATCCAGGAAGGTGAGTTTGCAAATATTTTATTGCATTTTCAGGCAGGGACTTCCTCAAAGCCTATTTTTTGGAAGACTACATTAGTGACCAAACTAAAGGGGTAAACAGCCCCTCCTCAGCAAGGTCACTGGGTTTGCCCAACACCGCACTCTCTCTTCTAGGCTTCTTTCAAACTGCCCCTTCCCATCCCAAAGTGTTACCACCATCCAGTCCCAGTCAAGTCCCCGTGATGAACAGACCTGCCTTAAACCAAATCCCCAAATCTTGTAACTAGCTCGCCTCGCCTCACTCTCTTAAGATATTACAAAGGGGGAACTTCATGGATTCCCTTGAGTGCTATCAAACAGTAAGGTTGCCTCTGCCTGGCCAGTAGCTTATTTGGGTCTTTAGCGGAAGTCGGGGGGGGGGGGGAGATACTACATTATGACCTTGTTGTGAGAAGGCATGCTGGTTGCTTATGTTCTCGCCACACCCAGGTGTCTGTCTAGACACTATAGGAAGATGGATGTGGAAGAGTCCCTGAAGAGGACTGGGGGGGGGGGTGTCCACAGAGCAGTGCAGAGCAGGCTGCAGCCCCGAGCTGGAAACTGTGCTCTGCTCTTGGCATGACTCGCGCTCTCCTCTACGCACCTGGTATTCAGATGGTATTGCTTTAAATATAATAGAGCAGGGCTCAGCAGCCTAAGCCTACAATCCAAGCACTGGGGAAGCTAAAGCAGGAGGATTAGGTGTGCTAGGCCAGGCTGGGCTTCCTAGTGAGATGCTGTCTCACAAAGTATATATTTTAATGTAGCTCTGTATTAGAAAACATTGAGGCTCGGCTCAAGCTCTTAACTTCAAGTGACTGTCATCTCTGAAGGGGTTTGCTGCATACAGTGGATAATGGACTGCTGTGTTTCAGATTTTCTTTAGGATGGTCAGTTATCACAGACAAAAAAAAGGCTGACCAAATCTCTTCATTTCTTTTTTTTTTTTTTTTTAATTTCCCGTTCTTTTGGTTTCTCGCGACAAGATTTCTTTATATTAACAGTTCTGGCTGTCCTGGAACTTGGTTTGAGCCCATGCTGTCCTCGAACTCACAGAGATCTGGAGTGCTGGGATTAAAGGTGGCACCGCCGCCACCACCTGGCCTCTTTTTGTGTCTCCTGTAATCCGGGCTGGCTCTGAACTCACCAGCAGCCAAGGATTACTGCATCTCCTGACCTTTCTTGTCTCCATCATTGCAGTAGCCATCAAGCTCCCCACTCCCCCTACTCTTTAGTCCCTTAAAATGGGGTCTATTCTGTAGCTCAGGCTGTCCTGGCACTCACTATGTAGGCTGGTCTGGAACTAAGAGAAACTCTTGCATGTGCCACCACTTCCAGGCAAGCCCTGTGTTCTTTAATCTCTAAAGTTTCACCTAAACACTGGAAGGGCAGCGATCGCCTTTCTCACTACCTACTGTTAACAAGCCTGCTCCCAGCTCCCTCAACAAACCAGCCAGTCTCCTGCCTGGGTCTTTGCTCACACTTCTCTCACGACCCCCTCACCAATTCACTCCCTGGGCTACGGCGGAGGCTTCTGGAAGCACCGGAGAGGCCTCAGGGGACCGATCCCAGGAGCCTCCCTACATCACCCAGAGATGATCTGCTCAGCACCTGGCCTAGCTTGTTTGCGCTCAACCTCTTCCTCCCGACAGCCAGGGGGTCCGGCTGCCGTTCACAGCTCACACTGCCAGGACAGTTGGTGTGACAACCCTGGGCTGTGGTTCAGCTGAGGCCGGGGCATACCCGCCAGCAGGCCGCGTGCTGCTCCCGCCGCCTCCGCGGCGCGCGTAGGCACGGGCGTTGGAAATTCCAGCGCGTGCGACTCCAGGCCGGCGGGGGCGGGGCCGCCGTGGAGTGAGCCTGTGACGCGAAGGGGCGTGCCTCCGCGAGGCCCCGCCTCCTCTCCGCGCCCTCTCTCGCGGGTCGGGGTTACATGGCGGCGACTGCGGCAAAGCGAGAGCCTCGGAGACGCCGCTGCCGCCAGCACAGCCGGAGACCTGAGCCGACCCTGGGGGCTGTCCGCGGGCCCCGCACACTCTCGATGAGTCGGAGGAGTCCCGTGAGTGTGTCTGTGTTTGTGTCCGTGTGCGGGCCGGCGCGGGAGGGAACGGCGGAGGGCCCGGCGGCGGCGCCGGCTCCCGCGTCCATTGTGTGTGACCCTCCGGGCGGCCGCCGCTCAACAAAGGCGCTTTTGTTCCGTGTGCCCGCTCGGCCCGGGCGGCGCGGCCAGCTGCGAGGGCCGGGTCCCCGCGTGGGGCTGGCGGCGCGGTCGGAGCGCCCCTCCCACCCGGCACGCCCCTCGCTGGGCAGCCGGCCGCGGGCTTTACCAGGCCGGCTCCGCCGCCCGCGCCGGGCTGTGTTGTGCGGGTTCGAGTCCCCGTCGCCCGCGTCGGCTCCGCGGGTTCGAGTCCCCGCCAGTGCTCAGGCGAGGGCGGTGGTCCAGGAGCGCTTGAGGCAGTGGAGGCTTGCCTTCCTGGCTCGCTGCCTCCCTCCCTAACGCTCTCCTGTCTCCTCCCCCGGCCCGCCCGGGTGACTCGGCCTCAGCTGACTCAGGCCGGGCAAAGTCTCGGAGCACGTTGCGTAGCTCTCTGCTCCAGCCCCTAAGTCCGCCCAAGTTTGTGTCTGGCGGTCCACGAGGTGCCGGCGACCGGTCTGAGCCAGGGCTCCGGACACCTTTCCGGACGTTAAGGTGTGATCCGGAAAAACAACCCCGATGAAAACGTACGTTACCGGTTACAGGCCTCCTCACTTGGAGCTTGTTTTAAATCCTACTTGGGAGTTGTGTAGAGCGGTGGGCTTTCGGCCGCCTTTTGTTCCTGCCTGGCGTGGGCTCTCCGGCTCAGGTGCCTGGGCGAGCTGCGAGCTGCAGGCTCCTTTAGATTGTTTCCGTGTTTTACCTTTTTGCGGTTTGAAAGTATGGAAGGATCGAGCGAAGGGACCTGGTAAGGGGGGAGTTAGGACGTCTCCATACTGCATTTGAACAGCCCGTGTTCGTTGCGAAGAGTCCCGAGATAGTCTCAGTATTAACTTTTTATGGCTACCGATGATAGGGGAAAAAACATTCACAGGCCATCAAACGAAGAGCAGCCAGCTTCAGAATAATTTCCTAATTGTTGGTTATTCTAGCGTGTTTATTTTGGTAAAATTCTGGGTTTTCACGTTCTGTCTCTTAAACGTTGGAGAACTGAGTTGGAAAGAATGATTTGAGTAGAGAAGAATGTAGGGTCTAAATAGGGCCCGGCCCCCAAAGGGGTTTTCTTGTTTGTTTGTTGAGCCGGTCTCGCCTAGTCCCAGCTGGGCTTTGAGAAACATTCTCCTGCCTCAGCTTCCTGCTGGGCTTAACACGTGGGCACCATTATCCTTAGCTTTAGAGTTTTCTTAGAAACGACAGGTTTTGGTGTTTGGAAATAATTTTGAATTGGGTGGAAGAAAAATATCTTTAGCTTGTAGGTAAAAACCTGTTTGTAAGGTGCTTATATATAACATATATGTTATATTAATCTAGCTACATCATAAGCCTTGCTTACTGATGTCCTAATCACTAATTGTCATCTCCGAAGCTTGCCAGATTTTGAGCAGACTATTCTGACACTTCAGTATTACTGTTCAGAAAAGAAAAAAAAAAGACTTTGGAAATGAAAAAAAAAAACTGTTTAAAATTAGTTTTCTATGTGAGGCTATTTTGGAATTTAGTCATTTGCAGAAAGGATTAAAAGTAGCCTGCCCACTTTCTGCGATTAAAAAGGAACCCGGAGAAGACTGACTCGAAGAACGTTTAATTTTGCAGTAGAAAAGGCAACCGTTTTAAAGACTAGTGCGCGCTAAAAACGCTGCAGCGTTTTACATAAGTTCGTGTAGGCACCGTGAGAATTCCTAACTGACCAGCTAGTAAGGCTTGCTGACTCGGGACCTTGTGCAGGGGCTGGGGGTCGGGTGGGAGGAGGCTCAGAAGAACTGTTGCAAGTTTCGAGCCGGCTGATGACTCACCCCGCCCACTGCCGCTACTACGTGGCTTGCTTGCTTTCTTTAAAAATGAGAGGCTAAAAGCTTTACTGCCCGTGGCTGTTTTCTTTTCTCTGAAGAATAGCCCCCTCCCCAAGAAAAAAGTAAGGGCTTCTTAAGTTGCCTTTTAAAAGGATATCCAGTACCCTGCTCGTACAATTGTATAACATTTGTTGAGCGAAAAGATAAAGGCGATTGCTGGCTAGTTGCTGAAATTAAATGTTTGATTCCAAAAGGCCTTTGGCTACTATTGAGAGAGATTTTGTTAGCAAGTTATTATAAAGGACAGACAGAACATTATAGTCTTGATGGAAATTGACTGGTTTTCATTGATTATGTAAAAGTTATCTTTATAGTATCTAGAAGGTACTGGTTTGAGTGTTGTACAAATACCACCAGAGTTTAGTAGGAGCTGTTAAACATACACAGTGCTTTCTTGTGATGTTTGTGCATTTTCTGTATTTTAAAGTTTTTATTATTATTATTTGTCTGTATGGATGTTTTGCTTGCTTGAGTGTCTATGAACCATTTGCCCTCAGAAGCCAGAAGGAGGCACTGAATCTCCTGGCATTGGAATTTCAGAGGACTGTGAGCTGCTATATGGGTGCAAGGAATCAAACCTGGGTCCTCTGGAAGAGTAGCTAGTGCTTGTACGTGCTGAGCCACCACTCCAGCCCCGGGAATTTTCTGTTTTAATAAAGACAAGTTGAAACCAGCATTGTTAGAAGCACTTAAAGAGATAAACTGAGTGAATAGTTCCAGATTTAGGACTTAAGCTGAAGCTTGGTGATAAAATAGACATTTGGACATATTTCATGGCCAGTGTTTAACAAATTGGCTTAAAATAAGATTGAAGCAGGTGTGTGGGGGGTGTGCTCACATTTAAAGTCCTCCTCCTTAGGCAGAATCCAGCAGGACTGTGAGTTTGGGACAGACCAGTTTACATGGAGCCAGAAGCCATATAGTGAGACCTGCCTAAAAATTTTTTTTGAGGAAAAACAAGACAGATTGAAGACATTGCTTCCTAAGTGAAGAAATAAATAAAAATCTCCTTGCCCATTTGTTTGTTTCTCTATACTGTTCGTTTTCTGAAAGTTATTTGGGAAGTTTACTGTACAATAAGTTGTGTTGTGGATTTGAATTAAATCTTTGGAGACATTTTGAAATTGCATCAAAGATTAATTCATACTTAATGTTGTCTACTAAAGGAAACAAAAATGAAAATGTAAAAGGATTGGGATTTTCAGAGCATCACATTCCTTAAGTTTGAGCGTGTGGGCCTTTTAAATGCAGGTTATTAGGTTGGGCAGAAATCAGGAGTTAAGAACAAGCGTTCTGTAAGGTGTTGCTTTGTGAGTTGGGGAGTTCTCAGCACTGCTCTCTAGTTCCTTATTTGCATTGCTCCTGTGAGCCTGTGTTACGACAGGGCTCCGGTGAAACCAGGAAGATGCTTCTATAGTCACTTTGTTGTTGGCAGTCCTCTGCTGGCTCCAGCAGGCTGTCTTGTGGACTCTTACACTATAACCTGCCTGCAGTATCAAGGTCTTGGTCAGTTTTATTGCTTAGTATTAAGACTTTACAAACATAAAAATGACGTTACTATACCCCATGGCTTCTTGCCAGGAAGCTACTCCTATGAGCTGATGCCAGTAAGGTGCCCGTGGCTCCATGAATTTCTCTCTGAATTGTGTTTGGGAAATGTAGTATGTCCTCCTGAAAGGCACCCCTCCCTGTTTTGTTTTGCTGAGACGGCTCCCTGCATAGCTCAGGCTTGCCACAAATGTCTTAATCCTTCTGCCTAACCTCATGAAATTACAAGCATCTGACACCATGCCTGGCTGCTAGAGTTTGTTGTTTGTGCTGTGTGTGTGTTTTGTTTTGTGCTTTAACCCCAGCACTTGGGGAGGCAGTTGGCAGGCAGATCTCTGTGAGTTCGAGGCCAGCCTGGTTTACAGAGCGAGTTCCAGGACAGCCAATGCTACACAGAGAAAGCCTGTCTCAAGAAATGAAAAGAAAGGGCAAGGAAAAAGAATTGTCGGAATGTTGCTCTGGTGAGACGGCTCAGCAGGTTCAGTGCTTGCTGTAGGAGCCTGTTGACCTGAGATGGAGCTCAGCAAGTCTTGTGCGGTGAGAGGGCTGACTGCAGAGCTGTCCTCTGACCTCTGCATGCATGTTGCAACAATTGCGTTCAGATGCACAGGTCTTAAACACAAAAGGAATAAATAAAAATGCTTTAAGATGTAAGAACTTTAACAATTACTTCAAGGAAATCTGCCACTGCAACCATAAAAGTACATGTGGGTGTTTGGAAGAGTGGCATGAGCACTTTGCTCCAGCTACATCATTTGACTGAGTAAATGTTAAGTAAACTGAGGCCCAGTATGATCTAAGACCATACTTGGGAGCTGGTTAAAGGTTCTGACCCTTGGCTCATCAGGACCCAGTGAATTAGAAGCTACACACATTAGCAATATTGTGATTTGAATGCACATCCATTTGGCTGAGAGAGACTGGAGTGGTCCTCATCTGGTTAGCAACTGGTTTGGAAAACCCAGGTCTTGTGAGTTGTTTTCCCCTGACCCTCCCGAGAAACATGAGTGTGAGGTTGAGACTGTAATCACTGTTGGGTAGGCCTTGTGTGATGGGGGTGCTCTGTTTTGTGCTGACCAGTGAGGTCTCAGCCAACCAGAGTGATGATGATTAAGTATGTAACCGATGCCCCCTGAGAAATTGAATTTAATCTGTTATTTATTCATTTATTTATTTGATTGATTTTTGAAACAGGGTTTCTCTGTATAGCCTTGGTTGTCCTACTCCATCTGTAGGCCAGGTTGGCCTTGAACTCACTGAGATCCATTTGCCTCTGTTGGGATTAGGGGTGTATGAAATCACTTTTAGCTTTCTGTTTCGAATTTTGTGGCAGGGCCTTAGGTAGTAAGTAACCCAGGTGGCCTCCAAGGCTGGCCTAGATCTCCTGTTTCCATCTGAGATTACAGATGTGCGTCTCTACTCTTGGTTTCTGTGTTGCTGGAGAGGGAGGCTTCGGCCTCCTGTATGTTAGGCACAGTCTACCAACTGAGCTATACTCTAGCCTAATGGAGGTTGTTGTTTTTTGTTTTGTTTTGTTTTTTGTTTTTTTACTAAATTTGAAATTATCCTCAATTTAATAATGAGTCTCAATTTGATAATTCTTCCCTCTTTATGTACAAATTGAAGAGGTGGTAAGTTTTTTACTAACTTTATGCTTGGATAATATTCTTTTTTTTTTTTTTTTTTTTTTAGTTTTTCGAGACAGGGTTTCTCTGTAGCTTTGGAGCCTGTCCTGGAACTAGCTCTTGTAGACCAGGCTGGCCTCGAACTCACAGAGATCCGCCTGCCTCTGCCTCCCGGGTGCTGGCATTAAAGGCGTGCGCCACCACCGCCCGGCTTGGATAATATTCTTTTGACTGTTAGACAGTGGTGCCAATTTCCTGTTCAATAAAGCTAATCTAAATTGCAAGAATGCATGCATATTTCTTCCTGTTTCTTTCACGTGGATCAAAAATAATACAAAGGAATTAACTCTTCTGAGTTACTGTATGTCCAGTGTTGGCCTAGCCCCTCCAGGTTTGCTGATTCTGGAGGTAACTACCAGGCGAACCTGCTGAGTACTTATTTCCAGGTGTAGAAACGGAGAGGTCTTTAGCTCTCTTCAGATGTGCGTAGTCTGTCTTGTCAGTTTAATTAGATTAGGAGATGACTGGGAGACCACTGGAATGTCCATGGTGGTTCTGGTTTGATCAGTGGCTTTAATCCCTTTATGGACTTGTAATTTGATGGCATTTTGGGGAGCTGTTTAAAAGTGGGAGGTGGCACCTTTGAAGTAGGTCATTATGGGCATGGCCTTGGTGTTAGGCCCTGTCCTGGCCCCAGACTATACTCAGTCTCCATGTGCCCCCTGCTCAGCCATGTTTTGCACGCCATCTTGGAATGACATTTTAAAATTGAGTCAAAATAAATAGTTCCTCCTTTTAGCTTGTTCTGGGGAATTTTGGTTATTGCTCTGCAAAAGTCACAGCAACCATATGCAATGGGAAGATTGTGACTCCAGAATCAGACTGATGTGCCCAGATCCTGTCTTTACTATCCATGTGACCTAATGAGATCACCTCACCTTTGGGAGCATCTGGGCTCTTTGTAAGATGAGCTATTTGTCACTTAGAAAATGCCTGGCACGTAATAGATGCAGATAAATTATGAGTTATGTCCCTTCCTTCTGCTTGGCTCCTGTGTTCTTCTGTATGTGACCCTGAGTTTTGTTTCTCACCAGGTTTAATGCATGCTCTGCCTGGTCTGTCCCCCATTCCTGCCCCTATGTTCTTGATTCCGTCTCGGGTTCCTAAGGCTTTTTATCTGTATCACGACTTTCACCTTTTTGAATGTTAGAAGTTTTTTAAAAATATGCCAGTGTGCTGTAGAATTGTCCAATATGGTAGCCACTAGCCACATGTAGACATTTTAATAATTTATTTTATTTTGGTTAGAAGTTGAACCCAAGGCCTTGTACATGGTTAGCAATTTATCTTTGAGCTGTACCTATAGCCAAAAAAACAACTCTTGTTATTTTTGATACAAGGTCTCTTTAGTTAGCCCTTAATGTTCTGGAAGTCACTATGTAGACCAGGCCTGCAGCTCACAGAGATCTGATCTGTTTCTGGCTCCCCAGTGCTAGGTGTAAAGGCATTCCCCTTTAATTGATGGAGATGAGGTGCAGCTCTGATAAAATGCTTGCCTAGCATGCACAAGGCTCAGAGTTTAATCCCTAGTACCAGAAAATGGATGAATGAATGAATGAATTCTTGGGTGGAGTCAGTCATATTTGAGTTACTCAGTCACCATCTGTGGCTATGGCTACCCTTTGGGGCAGCATATCGTAGAATGTGGAATGTAGTGTGCTCTATACAGTCTCTGGTGACAGCCTCATTTCTCTGCCTTTCTTCCTAGTGATGACCAGCCCTTAGTCTTCCTTTTCTTCCCTGGTACATGCTTCCTTTCTTTCTCCTGATTGACTTTAAAAGCTGCCCGTGTGTGTGTGTGTGTGTGTGTGTGTGTGTGTGTGTGTGTGTGTGTGTGTTTGTGAGAGAGAGAGAGACAGAGAGGAGAGAGAGACAGACAGACAGAAGAGAGACAGAGAGAGACAGAGACAGACTGGTTTGGTATGAATTCATTCGTGAGTTGATGGTTTAGTTTTAGTTGATTTTGAAGATGTTCTGACCTGTATTTGTGAAGTTCCATTGGTTTCCCAGACCTTGGAGTTTTCTGCTTCCAGCCTGACTTCTGGCTCCATTGCTGACTGCAGGAGCTTTTCTCTTGCTTTCCAGTGTGGCCCTGTGTTTCCTTGGCTCAGCCTTAGAAGAATATGAACTTGTTATTCTGAAGATGCAGAATGCTGCATAGGCATTTATCTCAGCTTCCTGTCTTGGCCCCACTTTCACAGGGCAGCTGCTTTGGAAATGGTGGGTTTTCTAGCCCTTTTATTTTGGAAACAGTCTCTATACGAAAACCTGGTGGCCTCAAACTTGCAGCCATCATCCTTTCAGTGCCTCCCTGAGAGCTGGGATTAGAGGTGTGTGACGGTTACCCTGACTTGCCTCCAGTCTTTTGTACTCACTGAACGCCAATCAAAAAGGGCTGGTGAGTGGGATGTGAGGATGAGTTCACATGCAGCAGCCATGAAACTGATCTTTAGAGTCTGAGTTCTCCTTAATCCTGTCAGTGAAAAATTCCATGCTCTTTTTTTTTTTTTTTTTTTTTTTTGAGTCAGGGTTTCTCTCTCTATGTAGCTCGGGCTGTTCTGTCCTGGAACTAGCTTTGTAGACCAGGCTGGCCTCAAACCCACAGAGATCTGCCTGTCTGCCTCCTGAGTGCTGGAGTTAAAGGTGTGTATTAACCACCACCTGGCAAGGCCTGACTTTTTTTTTTTTTAAAGATTTATTTATTTACTATGTATGCCGTGTTCTGCATGCATGCATGCCTGCCAGAAGAGGGCACCAGATCTCATTACAGATGGATCTGCACCACCATGTGGTTGCTGGGAATTGAACTTAGAACCTCTGGAAGAGCAGTCAGTGCTCTTAACCTCTGAGCCATCTCTCCAGCCCAAGGCTTGACATTTTAATAAATTTATTTTTAGAGTTTTATTTATGTATATGAGTGTTTTGCCTGAATATGTATGTGCCCCACATTTGTGTATGGTGACTGGAGGTGAGAAAAACATGTTAGATCCCCCTCCCCCAGAACTGAAGTGAAGGTGGGAATCGGCTTTAGGACTTCTTGAGTGCTTGGCGAGGGTTCTGCTACAGACCCATACTTCCAGTCCTTTTCCAGATGTTGTGAGACAGGTTTCCTTGCTCAGACTGACCTTGAACTACTGAGCCTCCTGCCTCAGCCACCTGAGTAGTTGGGAATACCAGCTTGTGAGTCAGATAAGTTTTGTCAGCTCCTGTCCCTGGTCAGTCTCACGTGTAGTTTGTAGAGTGTGGCCTAAGTGCCCTAAACCCTGCTAGATCACTGTGTGTGGAGAAAGTCTGACTGACACGTGCTCTGGGGCTGCCTTCACAGAGGCTGCTCCCGCCGTACCCCAGAGCATAGCTTCCTGGCAGTCCGTCCTTCCACCTCCACACAGGAAAGGGGCGAGTGTAACACAGCTGACTGCTCTTGCTTTGGCCCTCCCAGGGCTGGAAACAGGTTGCCCCCCCCCCCACACACACACACTAGCTGCTGTTTGCTGTGGGGAGGGAGTGCCTGGAAGGGGAAAGGCTGGAGTGGCATCTTCACAGAAGCTCTCTAGTGCCTAGGCTAGTCTGGTTCTGGAAAAATAGGAGGTGTATTGGGTGTGCTGTTTATTCATTTCCCTACAGTTTACAGGGCACCTAGTAACTGCCAGATTCTGTGCTCAGAAAATGCTAGTAAGCTGCTTATTTCTCACACCTTTTGATTTAAAGCAGCCAGCCACCATAGTGGGGAGAGATGGTGTCACAGCAGAGGATCACCCTGGGGAACATGAGGATGCTGGAAGAGAGGGGAAGGGAAGTAGGAAACAGTGAGCAGGAGGAAGTGCTCAGACTCAGGGCTTCTCTGAGTCAGGACTGGAGACAGTGCTGGCACACAGTGAGCGTTCAGGACTTCCTGGTGATAAAGAACAGACGCAGACTCTTAGGGCTGTAATGTGGCTGTCTGTGTTTCTGGGTCCTGGTTAGGGTAGCACTTCCTCAATTCCTGTGAGTGTGTCTGAGAGACTGTGTGACCTGCTTGGGTCTGTAGTCAGTTGGTAAATGCATCATGGGGAAGAGAGGTGTAAATAGATGCTCATGTAGATCCTTTGGTACACTGAGTATCAATGGTAAAGGTAGTGTCTTCATAACAACTTAGATAACAACTCTGTTGTGACTTAAGTCGCCAGTTGGGGGCTATCTGACCTGTCCTGATGGCCACAGAAATCTGACGGCAGTACTTAGGTAACTGGAGAAGAATTGCTTAGATGTTTCATGGTCCTGTATTTGTTCCAGTGTTTCTTTAATCTTAGGTCAGTATGGCATCTCAGAAAGTCTTGAACCAGGTGTGGAGGTACAGAACTTTAATCCCAGCACGGAGTGAGTTCAAAACCAGCCTGTTCTACCTAGTGAGTTCAGGACAACAGAGCTACATAAGACTTTTTTTTTTTTTTTTTTTTTTGAAGTTTTTCAAGACACAGTTTTTCTGTATAACAGTACTGGCTGTCCTGGAACTTGCTTGATAGACCACACCAGCTTCTAATTCACTGAGATCCACCTGCCTCTGCCTCCCAAGTGCTGGGATCCCCATCTCCTCTGAAGTCTTGGCCAGAAGACAGAGTTGGGATGAAGGGTAGCTGAATAGTTACTGATACTGTATGAAACAAGCCTGCTATGCTAAGTCTTTTTTTAGCTTCCTGAGATGATTTATCCAATAATGGGTTGCACCACTGGCCTCCTTGAGGTCCAGGTCCTGAAAGGACACCTTTGGGCCACTTTTCCTGAGGAACAAGAGCTTTGTCAGCAATGCCTGTGAGCAGGTAGCTAGGCTTGTGGCCTTCTGTGCCTTGAGAAGTCAGTAACTGGAGTCTGAGGCATGATCACAGACAAGAGTGAATTTGATGCCAGCACCATTGTGCCAGGCTTAGGGTACAGAGTACCGCTCAACCTGTCCCTTCCCAAAGCAACTGGCTGAGTTCCAGTTAGCTCAGACCGCTCACTTGACTCTGCAGAAGCCACTTTCAGAGGCTGTCACTGTGGACAGCCTCGGGTGGGATGGAAGGGTACTTTACCCTGAGAAGCTGCATGCAGCATTGCTTGCAAGTGTGTGGGCATGGCAGAGCTAGCTCTACCTGTAAGGCTGTACCTCATATGTAAACGTGCACGTTACATCCTTTGTGGTACAGTCAGACCAGCTTTAGAACAGAAAACCCAGTTTCTATAGATTGCCCCCCCAAAACACAAATGAACAAAAAAAAAACCCCAACAACATAAAAAGAAAGTATTTGTATATTTATTAGCAAGCATTTCTCTAAGAACTTACCTAAAGGAAAAATAGCTGGGGCCAAGGACATGCTACTCGTTCATTATCTCCTTCATGTGTTTCTGCCACGTTACCTTTAAGTTCCTTTTTTTTTTTTTTTT
>NC_022012.1:64157447-64176821 GCF_000317375.1 Microtus ochrogaster
TTTTTTCTGAAGCTGAGGACCGAACCCAGGGCCTTGCGCTTGCTAGGCAAGCGCTCTACCACTGAGCTAAATCCCCAACCCCTGACTTTGAACTCAGAAGAGATCCATCTGCCTCTGTCTTACAAGCATGCACCACCATGCCCTGCTTTCTTTTACTAGTTTAAACTTCCACCAATACTGTATCAATATTCTGTTGTTTTTCTTTTTTGCATTTCTCCTCAGACTTGATGTTAATTGAATACTAAAGTTTCCTAGGGCCTGGAGATGGCGTGAGTAAAGAGCCTGCCATCAAGCATGAGGACTGATGCTCCTCAGCCTTCTTGTAAAGGCGATCATGCTGGCATACACATACGTGCATGCAGGCAACCCCACCCCAAAGTTCTTCTAGTTGGAAATGTTAAGATAGTCGGGTTTCTCTGGCAGTCAGTGGTGTCGGTCTCCTGAGCCAGCTGCCTACACTCACTCTTTGACCAGCTTAAGACGTGTTCTGCAATTCATCCTGTGCTGCTGGACTTTGCTTACTGGATACTGACATAGATAATAATACAATGCTCCAACTAAGAAAAGTGCTACTAAAATCTTCCCTTTTAAATGAGCTTTACTCTCATTTCTATAAAAATATTATGAAGTTTCCCATACCGGTTGGCATTTCATGTGTTGTATTTGTGTACCTGTGTGTGGAAACAGATGCTTGTGTACATTCAGAGGCCAGAAGAGGATGTTTGGTATCCTGCTCTATTCTTGACTTCTGCCCCTGAAACAGGGTCCAGTGGCCCTCCCTACTTCTGCACACAATGCTGGGCTACAAGTTTTTTACATGGGTCTGAGGATTTGAACCTAGGTCTCAATGTTTTTACATCAAGCCCCTTGCTCACTGAAATGCCAACCTGATGAGCCTATTCCAGAGATTTCAATGCTGTGAGGTCTAGGAAACTTACCACTTGGCTAAGTGTGTGATGAATGGATAGAGAGACAGACAAGACAGAGATGGAGGCACTCCACAGCGCATGCTGTCCTGGAACTCCCAAACAATCTTCTTACCTCAGGCTTCCCAGATTATAGGCAGGTGCCACCATTCTTGCTCTAGTCCTTCCGTGCTAAATGCCCCGCTGCCATGCCATTGCACAGATACGAAGTGTTTCCTCTAGTGATTTTTCTCCTCTTCTTTTCATCCCAGGTTGTAGCAGAGTAAGATGGACGGTAGCTTTGATTGTGATTGTGGTGAGCTGGAGCCACCTGATCACTAACAAAAGATACCTGTCAGCCAACGTCACCAGGGCTTCCTGTTGAAAAACAGCAACAAAGGAAGAGGAAGCAAAGGGAACTAGTGCTTCCCAGCGCCTTAGGATGCTGCTCAGGACCAGTCCAACACTGAATGTATCTGCACTGTGAGAGGATGTCCACGGAGGCCTGCCGGGTGCATATTTATTCACAGTTTTGTCCCATGTTAAGTCAGTTAGCATAGTATATCTGAGTGCATAGTATGTCATTTCATTCCGTTTGAGTTTCTTGAGTGTTTCTTTAAATGTCTGCAGAGTTGCTGTCCTTCCTTGAACTATGAGCACTGCAATCTTTTTAATTCTCAGTATGAATAGAGATTTTTGAGCTTTAAGTCTGAGGGGAACTCAGCGGGCCTGGTTGGCGTCCGTCTGCAATGAACATCAAGAAACCATCGTGCTGTGGAAACGGAATTGTTTTTCTCCCTTTTTGAGAGATCTTTCCTTTTGATGCCAGTTTTCTTCCTTGTTTACACAAGTTCAACAATTTGAAAGGAAAAGGCGATTGTAAGGGTTTCAAAATGGCAGAGAAATTTGAAAGTCTTATGAACATTCATGGTTTTGATCTGGGCTCTAGGTACATGGACTTAAAACCGTTGGGCTGTGGAGGCAATGGCTTGGTTTTTTCCGCTGTCGACAATGACTGTGACAAAAGAGTAGCCATCAAGAAAATTGTTCTCACCGATCCCCAGAGCGTCAAACATGCTCTCCGTGAAATCAAAATTATTAGAAGACTTGACCACGATAACATTGTGAAAGTGTTTGAAATTCTTGGTCCCAGTGGAAGCCAGTTAACAGACGATGTGGGCTCTCTCACGGAGCTGAACAGCGTCTACATTGTTCAGGAGTACATGGAGACAGACTTGGCAAACGTGCTAGAGCAGGGCCCTTTACTGGAAGAGCATGCCAGGCTTTTCATGTATCAGCTGCTACGTGGGCTCAAGTATATCCATTCTGCAAACGTACTGCACAGAGATCTCAAGCCAGCTAATCTTTTCATTAACACTGAAGACTTGGTGCTGAAGATAGGTGACTTTGGTCTGGCACGGATCATGGATCCTCATTATTCCCATAAGGTACGTGGAAAGCTGTCTCCACCCAGCCTCTCAGCTGGTGTGTCTTTTTCTGGTGCAGGTCTGCTTTCATTCATAATTTCCAGGGTTTGAACCGAAGGTCAAATGGAATCCTAGTTACATATAACTTTCTCAAAGTGCATGGCTGTGTGTTAGTAGTGAAGTTCTGAAGGGTATGACTTTGTTTGTTTGGTTTTTGGGACAGGGTTTCTTTGTGTAGTTTTGGCTGAACTGGAACTAGCTCTGTAAGACAAGGCTAGCCTCAAACTCACAGAGTTCCACCTATCTTTGCCTCCTGAGTGCTGGAACTAAAGGGTAGTGCTACCACAGCCTGGCCTTTTTTTTTTGAGACTGGGTCTTGCTGTTCTTCTTAAAAAAAAGAAATAAATGCAGGGGTGTTCTTCTTAAACACGGGGCACAGGACAGACACACACGGCGGAACAAACACAGACACGACACGGCGGCTCCCACGTGGGTCCACTTTAATGGGGGAGGGAAACACAGAAGGGCAGAGGGACGTGCAGGACACACGAGGAAAGGCAAAACGAGAGAGAGCCTCGTGTGGCCCTGCCTTTTAACGGGGAGCGCAAGGGTATCTGGGAAGGATGTCCCATACCTGCGTGCAGGTGTGCGCACAGGTATCCATAGTCCAGGAGGAGTCTGGGAGTTGTAGTTTTTCAAAAGAACAGCACTTGCTATTTAATCAGGCTGCCTTGGACTCTAGTGTATAGCCTAGGCTAACCTCAGACTCACTATCTGCAGCCTCCTAAATACTGGGGTTCCAAGTATGTGCTGCCATATGGAGTTATTTATTATAATTGAAGTTCTTATTTAGTTATCTCAAAGTATAATATTTATATATTCATAGCAGCTTCCCTTTATAAGCAACTTTTTTTCACATAAGAACTTAATAGTGGGGCTGGAGAGATGGCTCAGAGGTTAAGAGCATCGCCTGCTCTTCCAAAGGTCCTGAGTTCAATTCCCAGCAACCACATGGTGGCTCACAACCATCTGTAATGGGGTCTGGTGCCCTCTTCTGGCCGTCAAGCATAGACACAGACAGAATATTGTATACATAATAAATAAATAAATATTTTAAAAAAAAGAACTTAATAGTTTCTTCCAAGGAGAACTCAGGCCTTTTGATTTTAAATTGAAATCTCAGGTAGAATCTTGATATTTAAAATATAAAAGTGAGCTGGGAATGGTTGTGTATACCTTTAATCCCAGTGCTCAGGAAGCAGAGACAGGTAAATTCGTGTAAGTCAAGGCCACTCTGGCCTACACATCGAGTTCCAGGCCAACTAGGGCTACATAGTGAAACTTTGTCTCAATAAAGTAAAAAGTAGAACTGATTTGGTGACAAAGAACCCCTGAGAGCAAGTACTATTACTTGGCATTCCATAGCCCATGTCTGAAACAAATCTTCATCCGTGTGTGTTGTCTTAACTGTTTATCTTCAATCTATTAGTAAAGGGGGGGGGCGGACTATGAGATTTCTCAGCAGAAAGGCTCCTTATAGCAAGCCTGATAACTTAGTTCAGTCCCTGGAACCTACACTGTAGAAGAGGTGGATTCTTCCAAGCTCTTCTCTTACCTCAACACTTGCATTGGGTGTGTGGTTGCTGGCTCCTCTCCCCCCTCCCTCACCCACATAGATTAATAAACAACTTTTAACATAGGGGTCGAGTCCCCGCTGAGCACTGGAAGGAGGCACACGCAGACCTTTACTTGGCATCCCTGGACTCACCTAGGTGTGTCCTTAAGCAGACCCACGATCTGTTCAGTGCTCTGACCTTCCAAACAATATCCACCAGTACAGTGAGTGTCTCTGTATTGTTCTGAAGGTGGAGCAAGGTCGTGTGGATATTGGTTAGGAGTGTGGTGTGGTGGTGGGGGAATCAGTGTGATAACTAGGAGCTGCAGCTCTCTCCCCTACCTTTCCTTCTGATCCGAAGCATGCCTGCTCCTTAATTATGTTAAAACTTGGATTGAGAACTTGTTTCTCTTCTGAAACAAGTTGAACTTGGCCTAGAGTTGGCATCAAGGCCTTATGGTGTATTTTGTTCTGCACGTTTTGTCATCAGAGGGGTGGCATATCCATCTCTAAGGGAATGTTGCGGCCTCTAGCTGGTAAGAGCTTTGAAAATGGGCTTAGAAATCAACAGTAATTGATTTTATGGCTCTTTTGGGGGATGAATCTTCCCCTCCCACCCCTAAAGTAAGGGAAATTGAAGTCTGTTTGGTGTTTCTTTTCCAGGGTCATCTTTCTGAAGGATTGGTTACCAAATGGTACAGATCTCCACAACTTTTACTTTCTCCTAATAATTATACTAAAGCCATTGACATGTGGGCTGCAGGCTGCATCTTTGCTGAAATGCTGACTGGTAAAACCCTCTTTGCAGGTCAGTATTATGTGGGGAAAAGTGGACCAGAAGTCATTTTGTATTTTTCTCTAAGGCAAGGTTCTGTAAGATTTCAAAGAACTTAATGTAGTCTGGAATATTCAAATGCAAAGATAAAACAGTGTTTATATTACTTAAGAAATGAGAAAATGTGTTAACAGATTCATTAAATTGCTCTAGTATCTAGTTAGAACTCTAGTGTTCTATTATGTGCCAGCTTATTTCTAAACTCAGTGTTTTGTGGATCCATACTCTTGGTTGGAGGTCTGTGGTAAGTCATATCTGAGTTAAATTAGCCATTTCCTGGTAAGTTTACTGTTGAAAATCCTACAGATTTCTGTTGTTCTCTTCTCCAGGTTTCATTTGGACAATAGGAGTGCCCTCGCAGTGTGGAAACTCTTATCCCTTAAAAGACAAAGGAAAAAGCCAATATGTTTTAAGAAAAACATACCTAGTTTACATACCATACAGTTCACCCATTTAAAGGGTGTGTTTCAGCTGGAGATGTGGCTTGATTTAGAGTATCTGCCTAGCACTCATAGAGCCTCTGGTTCAAAACCAAGCACTGCAGAAAATTGTGTAGTTGGGTGTGTTCATAAATGTATGCGGTTATGTCTGATTCTCGAGCATCTCCGTCCTTCTGAAAATGACCCTCTGACCATGGTTATCCCTTTCCCCAGCTCCTGCACCCACTCATTCTTTCTATGGATTGCCCCTTTTAGACATTTCACATGGATGAAACCATGTACCAGGCTCTGTGACAAGCTGCTTTCTCATCACAGTGTTTGTGGTTCATTCATGTAGTACATACCAGTGTTGGCATATGCCAGATGCTATTCCCTGTATGAATATAGGGCCTTGTTTTTTCATTCGTCAGTTGGTGAATGTTTTGAGTTTTACTTTTTGGCCCTTATGAACAATGCTGCCATGAACGCTTGTGTACTGATTTTTGTATGAGCATGTGTTCAGTTCTCTTGGGTATCCATCCATGCCTAGGCATAAGACGGTAATTTAGGCTAAATTTTTGGAGATCAGTTTCTTTAAGCAGCTGTGTGTTGTACATTCCCCAGTCAGTCACCTGAGAATGAGACAGTTCTGTTTACATTGTCACCAGCACTTTAGAGCGCTGTCTTTGAGTGCAGTCATCCTGGTGGTGTGAAAAAAGGATAGCTCAAGGTGCTTACTGACCTCTTTGTTAGTATAGGATCTTACACTGTAGCTCATTGGCATTGAACTCCTGAGGCAGTCCTCCTGCCTCAGCCTCATGGCTGCTAGAATTACAAGTGTGAGCCACCATGCCCAGACTCTTATTGGCCGTTGTAATATCTTTTTTGTAGAATATCCAAATCATTTGTTTGCTTTTCTTTGAATTATCATTTGCATTTTTAAGAATTCTTTATATACTGTGGACATGGAGTCTATCAGATATACTTTCTATTTTCTCCTATGCTGTGTGCAGTGTCTTTTGAAGCACGGAACATTAGTTCTGCTGAAGGCCAACCAATCCATCTTTTGTGTTAGTATAGCATATCTGAGAAACCATTCTGTACAATATTTACTTCCATGTTTTCTTCGAAGCATTTTATAGTTTTAGCTGTTTACATTTAGATCAGGATTTGTTTTGGGTTGGTTTGTGTGTATGATGTGAGGGCAGGGGTCTAATTTTATTACTTTGCCTATGGATGGTCCAGTTGTCCCTGAATCATTTGGTGAAGAATTTTTTATTTACTAATTGAATAGTAAGACACCTTTATTTAAAAGAATGAGCTGACCATAAGCATGAACTACCTTGTGATTTTCCTCAGAACTTACACACTGTCATTTCAGCCTCATGCTAAAAACAGGTCATCAAGGACAGCTCAGACTCTGCAAGAGAGGTGTTGACTTCTGGAAGGGAAGATTCTCAGAGAATCTGTGGATGTACTTATTTCTGGGAAAGTGGGCACTGTGGGTGATTTGCTTACACTCTGGTGTCTGGATTTCACTCAGGTGCACATGAACTTGAACAGATGCAACTGATCTTAGAATCGATTCCTGTTGTGCATGAGGAAGATCGTCAGGAGCTTCTCAGTGTGATTCCAGTTTACATTAGAAACGACATGACTGAGCCACACAAACCGCTAACTCAGCTGCTTCCGGGAATTAGTCGAGAAGGTAAGGTAGTGACTTAACTGTCAGTCTCTGGAGTACAGAGGCGTGAACCTGTTTCCATCTTGAGGTTTGTGTCTTTTCCCAGAGTCTGTAGGACTTTAGGTGGACCCAGGCCTTAACTCTGGCATTCCTCTTGACCTGGCCCTTGGACTATAGTATATTTCTTTGCTTTCTAGAAGTTTAGAAAAACCCATCCCCCGATTCTAAACCCGTTTTCCAATTTAATCTTCCCATTTAACTGTGGGTAAGCATATCGAATGACTGGTTCTCAATTAGCTGTAATTGAGTTCTGTGAGTGTTACACACTAATCAGGCATTTTTGTGAATATGACTCATTTTTTGTATTAAAATATTTTATGGAGCTGTAGAGATGGCTTGGTGGTTAATACCACTGGCTGTTTCCCCAGAGGACCCAGGCTCAATTTCCAGCACCCACATAATGACTTACAACTGATACTTCCAAGAGATTGATACCCTTTCTTCTGACCTCCATGAGCATTAGGCATGCATGTCACACACAGACCTCCATGTTCTAAAATAAAATCAAACAACCACTTTTCTTTAAAAAGTTTAATGTGCGTGTGCAAAGGCACACATGTGGAGGTCAGGAGAGTGTGTGCAAAGGCACACATGTGGAGGTCAGGAGAGTGTGTGCAAAGGCACACATGTGGAAGTCAGGAGAGTGTGTGCAGAGGCACACGTGGAAGTCCCAGGATCGCTTGCAAGAAGAGTGGGTTGTCAGCTGTTGCCGTGAGAGTGCAGGAATCAAACCTGGGTTGTCAGGCTGGCAGCAAGCATCTTTACTCCCTGAGCCATCTCCCTGGCCTAAATTTAGATAGAAGGATTGGGTCCGGAGAAGGCAGAGATCTTTATGGCAAGGAAGAAAGAGTAAAATAGTGTTTGCCCACGTATTAATCCAAATGAACAAAACATGTAAGAATTTGTGATTTACTATTGGGAGCAAGAAGTACTAGATGTAAGAGTTTGTACAGTCTTGAAGTTTCTATTCATTTCTCATCTCAGTGGAGTAACATATTTGATCAGAAATCTTCCGCTTTTGTAGTTCTCTGTAATAAAGTAACCTTCTCTTGAGGAAAGGGAAAAATACTTAGCTGAGTTTGGCTCAGTGGTAGATCACTTGCCTAGCATGCTCAGGCCTTCTGTTTGACCCCCAGCATCACACTGAGTATGTACACGCACACGTGATAGTCGGATATATCAAGGTATCAGAATTATGTAGTCAGAGATGCACCCCTTTCATCCCAGTACTTGGGAGGCAGGCGGATCTCTTAGTTCAAGGCCACCCTGGTCTCTACAAAGTGAGTTCTAAGACAGCCAGGGCTACAGAGAGAAACCCTGTTTTGAAAAAGCCCTATCCCAGCACCAAAATGTACACCACCATGCTTACCTAAACACATATTAAATGAAAGTAGCATTTTCAGTTTGTTTTTTTTTTCAGATGGACAGGCTGTAAACCTTTCCTCTTTCCCTTAGCACTGGATTTCCTGGAGCAGATTCTGACGTTCAGCCCCATGGACCGGCTGACAGCAGAGGAAGCACTTTCCCACCCTTACATGAGCATCTACTCCTTTCCAACGGATGAGCCCATTTCAAGCCATCCTTTCCACATAGAAGATGAAGTTGATGATATTCTGCTTATGGATGAAACACACAGTCACATTTATAACTGGGAAAGGTAAGCTCATCCTAAGTTAGAAAACATTTATTTTCAATGCACCATATGCTGTATGCTGTGTGCTCATGTTTATGGCTGTCTTCACATTTTAATAAGGATGCCTTTCGGCTTTGTGTTAAGTCTCTGTCTAACTAGCATCTGTGGAATCAGCACTGGGTCCTGGTGAGGAAATGATGAGAGCAGTCATGAAAGCGTGCTAATTAAAATCGTAAACTGGTTGAAAATCTGAATATTTACAACTAATTTTATAAAGTCATTCAATTTTTTGTTTGTTTTTGTTTTAAATATTTATTTATTTATTATGTATACAATATTCTGTCTGTGTGTATGCCTGCAGGCCAGAAGAGGGCACCAGACCCCATTACAGATGGTTGTGAGCCACCATGTGGTTGCTGGGAATTGAACTCAGGACCTTTGGAAGAGCAGGCAATGCTCTCAACCTCTGAGCCATCTCTCCAGCCCCTTGTTGTTTTTTTTTTTTTTTTTTTTTTGAGAAGGATTTCTCTGTATAGTTAGTCCTGAAACTAACTCTTGTAGATCAGGCTGATCTCGAATTCAGAGACCCTCCTGTCTCTCGAGTGCTGGGATTAAAGGTGTGTTCCACCACTATCTGGCTAAGTCATTCAATTTTTTAAAAACCATTTTAATTACACACCCAATGTTTTTTCATCATGAGGATAAAACCCAAAGCTCTGAGATAAATATGCACTTTTTCCTGGATCTCAAGACTCAACCTTACCTGGTTAGGTGACTCAATGTCAGAATAGAGAGTGTCTTCAATTCTTCTGTACCTGTGACAGCTGAATTTTTTTCCAGATGACATAAAAGCTTAGAACAGGTTCAGGGAGAGGGCTTGTCTGTGCTGTGAGCAGAATAGGTAGCATCCTCTAGGTGCTGCTCTCCTCAGCCTCCTTTGTGTCTCTATATTTCTGACTTTGTGGAGATTTGGAGCTGTGCAGTCCTGCTAGCCTGGAAGAGTGGGGTGGTAGCCTGTAACAACCCAGTAGAGGCAAGGTCTTCAGGGATCTGGTATATAGCCGGAACTGAGATTGACAAGTGAGATCTAAGTTTTCATGTTTCTGTGTTTGGAAAGAAATAGTTAAGCTGAATCTAGTGACATCTGTCTGGAGGCTGGAGAGGTAGATGCCACCCAGGTTGTAGGGAAATACCCTGTCTTGACCATGCCAGATGAAACAGAATAGTTAAACTAACTAAAGTGTTTTCTCCTCTTCAATATCGGTGTACTAACATCTGCTGACTGTCACTTTATGTCCCCTAAAAACAGTTCTCATAGACTCAGCTACTTTCTGACATCTCTTGACTCCTTCTCGTTCTTCAGCCTCTGTTGGTGTGTCAGTCTGCTTCCCTTTGGGTGTGACATAGTGCCCTGCTGGGCTGTGTCACCAAGCAGAAACAGCACACACGGATGGTGGCAGATTTCAGAAAGCCTCCCCCTACTCAGTAACTTATTACCAATGCAAACAAGACTGGTAAATATCTGCTCACAGTTAGATGTACTGATTTGGGGCATAAAGTGTTAATGTGAAACTGGAATAAAATTACAGATGTACCAGCCTCCTAGATTATTACCTGTGGGTGAGAATAGAGAGCAAAGGGGGTGAGAAGTGGCAACCCAGCTTGCTTAAGGTGGAAGCCCTGAACTTCCTTATGAAATTTGATACTCCGTTGGCAATCACCGAATGCTGCCTTCTGGTGTTTTAATTAGTAGCACAGCTCCCAAGTGGAAACGATAGGTTCTGGCTTTCTCTTGTGTTACCCCCCTCCCCCAACACACACACACACCCCACATTCAGAGCTGGGTGTGGCAGCGTCCACCGCTAATCCAGTACTGTGGGTACAAGCGTGAGGTCAGCCTGGCTAGAGTGGGACTTGCTCTTAAAAACTAAGGCAAAACAGAAAGCACTCAGTACTCCACAGGGCACAACTGTGCATTTGAAAGTGAAATCACCACATGGAGTAATGCCTGTGTTTTCTTCAGGTATCATGACTGTCAGTTCTCAGAGCATGACTGGCCTATTCATAACAACTTTGATATCGATGAGGTTCAGCTTGACCCAAGAGCTCTGTCTGATGTCACCGATGAAGAAGAAGTTCAAGTTGATCCTCGAAAATACTTGGATGGAGACCGAGAGAAGTATCTGGAGGATCCTGCTTTTGACACTAGCTACTCTGCCGAGCCTTGCTGGCAGTACCCAGATCACCATGAGAACAAGTGATCTGGAGTGTAGCCACACCTGTAACTACAAAACAAGGTCGTCATCATATCTAGATAACTTGGTGTGGAGGGAGAGTGAAGTTAACCATTACTATGAGCCCAAACTTATTATAGATCTTTCTAACTGGAAAGAGCAAAGTAAAGAAAAATCCGATAAGAAAGGCAAGTCAAAGTGTGAGAGGAACGGATTGGTCAAAGCACAGATAGCGCTGGAGGAAGCATCCCAGCAGCTGGCTGAGAAGGAAAGGGAGAAGAGCCAGGGCTTTGGCTTTGACTCCTTCATTGCAGGGACTATACAGCTCAGTTCCCAGCGGGAGCCTGCTGACGTCATTGACAAGTTAAATGACTTGAACAGCTCAGTGTCCCAGCTAGAATTGAAAAGCTTGATATCCAAGTCAGTGAGTCGAGAGAAGCAAGAGAAGGGAATGGCTAATCTGGCTCAGCTGGAGGCCTTGTATCAGTCCTCTTGGGACAGCCAGTTTGTGAGCAGTGGGGAGGAGTGCTTCCTCATCAGCCAATTCTGTTGTGAGGTCAGGAAGGATGAGCACGTGGAGAAGGAGAACACGTACACCAGCTATTTGGACAAGTTCTTCAACAGGAAGGAAGATTCTGAAATGCTAGAAACTGAGCCAGTTGAGGAAGGGAAGCGTGGGGAGAGAGGACGTGAGGCAGGGCTTCTGAATGGCAGTGGGGAGATCCTCCTGAGCAAGCAGCTAGAGTCCATAAGCACCCCGCAGTTCCACAGTCCGGTGGGGTCCCCACTCAAGTCCATCCAGGCCACGTTAACACCTTCCGCTATGAAATCGTCCCCTCAGATCCCTCACAAGACATACAGCAGCATCCTGAAACACCTGAACTAAACACTCAGCAGACATTTCTTTGTTCTTCATGGAATGTGTTGTGTCTTTTTATCATTAATGTTTGAAGTCATTTTTTTACTTGAATCAGAAGGTGTCATTTATTTGCAAGGATTTTTTTCTTAGTTCTCAGTTTGTAAAATGCAGACTTTTTCTACATGTGAGTTAGTTTTCATTTGAACTGGCATGTCATTTGCACACTCATACACAAATAGAGCAAAACAGTGCAGTGCAGGAGGAGACAAGATGCGTAGGGTGAATAGACATTCTCATAGACCAGTGACCTGCTTTACGGGAAACAAAACCTTGCCTTGAAACTTACACAGTGAGACTGTACATAATTGCATGAAAAGATCTATTTTTCCTGAAACATTTTTCATTCATTAGTATTTTCAAGCTTTTCATACTGTACACATTTCTTAAGACACATGATACCAGCAGCAACTGAAAACGAATGCCGAATTTGGTACACATGTGTTATCTACCTCAAGGTAACAAAGTATGTGGCGAAACATAAACCACCCATAGTGCTCCACGGCATACGCACTCTATCTAGCCAGCGTTTACCATAGTAAACCATTGAGACCCGTTCACCATTATTCATGTCCTGGTGTTCATTCTGTTTAGTGAAGGCTTACATACATCACATTTATTTATTTTTAGCAAATCAGTATATTTTCTGTATTTAATTATAAAAGTTAACTTAGTTTTAAGTTTATTTGCAACTGCCCTTTTTTCCATTTGGCACTATGGTTTGTTGCCTGCCAAGTTGATGATATAATGTCAGCTTGCCCTGAGGCTGTCCATGTACGTTAAGTAAAGTGCTCACTGTGTATAGGAATCTGTATTTTGGAGGTGCTTGATCTATCTACAAAGAAAAATTAGGAATTTATTATAAAATGCTCCTAGAAGTCTTAATTGTGTTTATTTTTTAAAAACGTGTAATGTTAGACTTGTGTGCATGGAAGTAATTAAGGTACATCATTATTGTAGTTTAAACATTGTACATGATAAGCCTCCCCCACCGTTTTTACTGTATGTTTTTATTGAATGATCTATTCCCCATCCCTAGGCAAGCATGAATAAAATTAGGTTAAATGTAGCGTGTTGCTTCCCAATCTTTTAGACTTATTTCACCTGTTTTGTTTTGCTGACTCCTGTGCGTCTCTTTGGTTAGCCTATGTGAAGGAAACAGACAAGGCGGACAGCAGGTGCTACTCCTGCTTCACTCTTCAGAGGGGAGTTAACACCAGGTGTGTCCAGTCTGCAGGCTGAGCGCATGCCCAACGTTCATAGGGTCAAAAGCTTAGTCATCCCTAACCAAAATACTCAAAGAAACCGGGGTGGGGGGGGGTGGGTATTTGTCTAACAAAAACTTCTTGCTAATGTACTTTCACACATCCAAATGGAATAAATCTTACATAGCTCAGAGCTCTTACAGCCTGAGGAAGTGTTGAACCTTGCAGAGACTTCTCAGTAGATCACCTCTGTTTAGAAATTGATCCCCAGACCTAGCAGCATTCAGTAGGTGGTAGCAGGAGGATGAGGAGTGGAAGGCGAACCTGGCGCCTGCATGAGCGTATGTCTGTAAGTAAAATGTTCCCATCTGAGGGAAGCCAGGGTGTCTTTCTCCTTGGGGAACTTGCTCCTGAGTGTCAACCTAGTATTAGTAGTGGGTGGATTTCCATTAATGATCTGATCTTTTAAAGCCCTCAGAGGAAGAGGATGATAACTATATAAAACATGTTTGCTTTGTAGGGATCCAGGCTGGGTATTTCTTGTTCATTTTGTTTGAGACAGGGTCTCAAGTAGTCTTGACCAGGCTGACCTTGAACCTCTGATTTTCCTGCCTCTGCCTCCCAAGTGTGGGGGTTACAGGCATGAGCCACCGTGCCTATTTTAGGTACTACTGGGGATTGAACCCAGGGTCCGTGCATATGAAGCAAGTACATTTGAACTACATCCCCAACTCCCATTTTTATATGATTCTTGGAATGCCTGGTGTGGTGTACCTGTGTGTAATGTGTGCTGGGATTAAAGGCGTGCACCACCACCACTGGACCCTTATTTCTTAGTTGTAATTAAAATTGTTTTTAAGCGTATGGGTGTTTTGCCTGCATGTATGCTTGTTGTTTCACATGCATGCCTGGTGCTTGAGGAGGCCAGAAGACAATACCAGATGCCCTGAAACCGCTGTTGGTGCTGGGAACCAACCTGGAATCCTCTGGAAGAACATCTAGTGCTCTTCATTACTGAGCCAGGGTCTCACTAAATAGCTCAGATTTGCAGTTCTCCTGTGTCAAAGCTTTCTGAGTGCAAAGGTTGCGGCAGGTATCACCATGCCAGCCTACAGACTGTAATGCATAGGAAATGTAAGAGCATCTAAGTTGGGGGCAGAGAGATGGGTCAGGAGTACTGGCTGCTCTTGCAGAGGATCCAGGTTCATTTCCTAACCCACATAGGATTGCTCACAGCCATCTCTAACTCCAATTTAGGGGCTCTGATGCCCCACTTCTGACCTTCAGAGGTACCTGTACTGTATGGTACACATGTAATTCTGTCTCTAAGAGGCAAGCCACACCCACTCCCTTCCTGCTTGCAACCTCAGCTTTCTCCCTGTCCCTCTCTCCCCACTTCTCCACTTCCCCCCCTTCTCTGACTCCCCTCCCCTCCTCTCCTTCTTCTCTCCCTCCCTCTCCCCTTCTTCCTTCCCCTCCATAACCCACCTAATAAATGTCTAACTTTACATGATGTGCCTATCCGTCTCTCTTGCCTGCCTGCCTGTTTGTCGCCGCCGGGGACCAGCCACCTTCCCTGCCGCGGGTCCCCAGCAGTCCCAGAGACTCGCAGCCTCTGTGCCTCCCACCCGCCGCCTGCCCACACCACTCACCGAGGACCAGCCACCTTGGTTTGTGGACCTGCTGCGTAGTCTTGGGGACCCGCAGCAAATCCATAACACATCACACACACACACACACACACACACAACTTTTTTTAGTTTTTTTTAGTATTGGAGCTGGAAAGATGGCTGAGTGGTTAAGAGTACTGGCTGCTGGTCTTCTAGGGGACTGGATTTGGTTCTCAGCACCAATTTCATGGCTCACAACAATCTTTAACTCCAGCTTCCCAGTCTAATGGCCTCCTCTGCCCTGTGCAGCACCAGGCATACAAGTATCACACAGATGTACATGCAGGCAAAACCATAAAGAAAGAGCCGAGCGCAGCCTCAGACGGTTCGTGAAGGGCTCACTCACTACCCTGTGCTTATTTTAGAAAGGTAGCAGCACTGCTGGCAGCTGCCTCCCGCATCCCGCTTACTTACCAAGAGGTGACCGTAAGCGATTGGCTTTCCTTATCTAGGTTTGTAAGTGTATGGTGATGAAATCAGCAATGTGGATTCTCAGAACACACATTAGGCAACGTGTGACAATGTAAGATACACTGGCTCACTGTTTAAGGAATAAAAGAGGATTGTGAATCAAATGGTGTTTTAAAAAGTAAAGCAACTTTACTGCTACTTCTAAGTTAAAAGCTCCTTACATTGTTACTCTATTCAAAAGAACCTTTTAGAAACTCAGGTGCTGTGCTGTAATACAGAACACAGTTGGTTCCAGTCATCAGACAGACTGAACTGGTCAGTTCCCATTTACTATTAGATTCAGGACCACTGTAGCTCTCCCCCTACACAGATGTGCCAAGTACAGTCACTCATACAGTTGTTTCACCTATGACTGTTCATGTTCCAACTGCTCATCAATTGCTCATCATTCGGGTCTGAATAGAACCCGCTGAACTTGGAATAGAGAGGGCTGGGTCTGGATTCACTCTGTCACTTGGTTGTCAATCGTGGCAGACCCACTTTCATTCTTTTCTGAGACAGTAGTTACGTAGCCTAGGTTGACCTGCGTGAACCTCCTGCTTTCTAAGTGCCAATTTATAGATGAGTACTGCCACACGTAGTCAAAGTGCCTTTTTAACTTGGAGATGCAGTGTCCGGCCTGACAAGCCGATGACCTGGACAAACTGACTGGGACCGTGTGTTCAGTTGTGACAGCAGAGTCCACTGTAATTACAAGCAGCTATCCTCGAGGGAGAAACTTTTCCATCGGAGAGACTGGACTCCGCTGGACCTCACCACCATCAAAACTTGGTGAGCTGTCCTACAGAGTGCTCAGCCTGTGTAAGTCTAGAGTATCCAATATTCTGCCTTAGATTTACCATGCAGTCAGCTTTTACAACCTAAGCTAAATGTGTAGCCTTTTGCTCTTCCATGACCCTGACCCTGACCCAGAGCCATGGGTGTGTTTGATAATTATTTGAAAACAACTTTTGCTGTTTTACTACATAGCCCTGGCTCTCCTGGAACTCACTGTGTTGACTAACAGAGCTCTTCCTGTCTCTGCCTCCAGAGTGCTGGGGTTAAAGGTGTGCGCCATCACACCAGCAAGAGTAATTTGGGGGGGGGGGCTGGAGATACGGCTCAGCAGCCAAGAGCACTTGCTGTTCTTCCAGAGCACCCGCTGCCAGCACCCACCCCAGCTCAGAGCCACCTGCAACTCCAGCTCCAGGAAACCCAACACCCTCCTCCGCCTTTTGTGGGCACTGTACACGTGTGGCATACACACAAACATTATGCTTTTTAATTGAAAAATTTATGTGAATGGGCGGGCTGCATGTATGTCTGTGCCCCATGTGGGTGCCTGGTGCCCACTGAGGCTAGAACAGGGATTCCTGGAACTGGAGTTTTGGGTGGTTGTGAGCTTCCACAGGGATACCTGGAGTTGAGTCTGTGCCCTCTGGAATAGCATCCAGTGCTCTTAACTACCAAACTATGTCTTCAGTCCCTGGAAGCCAATTAAACCAAGTATCCACCATGAATATTGGCGGTAACGTGGGTGTAGGTTGGTGATGAGTTTGTGGTTTTGAGTGCTCTTCTGGGTCAGTAACTTCGTCTCTTAAAACAGTTAAAAGATTTTTTAAAGGATGATCCGTGTGTTTTGACTTTGTATGTATGTGTACCAAGTGTACTTGATGCCTGTAGAGGCCAGAAGAGGTGATCAGATCCCCTTATACTGGAGCTACAGATAGTTGGGAGACACCACGTGGGTGCTGGGAATCAAGCCTGAGTTCTTGAGAAGAGCAGGGAGTACTCAGCCCTTGAGCCATCTCTCCAGGCCCCACCCCCGTTAAAGATTTCCACAAAAGGTATTTTTTTGTTCTTTTCCTATACCGTGTAAACATACAGGGAAGCCCTTTGTTAGAGATGGACAGACCACAGACAGATGGGAGACACACACAGAGAGAAGCAGAGAATTCACATTTGAGCTCACTCCTGGTCTAAACTACTCCAAGAGAAGACTCTTCATTCCTTAGTGAGACATCACCAAAGTTCTCACCAGGCTACGCTCACAGGTTCTACAGTGTCTGGGTTGGGCTAGACTCATCCTGTGCACCAGTGCTTGCTGATCAAGAAACAAAAACAACTGACATCCTGAGATTTCCTTGTCAAGCTCCTTACTCAAGGCCTGAGGTTGTGGTCTTAAATAGGCCAAGAGTGACTTTTGGGTGTTCTTCCCATGTCTGGTAATAATAGGGCTCCCGTGGAAGGAGGTGGGATTTCATCGCCCCCTGGACAGCACCGTCTCCATTGCAGTACAGAGGTCAGCCATGGTTCCATTAACCTCACCAAGCAGATGTGACCCAGTGTGCAAGTTGTCAGCACCTGGAGGCTTCGCCTCACTGCTGCAGACCAGGGGATGGTGATGGGGGTTTTGCTCATGCTGCCCCTGCCCTTCTAAACTCCATCCTGATGAGCCTTTCATGTCTAACACCACAAACTGACAACTGGACTTTCAGACTACCTCCGCCTGTGTTCGCCGCTCCCACACCTGCCTGCTTAGACCCCTCCCACCCCCAAGCTGGTACCAGCTTGCATGCAGCCTTTCCTTCTAGCATCAGACAACTTGGGAAATTCCAGTTTCAGGAGCCTATTGTTTCCATAGTCTGATAGACTCGGGGTGGGGGTCACAAGTGTATCTTTAGAAATCTGTGTCCTGCCAGGACTGCTAATTCTTCCTAGGTCAGATGGAAACAAAATTGACTGACTGCCTTAAGTCATCTCTCCACATTGAAATGGCTCCCTTGGCAGAGACACAAGCGGCGGGGACCAGCACGGCACAGAGACGCAATACCGAGAGCGGATCGCCCCACTACAATTAAATCAAAGAGGTAGGCCTTTTATTGTCGAGGTCCCTGGCAAACGGGGAGCCTGATTCTGTTCCTGAAGACCCCTCTGAGTGGTGAGAGGGATCTTGGCCCACGGCAGGAGCCAGGAAACGGAGCGAGGGCATTTTGTAAGAGGAGCCCCTGGCCAGCAGGGAAACCTGATCCTGTTTTAAAAGACCCATTAGACAGCATCGATAGGAGGAGATGGGCAGGCGCCAAGGCAAGAATTCACCCAACAATCTGAAAAACAACATGAAAACACCAGAACCCAATGATCTTACAACAGAAGGACTTGAACACCCTAACACAGAAGAAGTGGAAAAAATTGACTTTATGAAAGCAATAGAGTCCCTTAACATGTAAAAAACGCCCTTATAGAAATGGATAAAAAGTATAACAAAAAGTTTAAAGAAATGAGTAAATAAGTACATAATACCCTCGGAAACCAAGAAAAAACGATCAAACAGGTAATGGAAACAGTTCAAGAAGTGAAAACTGAAATGGAAGCAAAGAAGAAAACACAAACTGAGGACCAGCTAGATATGGAAAATCTAGGTCAACGAGCAGAGTCTACAGAAACAAGCATAATCAATAGAATACAAGAGATAGAAGAAAGAATCTCAGATTCTGAGGACACCATAGAGAAAATAAACACACTGATAAAAGAAACAGCAAAGCCAACAAACACTCATCACAAAACATTCAGGAAATATGGGACACAATAAAAAGACCAAACCTAAGAATAACAGGAATAGAAGAAGGAGAAGAGTCACAGCTCAAAGGCCCAGAAAATATTTTTAACAAAATTATGGAAGAAAACTTTCCCAATATAAAGAAAGATATTCCTTTGAATATTCAAGAAGCATACAAAACACCAAACAGGATCAAAGAAAAACATCCCCTCGCCATATAATAATCAAAACACAAAGTATACAGGTTAAAGAAAGAATATTAAGAGCTGCAAAGGAAAAAGGGCAAGTAACTTATAAAGGTAAACCGATCAGACTTACACCTGACTTCTCTATGGAAACCATGAAAGCCAGAAGGTCCTGGATAGAGGTACTGCAGAAACTAAGAGACCATGGATGCAAACCCAAAGTACTATACCCAGCCAAGCTATTGTTCACTATCAATGGAGAAAACAAGACATTCCAAGATAAGAAAAAATTTAAACAATACGTAGCCACAAATCCAGTCCTACAGAAAGTAATAGAAGGAAAATCACAACCCAAGGAATCCAACATTGCCAACACTGCCTACAATAACTCAGGCATCTAGCGAACCTTCACCAGCACAACTCAAAGAAGGGAGACACACAAATTCTACTACCCAAAACAATAAGAATAACTGGAGTAAACAACCACTGGTCATTAATATCACTTAATATTAATGGCCTCAATTCACCTATAAAAAGGCACAGGCTAAGAGATTGGATACGAAAACAGGATCCAACA
>NC_022012.1:64181003-64191354 GCF_000317375.1 Microtus ochrogaster
AAAAAAAAAAAAAAAGAAAACACACACACAAAAAAAAGAAATGGCCCCCTTGATGGTCAGGACTGTCTGCTATAGCCCTGGGCTTGTTCTCATCCTTTCTCACCAACCCAGACTCCTGCTTGAAACAGTTCCGTGTGAGCAGCCCTGTATCCCTAAAGGCCTGCCTGACTCAGATCCACTTTCCGGGCTTGCCATGAGCCCTCTGCTTTGTCCCCTACCCCAGACAAACTTCATCTGGAAGCCAAAAGCCCTTCTTTCCCTCAGGATCCTACCTGCTGGGTAGAACCTAATGCTAATAACTCGATGCTCTTGTGAAAGGGAAAAGCCCTGGGTAAATATTACATTTCTTTTCTGGGAATCCATGCCGTATTCACCAGTGGGTCCTGTGGTGATATCAAGAATCCACCTCCCACCACCTCCCCCAGCTCTGGCCACCATAAGATGCAGGCCACCATCAGGGATCAGAACAGCATCCTGACAGGTTCCCTATTGCTGCCTTCATCTCCTACACAGCTTATTCTCAATTCACAACTAAAACAGGTCATTTACTTATTATTTATTATTTAATTTATTTGCTTTTGGGTTGTTTGGTTGAGATGTGATCTTACTCTGTTAGCCAGGCTAGTCTAATACTCAAAAAAAAAAAATCTGTTTCAGCCTCACAGGTGCTAGGGTAATAGGCATGAACTACCCTACTCAACCAGATTGAGTTTTTTTTTTTTTTAAGATAGGTTATTTATTTATTTGCGGGTGAGCGGGTGCGTGCCTGTGTATGTGTATGTATGTGCCTGCAGAGGCCAGAAGAGACGTTGGATCCTCTGTAGTTGGAGCTGCAGGCAGTTGTGAGCCACCTGATGTGGTTGTTGGGAAACTGGGCATGATGGTATGTGCCCTTAGACCTTCTACTTGGGAAGCAGGTGCAGGCGGGTCTCTGTGACTTGGAGGCAAGCCTGATCTTCTACAGAATGAGTTCTAGGACAGCCAGGTCTACATAGACCTTATCTTCAAAATAAACAAACCTCAAACCTCATTTTGTAAAAGAAATTCATCTTTCTGCTGTCTAAAAACATTAATATGCTTTAAAAAATAGGCACCACCTTAAAGAAATAACAAGCACTCTCATCAAAACGAACCAGGAGTCAAGCAGGCATCACTATCCCTATATCTGACAAAAATCTACTTAACACTGAAACTAATCAGAAGAGATGAAGAAAGCCTCATTCTAATCAAAGGAACAATTAAAAAGACATTACAATCCTAAACGAATACACATTAAACTCTGATGTACCTGGTTTCATAAAAAGTGCACTTCTGGGGCTGGAGGGATGGATAGCTCAGCAGTTAAGAGCACTGACTGCTCTTCCAAAGGACCCAGGTTCTATCCTCAGCACTCACATGGCAGCTCAAGACTGTCTGAACTCCAGCTCCAGGTTACTGAAACAGATGTACCTGAAGGGAACCCAGGAGAGGCTGTTGATGGAAGTGCAGCCCATTGGTCAAACTCCAAAGCACATAAGTAAAAGATTAAAAAGAAGAGAAGTGCACTACTAGAATTAAAGACACATATTAGATAATGTCAGGACCCCACTTTTTCCAGCAGACAGGCCATCTGAACGAAAACAAACAAAACACAAGAATTAAACAGCATCGTACGTCCAATGGACTTACCGGGTCTCTGCGGAACAGAGCACTCAGACGTCAGTGCGCATTCTCCTCAGCAACTCCTGGAAGCTGCCTAACGTAGGCCACATCCTGGGACACAGCTTTAACAAATTCAGAAAAATTGAAATGACTCAGTATATCCTACCTGAATAGGATGCAATAAAGTTTAAAATCAACAGAAAACAAATCTCGTAAACATACAGAAATTAAACAACTCATAACGGTGTATGAATCAAAGAAATCATGGAAAAAAATTCCTAGACCTAAATGAAAACAAAACCCTGGGACAGTCGGGCAGTGGTGGCGCACGCCTTTAATCCCAGCACTTGGGAGGCAGAGTCAGGCGGATCTCTGTGAGTTTGAGACCAGCCTGGTCTACAAGAGCTAGTTCCAGGACAGGCTTCAAAACCACAGAGAAACCCCATCTCGAAAAACCAAAAACAAACAAAACAAAACAGGACACACTAAGCAGACCTGTGAGGGAGATGTATAGCTCTACATGCCTACTTCAAAAAATCCACAGGCTGGGTGTGCTGCTGCGCACCTTTAATCCCAGCATTCAGGAGGCAGAGACAGTGTAAAAACCCAAGTGTCCAATATCTGGGATCCACTTGTGATCTCCTGAGCTCTTCCAAAGGGTCCGGGCCATTTCCCCAGCTCCACCATCGGCAGCACACACAGATTGTCTCCTGGGATCAGGTCAGTTCCACTCCAAGGCCACTGCTGTTCTTAGTGGTTGTCCCATGATACTGGCATCTCCAAAATGATGGCGTCTTCTGCTGCAACTGGGCTGCACTTTCCTGGGTTCTCTTCAGGTACTCCAGCTGCTCTCCATGACCCCTTCATGACTTCCAACACCAGTTCCACCTGGGGGACTTTTATTACTACCAAGTTTGGCTGACAGTACCTGGCTTCTTCTGGAACACAGCTTCTGTGTGTGCCACTCTAAGGAACCCCTCCCAGAATTTGCATCATTAAAGTTGGTCTCCTCCCCGCCCCCTCCTCCTCCATCTTTCTTCTTCTTTTAAAGATTGTATGTGGTAAGGTTGATTTTGTGCTTCCAGAGGGTCTGGGTTCATTTCCCAACACCGAAATCAAAACTTTCTGTAACTCCAGTTTCCGGGGATCTGACTCCCTCCGACCTCCATCAGCACCTGCATACGAGTGGTGCAAATAAACTCATACAGGCCATGTGTGCACGCACGTCCACACGCACATACACACAAATAAACCTTTAAAAGAAGGAGGAGGAAGAGCCTTAACTCTCTAGCCCCAATGCTGGTCTCGTCTTAATCAGCAGTAATGTCTCAGATCCAGCTAACCGCCATCAACTGTCCCAATAAAGCGGAGGTCACTTCAGCGATGCTGTCTTGTTAATACCAGCTGAGTCTTCAGCCCCAGCTGACCCAAACTGCAGATTCTTAAACTCTGCAGTGGCCCTGCTAAGAGTCTGCTTCGCTCTGAAATTCACAGACTAAGCCTCCCTGGTCTCCACTGCTCTCAGCTTTATCTTCTAATCTTCCCAGTTCTCACAAAAGCTTGCCAGTTTGAACACTCAAAGGATTTTCTAGCCGGAAGTTCCAAAGTCCCTCCATAATCCTTCCCAAGACACTCCCGGTCCTGTCACAAAACAGCCTAATACCAGTTTCTTGGTTGGGGTCACTGTTGCTGTGATAAACACCCTGACCAAAAGCAGCTTGAGAAGGAGAGGGTTTATTTGGCTTACCTTCCCTGAATCACGGTCCACCGAGGGAAGCAAAGGCAGGAACTCGAGCTGAGCCGGAACCTGGAGGCAGGAGCTGATGCGAAGACCATGAAGGGTTTGCTGCTTACTAGCTTGCTCCTTGTAAACTACTCAACCTGTGTTTTTGTTTTTTTTTTTTTCTGTTGTTGTTTTGGTTTTTTGAGACTTGGTTTCTCTGTGTATCCTTGACTATTCTGGAACTCCCTCTGTAGACCAGGCTGGCCTCTAAGTCACAGAAATCTGCCTGCCTCTGCTCCCCAGTGCTGGGATTAAAGAAAGAGGTGTATTTACCACCACCAGCGGTTTCAGTTTACTTTCTTATAAAACCCAGGACCACTGCCCAGTAGCACCACCCACAATGGGCGGGGCCCTCTCCCATCAATCACTAAGAAAATGCTCTACAGCTTGCCTACAACCTGATTTTACAAACACATTACTCTCAATTGGGGCTCCCTCTTCTCAGATGACTTCTCAGTCAAGTAGACATACAACTAGCCAGCACAAAATGATGTGATAATACGCAGAAGAGATGTCAACAATTCTACCAGGAAACTTCTAGAAACAATAAATAATTTAAGCAAAGTGGCAGGATTCAAAATCAACTTGGAAAAATCATTAACTTTTCTATACTACCACAAACACATTGAGAAAGAGATTGTGGCTACATTCTTGGTCATAACAATCCCAAAGAAAATAAACTATCTAGGAATAAACTGAACCGAGGTGAGGGAAGACCTCTACTACCAAAACTTTAAAACTCTGAAGAAAGAGATTGAGAAAGCTATCAGAAAATGGAAACGAAAAGACATCCCATGCCTATAGATTGGTAGAATTAATATTGTGAAAATAACCATACAACCAAAAGCTACTTGCAGATTCAATGCAAACCCAATCAAAATCCCCATCTCATTCTTCAGAGAAATAGAAAAAACTTTCCTAAGATTCATTTGAAACCATAAAAGAGCCTGGATGAGCCAAAGTAATCCTGAGGAGGGGACAACAATGCTGGGGGATTTACCATTGCAAATTTCAGGATCTAGTATAGAGCTATAGTAATAAACATAGTATAATACCGGCACAGAAATGGACGTGTCGACCAATGGGACAAAATGGAAGACCCAGTGTGCCGTCTGATAGTGAATTTTCAAGACAGGGTTTCTCCGTAGCTTTTTTTTTTTTTTTTTGGTCCCTGTCCTGGAACTACCTCTGTAGACCAGGCTGGCCTTGAACTCACAGAGATCCGCCTGCCTGCCTGCCTGCCTCCTGAGTGCTGGGATTAAAGGAGTGCACCACCACCGCCTGGCCAAAGACAGAATCTTTAACAAGTGACTCTGAGAAAACTAGATGTCCACCAGTAGAAGAATGAAATTAGACCTGTGTCTATCACCCTGCATAAAAGTTAATTCCTGATGGATCAAAGATCTTAATGTAAAACCTAAAACACAAATAGTTCTTCTTGACCTGTGGGTCATGACCCTTGGGGCACATCAGATATCCTGCATACCAGTGTTTACAATTCATGACAGTAGCAAAAAGGCAGTTTTGAAGTAGCAGTGAGATAATTTTATGGTTGAGGGTCACCACGACATGAACTGCTTTAGGAAGGTTGAGGACCACATAGGGAGCACCCTACAAGACATAGATGTGGGAAAGGTCTTTCTAAACAGGACTCCAAGAAATAAGTCCAACAGTTGAAAATGGGACCTCATAGAACTTAAAAGTTTCTGCGTATCTAAGGGAACGGCCAACTGACTGAAGTGGAAGCCCTAAAAATCAAGAGCAAGCCCGGTTGTTGTGATATGAGCGGTGGGCTGCGTTCCGCCACCCGGCTGCCCGCATGGCTAGCTTTATCCGAAATAATTACATGGAAACTGTATTCTTTTAAACACTGCCTGGCCCATTAGTTCCAGCCTCTTATTGGCTAGCTCTTACATATTGATCTAACCCATTTCTAATAATCTGTGTAGCCCACAAGGTGGCTTACCAGGGAAGATCTTAACCTGCGTCTGTCTGGAGTGGGAGAATCATGGCGACTCCTGACTCGGCTTCTTTCTCCCAGCATTCTGTTCTGTTTACTCCACCCACCTAAGGGTTGGCCTATCAAATGGGCCTAGGCAGTTTCTTTATTAATTAACCAATGAAAGCAACAGATTAGAAAGAAATCACTCCCACATCACCCAGTGCTATAGAGCTGACAGAGAATGGATCCAGAATACAAAGAACTCAAAAAAAAGAGTCAAGGAAACAGATTACCCACTCAAAAAATAAGCTACCGAGCTGAACAGAGTTTTCAAATGAAGAAATAAAAGTGGCTACAAATCTCAAAATAGAGAAAGAAGTTTGTTATCATTAGCAATAGAACAATACATATCAAAGTGACCTAGACTTTATCCCACACAGACAGAACAACTAAGATCAACAAGACAATTGACCACATATGCTGGAGAGGATGGGGAGGAAGGGGAACCCTCATTCACTGCTGGTGGAACTGCAAATGGGTACAGCCGCTCTGGAAATCCGTGTGGTGAGTGCTCAGAAAACTAACAACAAATCTGCCATACGACCCAGCTCTAGCACTCCTTAGCAGATCAGAGGACTCAGCATCCTGCTCCCCAGATGCTTGCTCAGCCGTGCTCATAGCCACCCTGGTCACAGTTGTTAGGAAAGGGAAATAATCTAAATGTCCTACTGATGAGTGGATAATGAAAATGGGGTACATATACACAATCCTGTCACCAAATAAAATCATGAAACTTTCAGGCTCATGAATGGAACTAGAAAAGATTACTGTGAGGAGCGGAAGGACCTCCCGCAACAGGGAGGAAACCCAGACACAGAAAGACAAATGATGCTTGTTCTCACTCAGCTGTGGTTCCTGGCTCCAAACCACCAAATGTGAGTATCCAGCCTGGAGTAACTGCGCAATCCAGGAAAGCAAGAAGGGATGGTGGGGTTGGGAGAAGAATGCTAGAGAGGGGATGAGCAGGATACAGTGATATGAGGGGAAAATGGGAAAAACGGGGGTGGGGGACGTTAATTGTGTAGAAAGGAGGGGACCAATATGGAAGTGGGATGGAGGATGTTTGAAAACACATAAGGAATCATACTATTTACTTACCTAAAATTTTAAATAAATACCATATATGTACACACACAAATATATATTTGCTAATATGTATGTATGTATGTATGTATTATTATTATTATTATTATTAAGCTAAGCCACTTGGGCTGACAGTGCTTCCCACAAGAAGCAGAGACTATCTGGTAAAAACTTCAGTACCCGGCATGAGAAACTCCCTTTCAAGTTGTTAGCTAGGTGTGTACAAAAGACTCTCAAAACAATATAGGTTAATGTTCTCGGCTTTGGTTGCCTCCCAGAGGTTGAAGATGAGTCCCTATTGTTGATGACATCACACACTTTGGACACAGGACTTGGAGGATTCAAGCTGGATCTGTCTTGAAAGCCTCCTCCCTGAGCACCAGATTCCACAGTACCACAAGATGTTATGCAACCTGCCAAGGGAGGGAACCAACCAAGATTCTTACTCACATTGTGACATCTATGAACCACATCAGTGACCAGCCTGACTTATTTCTAAAGGTGCAACGTAGCACTCATGTCTTGGTGCTGAGCAATAGCTGTTTATTTGGAGGCAAGGCCCGCTCAACAGGAGGGAAGTATGCCTGCTGCTAAAAGGCTAGCTAGCTACCTGGGGCTAGTGACATCCTGGAACTTAGAGAGCTTTCAATGACCACTTTACTAGACCAGCATAGTTCCCAGCTGCATTCTAAATACCCATCCTGACACCCGCAGACAAGTGTAGCGCTCACCCTCGTCCAAGAAGCCTCCCTTTGCCTCAGACAGAGATCATTACAGGCAAACAACTGCTCAGAATGCAGAGAGCAACTGATTGTGGGCAGCCCAGGCCCAATGGTTACATCTGCAAAACTCCTGCACCCCGGGCTCAAGAAGCGTTAGGAAAGAGAGGGGGGAGGGATATAAGAGCCAGAGGAAGAAAAAAGACTGTTGTGAGATTGTGTCTCTTAAAAAGGACAAGGAAGCCATGCCCACGATGTATCAACAGTACAGCTGCCTACGTAAGACCTGATCAAGGACTATGCCAATATGTATACTGACTTAGAAGGCAGAAATCTCATGGGGCCCCAGCCTGAGACAAACAACTACAGGCAACTAAAGACTTCCGAGAGGAAGCATTTAGTCCTCCCCAGGGATGACTCCCCTAACTGGTTATCCAATAGTAAGTAAGCCCTGCAGTCAAAGACATACAAGCAACACTAAATAGTCGCAGCAGGTTGTATTTGTATATTTGTGTGCTTTTATTATGTAATGTACTTCCATTATATGTTATATAATAAAAACACATACATATATAAATACTATATAAACCGGGCGGTGGTGGCGCACGCCTGTAATCCCAGCACTCGGGAGGCAGAGGCAGGCGGATCTCTGTGAGTTCGAGACCAGCCTGGTCTACAAGAGGGAGTTCCAGGACAGGCTCCAAAACCACAGAGAAACCCTGTCTCGAAAAACCAAAATAAATAAATAAATAAATAAATAAATACTATATATAAATGCTTAAAATTTAAGTATGTAACACAAATATGTAAACTATATTTATATACTTTATAGATTTATTGTATACATATATTTATCTATTAATAAATATATAGAGCATATTATATATTTATAATATACTATATACAAAGCTATGAATATCTAAAGTATATTATATATATTACATATATATATATATATATGGGAAAGAGAGGCCATGGATTTGAAAGGGAGGGGCACAAGAGGGTTGGAGGGAGGAGAGGGAAGGGGAAATGGTGCAGCTATATCTTAATTTAAAATCGCCTACCAGTGTATGGACAACAGCACACCTCCCGACCCTGCCCTCTTGATTCTCCTCTCCTGCACAAGCACTGCCACAGTTACACAGTTACAGACCGGCTAAGACCTCTGGTTAGAGAATAAGGCCCTGACGCTGGGGCTTTGTCCACAGCCCCTTCACCGCCGACCAGTGCCAGGCACCTGAACCCTCGGCACTGACGAGCTGGGTAAAGACATGAAGGAAAGCCCCACATTCCTTCTCGCTCGGTGGTGCTTTATTGACGGTTTTGGGGTGTGCTTGTTGGAGAGAGATCTTACAGTATTCCTTGTTCTCAATTTTCTATCACTGAGGTGGCCCAGAGGCTTTGGGGCTCTTTAGATGTGGCTCTGTTGAAGAGCAAGCTGTGGGTTGCACTCCCAGAAGCAGTTAGAAATTCTGGGAAAACCTAAGCCGGCTCTGGCTGCTTTATTGCCCTTAATTGCATTTTCAAATGTGGGTGCAGCTCAGGTTAGCATTTGCGTTGCTCTTGAGTCAGCTGCTCCACCGCAGCTTTCCCAGCTCCCAGTGGATGACTGTACCTGTTAGACTTGCACAATATGTCTGTGACCTAGTTAAGACGGCGCAGCTGTTTGTTTCCAAATGTCTTGCGCTATCCCTGCGTACCATCTCCCTGTCGCACCAGCCAAGGCCCAGATGGCACGGTTAGCCAAGGACCCTTGGCAGCAGATCCCCCGGGCTAGCCTTTCCAAAAGGGGACATTTCTTATGGTTCAAGATGGCTCTTTAGGGATCCTTCAATCCAGTCGCAGGCAGAATCAGAACCAGGCTGGGGGAGGGGCACCAGCTGCTGATTCCCCTTCTGATTGTCCCTTTTCAGGCAAAGGTTTTCTGATGCAGACAGCAGGCATCAGGGGCTGCCCATAGTTTCAAAGATACAATCCTTCCAGCTCTGTTAGAATCTCGCCCTCTATCTCGGGGGTGGGGTGGGAGGGTGGAAGGGAAGGTTCCCTTTGCCATGGCCAGGAGGCTGTTGATGTTTTCAAGAAACTCTGCCCCGAGTCGTCTTTTGATGGGGAGAGCAAGGCAGGCAGGAGGATTGTTTGTGGCTGATCGTCACCAAAAGTACCTGTAACATACAACAGTGTGCGATGTAGTTTTGCTTTTCCTGTCTCCACGTACCCAGGTTGACCTTGAACTTGTGGTCCTCCTCAAGTCTAAGGCTCCCAGTGCTCTTTGCTATTGCTGTTCTGCAGGATAGAGCTTCTTCAGCTGGGCACACCGGGTCCTCAAAGCATGGAAGCCGCTTAGTTATCTCTGATGGGTTCATCAGGGCATGAATAGCTGTTTCAGCCGCAGACACTTGACCTTAGGGTACATCTTGATATTAGAAACTTTATGTGAGTTTTACTTTCCCCTAAAAGGTTAAGCACACCATGTAGGTAGTATCTCCATCTGTGATGCAAAACTAGAGAAATTCAGTACTTAAGGAACCTGCCCAAGTTCCGGTGGTAGTGAAATTTAGATTCCAGGCTACCTAGTTCTGCAGTGCTTTTGATATTTTTCAGTTTTTTTTTTTTTTTGGACAGGGTTTTATGTATCCTAGGCTTGCTCTGTACATAGGAGAATGACCTTGAACTTCTGAACTTCTTGTTTCTACCTCCTAAGTGCTGGGATTACACGTGTGTGTGTGTGTGTGTGTGTGTGTGTGTGTGTGTGTGTGTGTGTGCGCGCGCGCGCCATCCACCCTGGCATCAATACAGCCCTTTAAAAGTGGAATCCTCTTGAACTTTATTAACAGGGCTTGCCGCTATCACGGATTCTAACTTCAGGACACTTATAGCCATTCTTCAGTATGCATCCTTCCAATATCCCGGCAACTGTAAATGTACTTCCTCTCTCTGTGGATGGACTCATTATATAATGGGCTCACAATGCACATGGCCTTTGTGAATGACTTTTAGTTACCTTAATGTTTTCAAGGTTTACTGAGGTTATTCTTTCTTAAATATATATATATATATATTTATTTTTTTTTGGTTTTTTTTTTTGGTTTTTTGAGACAGGGTTTCTCTGTGGCTTTGGAGCCT
>NC_022012.1:64191879-64193634 GCF_000317375.1 Microtus ochrogaster
AGAGAGAGACAGAGAGAGAGACAGAGAGAGAGGGAGGGAGGGAGAAATAAGTAAGATGTGATAAAATAATTAACGTTTTTGGTTAGAATGCAAAGCATGGGTTTCCTGGTATTTTCATTCTGAGAATCATGCTTTCCCACAGTCATGCCCTTTCCCCTGTTCCCTGTTGTCTTAGTGTTCTATCGCTGAGAAGAAACAACATGACCACAGCAACTCTTAGCTGGGGCTGCCTTGCAGGTTGAGAGCTTTATCTGCATGGCAGGAAGCATCCCGGCAGCAGGAAGACATGGTGCTGGAGAAGGAGCTGAGAGTTCTACATCCTGATCCACAGGCAACAAGAAGAGAGCGAGCCTCTGGACCTGGCTTGGGCCCCGGAAATCTCAAAGTCCACCCCCAGTGACACATTTCCTTCAACAAGGCCGCCTCCAACCCAACAAGTCTACACTTCCCAACCCTTTCAAATAGTGCCCCTCCCTGGGGACCAACCATTCAACTATGTGAGCCTGGGGGCAGGGGTGTGGAGCATTCTTACCCGAGCCAGCACACCCGCCCCCTCTCCTTCTTCCCTCTTCCTTCCAGACAACCCCTCTGGCTTCTCATCACATATGCTCCATTCTTACTGCCTAAGACATCTTCAGGTCTCATGATGGATCCCCTTTCTAGTTTCATGGTGCACACGCATGCACAGCACAAGGTGGCAGTGCTTTACATGTTACCCCTTCTATTGTTATTTCTTTCCCTCCTCAAGTAACACCCTGCTGTGTGGACATTATGACCTGCGTGCCTGCTCATTACTTGTCTTCTCTGACTATTATTGATGATGATGATGATATATATATATATATATATATATATATATATATATATATATATATATATATATATATATATATATATATATATATATATATATATATATATGTATATATCGGTGTATAATTTCTGTTGGAAGCATGTGCTCGATTCTCTTGTGTATATACTTAAGCAGTGCTAGGTCCCATGACAACTTAATTTTAGGAGATGCTACACTTTTTTGGACATAGACCGCATTGGAACAAGAGTTCCAATTTCTCCACCTTCTTTTCAGCACTTGCCTGTCTTCCTAGCTACAGCCATCCTACTGGATGTGAAACACCTCTCATCATGGCTTTGATTTCTACTTTCCTGGTGACTAGTGAGGGTGAGAACTTCTGTGCTAGTCGTCCACTTGTGTATAATCTTCGGGGAACGGTCTCTCTAGGGCCTTCGCTCTGCAGTTGGATTGCCTTTTTATTATCATGCTTAAAAATTCATATTTTAATAGCAAATCTCTTATTAGATGTATGATTTGCAAACATTCATTCTTTGTAGGACACCTTTCCATAGGGTGAATTGGGATCTATCCTGTGTGCTTTAAGAAGAATTTGTGAAGGGCTGTTCTTTGAATGTTTAGTAGAATTCCCTAGTAAGAACCTCTAGGCCTAGCTTTCAAAAATATTATACTAATTTTTATTTATTTTGTGTGGGGTGGAGGGCTGTGTGTGGAATATCAGAGGATAACTTTGGGGAGCTGGTCTTCTCCTTCCACCATGTGGTTCCAGAGTACCAAACTCAGGCGTTAGGCTTGGCCTTTGACCTCTTAGCCATTTCAGTTGCCTGGGCCTGACTTTTTTTTTTTTTTAAATATTTATTTATTATGTATACAATATTCTGTCTGTATGTCTGCAGGCCAGAAGAGGGCACCAAACCCCATTACAGATGGTTGTGAGCCACCAT
>NC_022012.1:64193854-64214234 GCF_000317375.1 Microtus ochrogaster
CACAGAGATCCACCTGCCTCTGCCTCCCAAGTGCTGGGATTAAAGGCGTGCGCCACCACCGCCCGGCTTAACAGAGTTAATTTTGTGTGTGTGCGCGATGCTAAGATAGACACCTGACTTGGTTTGTTTCTAAGAGTGTAGTTGGTTATTCTAACACCATTTACCAAATAATCTGCTCTTCCTACCACTGCAAAAGCCTAAACATAATATTTTGAGTTTTTGCTTGTGACTTTACTCCTGATAAGATATGAAGGCTATTTGCTTTATCAATGGTCTACATGCTATAGCCTTGGGAAATTCTTTGTCCTCTTGGGATGTACTCTGGAAACGGGACCAGGGCAGGGACTGGGACTTTCCTGCTATCGTTGTTCATGTTGTGGAGAGATCTGAACGTGACATGCATATACTCTCAATTCTCTCTCTGTGAAGCTGGGAGCACATCCTTGGACACTTGATGCCCACATGGCTTAGGGAAGCAAGCCAGCGGGCCAGAAGCCACACCCAGTTCTCTGGCCTGGATTCTTACCTCTGGTGAGTCTCTAGACTTTGGAGTCTCCCTTGCCCCACTGGGCCTATCTGTGTTTCCTGCCTCTCCCTGAATTCATCGTGTTCTCAGACCTTGGACTTGACCTTGTTTTAGAGTCTGTCCCTCACCCCTTGAGAACAGTGAGTTCTGAACCTCGCTTAGATCCAGGACACTATTCTGTCAGCAGCTCTCAGCCCTCCAGTTCACGCCTCTGCTTATCCCTGAACAATGTGTTCTGGTCCTCCCACAGTTGCTCACGATACGGTCTGAACATGTCTCCCCTGGCCTCAACACCCAGGAGATGTGACTCTCTGCTCGCCCCTGAAGCACCCTTCTCCCTTGTTGCTGCTAAGTAGGACAGAAGCGTCCCAAACCCTGGGAATGCATGAGAGCGTGAGGGAATGCTGGAAAGTAACCAGGGGAGCCACACTGGGCAGCTACGTGCAGAGACAGACCAGAGGAGGCACAGGCTGGGGGTGTGACTTACGCTTAGGTCAGTCAAGAAGTTGCCCCATGGATTTGCCTACAGGCCATTTTGATGGAGGCTTTTTCTTCTAACTTGCCTTGACTTGTGTCAAGCTGACAAAAAACTAAGCAGAACAACTTGACCACATAAAGACCACAGTGGTGACTTCATCGAATGTCTGTGTACACGGTTGGCCGGTACTTCGCTGTAGAAACCCCTCAGGGGCTCCATAATGCCTGTCAGATAAAATATCTTCATCCCTACATTGTCTGCATGCCCAAGCACTCAGCCCTGGCTCCAACCACACAGGCGGATTTCATAGACAGATCCATATTTTCTCTTGGACACTGTGTATGTGTGCCCTCTGCCCGGCTTTCTCTCCCTTCAGGCTCCCCTCTGCCCTTTTCCACAAGCTCACTTGCCATCTCCCTCAGGAAGTCCTCCCTGACACTCCTCGCTATTTTCCCACGGCATCTTTCTGTTGGTATAAGCTTGGCTATCCCCCGGTCCTCTGGTCAGGCCTTACTCCATTTTTCTTGCACAACTGCAAAGAAGCTAGCTGTTGCTACATAGTTGGTGGGGCGTAACCAGCTCGTAACCAGCTGCCCTCTGCCCACATACATAGAGACTAACAAGCCAAATGTCAAACCATGAGCCCTGGGCATCTCTTTTTGGCCTGATGTAGGCCAAGCCTGACAGTAGTGCAATCCCCTGGCCTCTGCATCTCTCCTGAGGTAATCCTGTACCAGTTCCCTCCCTGGTCTCCTTGATTCTCGGGCACTCACACAGGGAAGGGTGACTACGGGACTGGCTTCTCTGGTTATATTGCTAAGCTTCCAAAGGCAAGCATGTCCTTTCTTTCTTGGGCTAGCTGAGCCCAAGTCTTGCTGTGGTCTACTATTTTCGACTAGTTTCAGGGAAAATGGGCTTATATATTCTTAGGAACCACGGAGACAGGCATTCCCGTGTTAAAAGCTGCCAGAGCATTCCGAGTAAGGTTCTTAGGTGTGTCCAGCAGTTATGCAAGATTTACCACACACACTGGACTGCTCCCCTCAACCCTGAGGCTTCAGGCTCCTCATCCGAAGGCCAGGCGCCCCCTCGTGGAAGAACGCAGTCTCTTCTGAAAAACCAAACATCGGGCAAACTACGTGATGCCCAGCAGCGAAATTCTTCTGGGACCACAAGGCAAGTTACTGTTTAAATTGTGGAATGTAATAATATATATTGTTTTATTCCTGATAATAAAACTGTGCCTACTCATGTTATAAAATTTAGCAACTGTACTGAATTATAATAAAGGGTCAAGAAAAATGTCACCACAATCCTGCCTGCCAAAGAGGGCCAAAGGTAGTATTTTTGATATATTTTTTTCTAGTTCTTTCTTCCCATGGGTGCCTCTGTGTGTATGTATATGTATCTGTGTGTACATATGTATGTGTGTGTATGTGTGTGTCTGCATGCATCCCTCTGTGTGTATGCATTTATCTCTGTGTGTCTGTGTTGATGTGTATGTATGTATGTGTCTGTGTAGGCCAGAGACGGAGACCTCCTGACTTCCTTGCACTCCCCACCTGTTTTTTTGTTTTCAGGCAGGCTCTCTCTGAACCTGGAGCATGTTCGCTCAGGTAGACTGACCAGCTGCAAGCCTCAGGAATGCTCTGTCTCATCTCCTCAGGGCTGAGACAGCAGGCATGCAAACTCAGGTTCTCCTGGTTGCAAGGCCAGCACTTTCCTGCATTCCTACCCCAACCCCTCTTAGGTCTTTTTCTATGAACATACAGGAAGTTGACTGTACACTACTCTAGTATTGCAGCCCACCACCCTCTTGCAATGTACCCAATAAAGTACTCTTAAAAGAGAATACAGGAGATGCACAGGCAATCCACACAGGCGTCTGTATGTAGCATATACACTAATCTACAAATTTCAAGTTGAGGTCGCTTCTCCATGAGATGACTGAGCCTACGGCCTGGGAGCCTGCTGCCCTAGTCAGTCTAAAACCTGGCTTCCCCTGTCTTTATTGGGGCTTCTGTTGCTGTGATAAACACCATGACCATAAACAAATCAAGGAAACGGGTTTATTTCACTTTACAATTCTCAGGTCACACTCTATCGCTGAGGGAAGTCAGGGCAGGGATCTGGAGGGAGGACCTGGAGCGGAGGCCATGGAGGAGTGCTGCTTACCGACTTGCTCTTCCTAGGTGGCTCGGTTTGTTTTCTACTAGGACCACCTTCCTGGGGTTTGCTCCACCCATAGGGAGCTGGGCCCTCCCTCATTAGCCATCAATCAAGAAAATTGGCTTGCCCCCAGGCCAATCTGGTGGGTGCATTTTCTCAGTTATAATTCTTTCTTCCCCAAAGACTATCTAGCTTGTGGCAAGCAGACATAACACCAGCCCTCCATGTGTCTGCCTCCCCACCCTGTGGCTTTTCTTTTTTACAGCACTAGTGGCCTTCTACCTACCACAGCCCTTCCTTATTACCTTAGCTCATTGCTTCTTGGGGGCCAGTGGGCTAAAGGGCTAAAATGCTGACTGCCCTGACTTATAATCTTTATTCTAAACAAAGTCAAGACCAAAGGAGGGTGGCTGTATTTAAGAGTCTTCAAAGGCCTAGAGAGCCTGGGAACCCCTAAGTGGGCCTGTTACCTCAAAACAATTGCCAGAACTCAAGAGGTCAGGTCTCTTTTCCATCCAAAGGCATTGATTGATTATACTCTGGGTCACAGATGGACAGGGTGAACCCAGCATGCCTGGTCACAGCAGCAATAAGGAAGCCATGAAGGCCACTACACACACATCTACTCAGGATCTTGCAGGAGGCTGGGGCTGCTCACATGGCAAATGGGAAGGGAAGTGTAATCAGTATGAGATTGGCCACAGATTGACAATGATTGGAGCATGGTGAGGGGTGGGTGAGAAGTCAGTTTGGGGATGTTCATAACTATGTATTTTGTTCATCATAAAGTCCTAACGAGTTACACAGTAAGGAGTCACTGTGCCCATTTCATTCCACGCAGGGGGAGAAGGAGAACAGTGATGTTTCAAAGCAGCAGCATGGGGTTGAGGTATCCTAAGGATCAACTTCACGCTATGTAGGCTGGGAGTTTAAAAGTCCGAGCATAAAGAATTTTGAATCATAAAAACACTGCAAGGACCCATTTATATAAGTGGAAATGACTAACCCTGAAGCTTAATAGGCACCACCAATCTGACTGGATTTGGAATCACCTAGGAGACACACCTCTGGTTATCTTATGAGGGTGCTTCCACTGTGCATGTGGGTGGCATCATCCCGTGGGCTGCGGTCCCAAATGCTTTTTGTTTTGTTTTGTTTTTTGAGATTTGTGTTCTACTTTGTAGCCCTGGGCTGTCCTGGAACTTACTTTGTAGACCAGGCTAGCCTTGAACTCACAGAAGTTTGCTTGTCTCTGCCTCCCCAGTGCTGGGATTAAAAGATGTATGCTACCGTACCCAGCCAAAAATATTTTATCATGTATGAATGTTTCACCTGCATGTCTGTGTATCATATGCACCTGTTGGAGGCAGAAGAGGGGGGCCTTAGAGTCCCCTGGAACTGGAGTTACTGGGAATCGAACCCTTCTCCTTTGGAAGAGAAGTCAGTGCTCTTGCCTGATGAGCTATTTCTCCAGCCTCCCAGATGAACTATAAAAAGGGGAAAGGGAAGCTAACGGAGCAGCAGCACTCAGCTCTATTGACTTTCTGATTCTGTACACAGTGTGGTCAGCTGTCTCACACACCCGCCACTGTGCCTTCCACACCATGATCGACAGACCCTCCTCCTAAACCACGTGCCAAGATAATCACTTCCTTCCTTCACAGTAGCATGCTAGGTGGGGATTTGGCTCCATGGTAGAGCACCTCATAAGCACGAAGTCTCCGAGTTCCATTCTCAGCACCAAAGAAAAAGTGAGATAAACGTGGGTTTTAAAAGTTGCTTTCTGGGGCTGGAAAGATGGTTCAACAGTTAAAAGCACCTGTTGCTCTTGCAGAAGACCCAAGTTAGGGTCCCCCACACCCCTTGTTGGGCAGCTCACAACTACTTACAACTCCAGCTCCAGGGTATCTTATACCCTCTCTTCTGGCCTCTGAGAGCACCTGCAGCCATGTGTATACACACATACACACACACACACACACACACACACACAGTAAAAAATATCTTTTAAAAAGGTTGTGCTAGCCAGGCGGTGGCGGCGCACGCCTTTAATCCCAGCACTCGGGAGGTAGAGGCAGGCGGATCTCTGTGAGTTCGAGGCCAGCCTGGTCTACAGAGCAAGTTCCAGGACAGGCTCCAAAGCCACAGAAAAACCCTGTCTCGAAAAACAAACAAACAAACAAAAAGTTGTGCCATGTATTTTGTCAGTGATGAGAGATTAATGAGTATATGAGTATAATAAACAATGAAAAAATTATAGCTTCAGTGGATGAAGAGCTAGAGAATTTAACCTTCTGGTCAAAAAGAAGAAGGAGAAGGAAAAAGGAGAAGGAAGGAGGAGAAGGAGGAGAAGGAAGAAGCAGCAGCCTCCCCACCTCCAGCAATGATAGGGTGTTCCTGTCTCAGGGTTCCCCTCTTCTAGCCTCTGGGAGTAGATAGGAGGCAAAGCAAATACCCATGCAATTCTCAAAACCTCATCTGTGGGTCAAAAGTCAAAGGTGCCCACCTGTTACCACCGTATATCCAGGTTGCTGGGGCAGTCAGCACTTCCTACATGCAAGGATGCACCATCGTAGTCAGCCAGGCTGTGTGACCCTGCCCCAAATGGGAGAGGAGCCAGGGTTACTGTGAAGTACCCTTGGGCACTTTACCCCATGTCGCAGTATCCACTGGAAGGCTGTGTGGGAGGGTAGGGAGCAATCGCGTGGGACAGCCTGCAGTCTCTCACACTTTCCCCAGCACTTCTGGCCCTTTACATACCCCTTCCACCTCCAGCCGATGAGTCTCTAGAGTCACAGGCCTCTGAGGGTAACCGCCACTCAGAGCTGCTCAGAGTTACGGGAAAGCAGCTTCAGTTGTATAAATAGCTGCAGTAAAGACTGTGGTTGGAGCTGTGACACACAGCAAACTTGGTTTCTCTCTTTTTAACAACTGTCTTCTGAGAAACAGCCTTTGCCGTCGAACAGCAGCTTGGGCCCTGGTGGGAGACACCTCAGTTTCTAGAGGGGTACAGAGGACACACACAAGGGTCCTGAGGGTGAGCGGGGGCCCTGGCCTCCTTTATCGGACCTACTTTTATTCAGTGGGAGACTTTCCTAGCCAAACTGGGCCTTTTCCGGGTGTGCAGACTGCCCAAGTGCGCGTCTTCTAAGTTTGATTTCCTCTTGCACTGAGCCGCTTGTTTTGTGGGTGTTGGACGGGAACATAGTCTCGCAGTCATGCTGAAAGACATTCAACTTTCAGTCTGCGGACCCCCAGTGTTTTCCTTGTCACAACTGCAACCGCTACTCTGTGCCACCAGCTAGTTTTCCCAGAAAGGAAGAAGAGAAAAGCAAACATTAAAAGATGAAGATAAAATTAGATAGCACAAAGGAAGTCCAGAATCTAAATGCTAAAAATTGTAGGGAGGAAAACAGGAGCAGATCAAGATGCTCTCTCAGGCCAGGATAGATGAGCCCTGATTGAAAACCTCGCTTCACCTGAACGGGGTAGACGGCAACACCCATCAGCGACTGCAAAACTTCGAAAGCCATGTTGACTAGAAGGCCCTGCTGGGGGGGCTGGAGAGATGGCTCAAAGGTGAAGAGCACCGGCTGTCCTTCCAGAGGACCCGGGTTCGACTCACGGCACACATGGCAGCTCACAACTGTCTGTAACTTCAGTTACAGGGGACCCAAAACCAATGGCAAAACACTAATGCACATAAAATAATAAAATAAAAAAAGAAGGCCCTGCTGACAAAACTTCCCATGTTGGGAAAACCCTGAAAACTGGAAGAAAGTAGAAAAGTGCCTCTAAATCCTGAAAGGAAGCAATGAGCAATCTAGAACTGCCCATCTTGGATGAAGTAACAGAAGATGCTCAGACAAGCGAGGCTGCGGACAGTCTCCTGCCCACCTACTCCTGGGCAGGAAGCTGCTGCAGGATGTGCTCCAGCAAAACAAGAACCACAGACAAAAAAGGAGCAAGGCCAGAAACGGGAGACTCCAGGGGGAAGAGAGGGGACAGGAATCCGGAGTCCGGACACTGCAGGCACACTGCAGGGACAGTGGTGACTCTGTGTGTGTGTGTACCTGAAACAGAGGAGACAGATAGCCCAGGCATGAACAAACTGGGAGACTCTGCGAGATCACACGCGAGAAACCTAATGGGAAGGAATGTCTACAGAAGAGATTTCCACAACTATGAGAGAACTCAGGGATGGGCCATAAAAAAGTTTATACAAAACTAGCCCAAAACTAATCAAGTAAGAAAGATTAAGGCAATTATTAACTCAAGGATGCAAAGTGTGAGAAAGAAATAATCTTAGCTGATTACACGGTTCAGTTCAGCAGAGCATGAGAATTCATGATATGGATAATGAATAGTGATTGGAGTGAAATTATGATATAATTACACTGGGTGGGGCTAGGGATGCCAAGAGATGGGTGGGGAGTATAAAGATAAAGATAATGTCTCAAACTGGAAATCAAGAAAAGCCTTCTATTTAAAGACATATTTCAAGCTGGTTGGGTGTGGTAGCAGCATCTGCAATCCTAGCTAGCACTTGGGAGATAGAAGATGAAAGAAAGCAAAGTCATCGTTGGCAACAGATCAAGTTCAAGGCCACCCTGGGCTACATAAGACCCCATCTCAGAATAAAACAAAACAAAAAGATCGAGGCGGAAAGGAAAATAACCCACAAGAAGAACAGGGAGTTTTCTGTGGAACTGGCTGGCAAGAAATGATAGATCCTGTCATTTTTTTTTGTAACAAACCATATTGAACTGTTTGATTCTTTCAGTTAAATTACATAGAATTTTTTTTGGGGAAAAAAAGACCCTCAGCTAATTCACAGTGGACACCCTTAAGTATCTTAAAATGTGATGGAAATCTTGTCGGGGCCAAGGAACCTAGTTAGGCTCAAAAGGAGCAGGGTTGCAGGGTTCATCATGACAGTTAGGGGTCAGTTATTCGGTTAATAAAGTTGTTCAAAACCCTGGAGCACAGCCCTGCCTTCACATTAGAGTCACAAGGGGACTTTGAGAGCTTCTTCACACCATGTTCCCCCTGAGCCAATGAATGCCCGAGGCAGGCGGATGGAGGCAGCCTAAGTTGAAAAGCCTGAGATTCTAATGTGCAGTCTGCTAGATCTATTGCTGGCCTAAGGAAACATTTTAAAATTTACCTCTTGCAGGGCGGTGGTGGCGCACGCCTTTAATCCCAGCACTCGGGAGGCAGAGGCAGGCAGATCTCTGGGAGTTCGAGGCCAGCCTGGTCTACAAGAGCTAGTTCCAGGACAGGAACCAAAAAAGCTACAGAGAAACCCTGTCTCGAAAATCAAAAAAAAAAAAAATAAATAAAATAAAATTTACCTCTTTATTCAATTATTCATTCATTTTTGGTTTTGAGACAGAGGCTACCTACATACGTATCCCCCAGCAGTTTTTAACTCGCCCTGGAGTCCAGGCTGCCTCAGCCTCTGGAATGCTGAGGTAAATACAGATGTGTGCCACTATCCCACCCCCAGCTTCGTAACCTTCCTTGTTAAAACACTTATCCCTATTTTTAAGTCAGGGCTTCCTGTGTGGCAGGCTAGCTTAGGATGACCTTGAGTTTCTGACCCTCCCCCGTCTCAGCCACCACACACCCAGTGCGCATACTGCTGGGGCCTGAACCCAGAATCTCTGGCACCCTGGGCAGGCAGTTTTCCAACTGAGCTACATCTCCATGATCCCTGGCTTCATTTCTTTTATTTATAATTATTCACTTAAAAATGCTTGTCACGTGTATATGATGTGTGTATGTGTGTGTGGATCTGTGCGTTTGATGGCGCGCACATGGAAGTCAGAGGACCTCAGGCACCAGTTCTTTCCTTCTGCCTTGTTTGCAGAAAGGTCTCTCATTTGGCAAACTTGGACTCCAGGCTAGTTGGCCTACTGACTTCTGGGGAGTTCTGTCTCTGCCTCCAGTACTTGGGAGTAGGGGTGCAGACACAAACCACATCTGGCTTTTGTGGGTTCTGGGGATCTGACCTTAGGTTAGATCCAGGCTGAATACCAAGCACTTTTACCCAGTAAGCTATCCCCTGGGCTCCTCATTTGCATTTTCAATTTTACCGAATTCAACTCTTAAGAGAGGCATAGCCACAAAATACAAACTGGGGCTGGAGAGGCGGCTCAGTGGCCACAGGCACTTACTGGCAAGCCTGGTCACTGGAACCCACATAAAGGGAGGAGGAAGAAAAGCAACTCCACAAAGTTGTCCTCTGACTGCCACATGCATGCTGTGGTACTCGCCCCTGTCCCCTCCCAATTAATACACAATTAACATATATACAAGAATAATAAACTTTAAAAGGAAGAAAACACGGGCTGGAGATGCGCAGCTGGTAAACACGGGAGCTTGGTTCTGGAAGCTTGCAACTGCCTATAACTCCAGGTCCAAGGGATCCAAACCCCTCTTTTCGTCCCCATGGGTACCCATACACACAGATACAGACACATGCCCATAAATAAAAATATAGAATCTTAAAAATCCTACAAACTAATACTTTTTGCCATTTGAGCAGAGTCTATAAATAACAGCTGATGGGCACAAGGCCAGGCATGAAGGCCCCAGGGCAGAAAGTGCCAAAGGATGGATTTGCAGAAGCCCTACTTGGCTGCAGAGAAGGGCTGATGACACTGGTCCCACCAAGTCAGGGCATGTGGCTGCATGGTGTCTGCGAAGCCAAGGAGGCAGAAGCCGCCTGCTGTCTGTATTTTAGACATCCAAATTGTGCTTCCCCGGATCTTGCTCAGATAGTTCTCCCCATTTTCCCTTTGCTACCCTGGGGTTTCACCATGAAAGGAGTTGGAACCCCATGTCTTTCTGGTGGGAATGCTGAGCAGGGCAGCTGCCAAGAACAGTTTCATGGCTCTGTTGCACGCTAAGCCTACAGTTAACGGGGCCCAACAACCCCACCTAGGCTTGCCCCCAGGAGTGCTGAAAGTCTGCAGAAAGCACATAAAAGCATGCTCAGAGAACCGCATTCACACTAGGCAACCAGGGAGAGCCACCCACATTCCGGCTCTCTGTGTGTGGTAAGCATGATGCAGCATTAGCCTTGAACAGGGGTGAAGTCCTGACATGCTACCTCGTGCAGAAGCCTGGAAAACACTCGGCTAAACAAGAAACCAGACACAAAAAGCCCTGAGCTGCCTGATTCCAGTTATGTGCAGTGTCCAGAAAGAGGCAGCTCCAGAGGCAGAAGGTAGCTTAGCGGTTGCTGGGGAGGGAAGGCTCAGAAGTGTTGACAGTGCGAGGTTTCTGAGTGAGGGAATTGAAGGGCGAGGGGTGTGCGATCCTGTGTAAAACCCACTGAAGGGTGTGCTTTAAAATGCTGAAGAGAATTTTGTCTCGTGTGAGTTTTATCCCCATGCAAATGTAAAGAAGTGAACGGTCAGAATGTGATGTTAGAATCCAGCCTCTGCCCAGGCCACGATATTTGCAGCGGTCCCTCCCCGCTCACTGTTACAGGCAGGCACCTACTGAGGCACTGTGACTCACCTGGGGGAGCAGAGAGTACACAACAAAGGGGCTACGGGTGCCGGGTGCCGTTCATCACCCTCTCCCCAGCCTACTCCCTGGGAATCGCTCTACCTGTAGGCTTGCACTCCTCCCCCATTCTCAGAAAGGTCTCAAAAACAAAAAGACCCCCCACTTCTGCCACATGGGCCCTGATTCCCCTTCTTCAGGGACTCCCCAGAATTGGAATTTCCCTAGGAATCTCATGGAAGGAAGAGGAGAAGGCCAGAGAGCTAGCTGAGCAGGTAAAGGTGATTGTCATAAAGTTTATGACCTGAGGTTGATCCCAGGGAACTGCATTGTGAAAGCAGAGAACCAGCTCCTGTAAGTTGTCTTCTGACCTCCAATTTGTACTGTGGTGCACACGCAAACATGCGTGTGTGCATGCACACACACACACACACACACACACTATAACTAAAAACAAATAATAGACTTAGTTTAGCTAAAAGTATTTGGCACCAAGCCTGATGACTCAAAATTGATCCCTGAGACCTACATCTCCATCCAGAAGCTGGGCGCACATGTGTGTGTGTGTGTGTGTGTGTGTGTGTGTGTGTGTGTGTGTGTGTGTGAATGCAGGTTAATGATGGCCAGGGAGCCTTGGAGGGGCACAATGCCCACCACCCTGCAGGGTCTGAGTGGACTGGAAAGCGGAGGGGGAAAGAGGAATGGCTTAAGAACTTTCGTGTAGATTAAAATGTTTAAAGCAAAGCTTTGTTAAGGCTGGAGAGAGAGCACCAGCTGCTCTTCCAGAGGACCCGTGTTCAATTCCCAGCACCCACATGGTGCTCACAGCCGTCTGTAACTCCTGTTCCAGGGATCTGACACCATCTTTTGGCCTCAGAGGCACCAGCCACATATGTGGTACACAGATAAACATACAAGCATAACATGAATATACATTATAAGAATAAAAATTACCCCTCCCACATACAGCAATATAAACCAAACCCTGGTTTATAGTGAAGGACACACTGTCATCAACTGAAGTTACTCCCAAGAACAAAAGTCTTGCTGAATTAGAGAAATAGCCAGTCTTTTTGAAAAATGTATATACGTTTATTAAAAATTTGAAGTTACTTAAAATTTTATTCGAGGGGGACACTATAAATTCAGAAGTCCTGGGAATTAGGCACAGAAAGATAGACTTCCAAGGAATCCTTAAGGTTTTCTATTGCATTCGTCGTTGCTCTGGGGTTTTGGTGCTTTAGATTCTTCTGCGGGGCAACCCTGGCTACTGAACAACTTCAAGAACCCCAAAACAGACGGGAGAGGCTCCGGTGTGCGTACAGCCCGATGCAGACAGCCGCGCATCTACGGAGCGGATGTAGTTCTTTGGGGTACCCAGAAGACCATTTCCCCACTTAGCGATGAGCCCCTCCCCCTTCCAAATGCTGCCCCGTTGCAACCCCAGGACTCCATGCAGCATGCAGGTAAAAAATGTCTCTAGGCAGGAGGATTTCCTCAGTTCTTCTTCAGCCATCTAAAACAGTCCCTTAGCGGGGCACAGTTGGCAGGTAAAATCGTTTTAAAATGTTAAAATTTAAAACTTTTTCCAGATATACAGGATGGTCGTCACTATGATGCAGGACAGAAAAGCCTTGATGAGCACTCTCCTCCAAACAACGACTGGGAAGGGGCTCCTGAAGAAATCGCAAAAGCCATCCTGTAAGGGGCACACGAGGAGCATTAGACGGACTCTCCATGAACAAACCTGAGCCCCAGATACACAGAAGGTGGGGCCGAAGAGGTGGCCCAGCCACTGAGAGCACTGGCTGCTCTTGCAGAGGACTTGGGTTCAGATCCCAGCACTCACGTGGTAGCTCACAACACAGGTTAATTCCAGGTCCAGGGGACCTGGCGCCCTCTACTGGCCTCGCTGAGCACTGCATGTACATGGCACAGAACACATGCAGGTACTCATCCACACAGAATAAAAATATCTAAATAAAAATTAAAAGGAAGGGCTAGCATGGAGCTTGGCGGTCAAACGTGATGACATGCACAAGGCCCTGGGCCAATCTCTAGTATGAAGGTTCTAGATTCTGCCATAAAATGAAAGGCACGTGCCTACCAGACATCCCAGGATCTGTTCACAGCTCAACTCGCATAGAATCTATCATATAACTGCCCCATATGGCAGAGATGCCACATAACACCTCACATTTTATCTCAACGCTGAGGAAAGACATCTAGGAGAACTCTGTAAAAACCTCTTTACTTTCTGATGCCTTCCCCACGACCTCCAATAAAACTGAAAAACTTAAACCTTGGGCATTCCCTCATTTGATGGCACCTGTCTGTCTTCAGCTCTTCTAGTCACCCCAGGACCCCCCCAAATCAAAGTCAAAATGGTTTCAGAACTCATTGAGGCCCCCCCGGGTCAGACCTGTGGCTACCCCTTTAATAACTGTCTTGATTTTTACATTCATAACCCCCACCCCCACCGCTGCTTAGCACACTGCCCATCTCAACTCATCTAGAATGCTGTGTGTACAGCACATGACGCAGGCTCATGAGGACAACATCCTTCCATTGTGCCAACACAGACGTCAGTCTCTGACTCAGATACAAGATGGGAGATGTGCTGACTCCACACCACCCCAAGTTAATATGTAGCAACCAGAGACTGAGTTCATGCCTGCCACCCCAAACAAAAAGGCTGGGAAGGTTACATTTGTGTACAGAGTGTATTCAAGCCATATTCGCCACAGCAGCTGCTTTCACTGCCTTCACAGCTCAGATGAAAGAAATAGCGGAGGCCACACTGAAAGCCAGCCCGTGATGTGTAAGCGTCTCTTCCCCAAAGGGAGTTCACGAATCCCCAGGCTCCCTGAGGCCCCGAGTATGGCCAGTAAATCCTGTATGGTGAACATACATTAACCAAAGGAGCCAACATTTTCCCCTACCCTTGCTGCTCTGGAAACAGTGACAACCCAACTTCAAGCACTTATTCACCACTAAGTGGCATGGGGCCAACTCCCTCCTCTGGAACCCGTAAGAGGGGATTCCGGCTTTGTCCCATAGACCTGAACACCATGCAGAGCCCGTCATGCTGCCTTTCCTTGGTATTAACTCTGTGAGTCTCTTATCCAAAAGGAAACTGGCCTCACCGTTCCTCTTGAACCCTCCCAAGTCTGAGAGCTCATCGGGAGAGGAGGAGTGAGGAAGGAGAGGGGGAGAGGAGAGAGAGGGCTCAGAGGGTTCTCAAAACCCCAGCTGAAGGCAGTCTACCGGCCCAGTGAGACCCACACAGCAGGAACAGGGCAGGAGTTACCACTAACCCGGCACACCACCTTTCCTTCTCAGGTGGTCTAAATGCAGACTGCTGACAGCAGGCTTTTTTATAGCAGGTTTTAACCATTTACATTTATAGTATCACACGGGTCACTTCAGCTTTGATTCAACCCTGCCGGGGAAACCTGAGGCCAAGCTCAGCACGTGAGCTAAATAAACTAGGGTGGAGGTTTTTTTTTTTTCCTTCTCTGGCGGTGCTGGGTATTGAACCCAAGACCTCACAGATGCTAACAGTCTACAGTCACGCTTTAGTCTCTTGCTGGTGTTTTCCTTGGCCAGTAGCTCTGTGTAGCTGCCTCTTCAGCTTTTTACAACTCAGAGATTCAGGACCAACAGAAAGTCAGGAGCCTGCCCAGCAGGGAAAAAGGCAGGGAGGTGAGAAGACCCCAGTCAGGGGCCACACTTGGTCACAGACATTTCACAACCCCTAGGGCTTTAGTCTCCTGCAGGGTTAGAGAAAGGAGAGGAAGTTCTGGAGGGCCTGGGCGTGACCCACAGTCCCTTTTATACTGCTTGGGCTTATTGGACCTAATAAGCCCTCCCTGAAAGTTCCGAGGGCAAGGGGTAGGGAGTGCCAAGTGTGCCTAGTCACCCCTGAATGGATTTTTATGAGAACAATTGAGCAAGGGCCGTCTGAGTGCCTCTAAAGAAATCCTCGGGCTGGGGCCGGGGCTCAGTAAATAGAGTGTTTTTCTGGCACATTCAAAGCCCCCCCAACCCCGGGAGGGGGTGTCCAGGGGCCTCCACATCCGCACCACATCAACCCATCCAGAGTAGTAAGTAGTGCCCCGGTAATGCAAGCAGGAGGACCATATTTATAGGAGGCTATGAATGAGTCCAGCCTGGGCTGAGACCCTTATTTTAGGGAAGAAAAAAAAAACCAGTAAAGGAAGAAAAAATCGGACTGCACAGTAAAGCTGAAGTGCTCCTGGTCTCTGAGAGGCATTTAGCACAGCATCCCCACCCAATCGCACCCCCCCCACACACACACCATCACGCCCACGCTTCGCGTGTGGTCTCACCCAGCCGTCATGAGCCTCCAGCCACAAGCGATGTCGTCTCAGGAGCTGATTACACAGTAAATCCACGATGAGATGGCAGTCTCGGGCCACTTGCACTTGATGGTTCACACCATTCCTCTGCGTGGTAGCGTGGCTAGGGTCTTGATCCAGAAGCGTCCCCGCGAAGGTCAGGAGCACCACCAGGCGGCCCCAGTTGAGGTTTGGGGTATCGGAGAACATCCCATCCGCCATCTGTCTCACCAGCTCCACGCGGTTGCCCTGGTAGCCAAAGAAGGTGGAGAAGAAAGCCTGGTGCTGCCTTTGCATCCGCGCTGCCAGAGAGCGCAGCAATTCCGCCTCGGCCGATGTGGGCGGTGACTCGGGGACACCCGGCTCCCGAGCACAGAACGTCAAGAAGTCAGTCAACAGCCGTCTAGTGCGTTCCTGCAACGGATCGTAGTCCATCCTTAGGCCTCTGCACCCGGCCCAACCCAGCCGGCTTTCAAGGCCCAGCGGCTTCCTGCTTCCACCCCCCAGATGATTGGGAATCTCACTTGCACCTGTTGCAAGGAGCGAGGCCCGTGATGGAGCAAACAAGAACAACGTGGGACCCTCGGGTTACTGCTTACCTTTTGCCCAAGGATTAAGAATTAGCGGGGTTCTGGAACTTTCTAGGCGTTGGTAGGCCTTAAAATTGTCATTCTCCTACCTCGGCCTCCTGAATCTCTGGAATTACAGGCTTGTGCCATCAGGCCGGGCTAGAAACCACGTCTTAACTTGCTATGAACCCGGCCCGCTTGTTTGGAAAGTGAGGATATATAAATAATTTTGCAAAGGGGCTGTCCTAAACTGGAGGAGGCAATGCAGGCCCTGCCCCTGACTCTTGCTTGTCTCTAACCTACCAGCTACGCTCCCTAGAATCCCTGCAGGCCTCCCTTGGCCAAGTCTCTAGTTCATCAGTTCTCAACATTCCTAAAGTTGCGACCCTTGCCTTGCAGTTACTCCCAACAATAAAATTATTTTGTTGCTACTTCCTAACTCTAATTTTGCTGCTGTTATGAATCCTAAGTACCGGCAATGAGGGATATCTATCTGATATGGGACCCCAAAGGGTCACAGGTTGAGAACCCCTGCACTGGTAGGTTACAGTTCTGCTGGGCTCTATTCCTCGTGGGCCCTCCTGGGGCTGCTTTTTGACTTTTTGTGAGCTGAGGTTACTCCGTTTCCCAGAGATCACTTGTGCCCAGCTGTCTGGTCCCTTCTTTATGTCCACACTATCTAGAAGCCTGCTTTAATCCAGGGCAGTCTCCCTGAGGGGCAAAGAGAACTCTCTAGAGTGTCACAGTATAACCCAGAACCAGTGTGTGTCCCTGAGACTCTTTCAGGGCTCCTAAGGGACATTTAAATAATCCTAATGACATGACAAAAATGTGTGTGACGTTTTTACCCTCAAGTCCAAAGAGGCTGCTGAGGTCACAGGAGCGCCCCGATGGCTGGAAGAGTGTGTTTTCTACATTCTGGGGTCTCTCTGAGGAGCAACCGTCTGGGGCTGAGGCTATAAAGGCAAAGCCAACACTGTGCAAAGAGCCAGCCAGAGCAGGGGGGCCAGGCAATCTGGGGGTACACTCCTTCTCTTGCTGCTCAGGGGCAGCAAATCTTTGGCCAGATGCCCAAGGCCATGCATAGCGCCAGTTTTACCCAGGAATGATTACCAGTGTCCAAGATGACCTTAGATTCCCAGTATTCTTAAAAAAAAAAAAATCCTTTTAGAGATGGGGTCTTGGGGGCCTGGGGCTGTACCTCTCAAGGTCTGGGTTTGGTCCCAGCAGCGCACCTACAATTTTAGTGCACTTAGTGTGTGGTGCATGCTGACAAACGGGGTGTTCCAGCACCGGAAGTTTATAATCCTACTTGGCAATGCAGCAAATTTGAGGGCAGCCTGGGAATATACGATTCATTGTTTCATAAAAAAAAAAAAAACAAAAAAAAAAAACAAAATAAGGGGCATTGAGATTGTTCAGCAGGTAAGGGTGCTTCTTACTAAGCTGGAGGATCTGAGTTCAATCCCCAGGCACCATAAGTGGAAGGTGCGAACAGGCTCCCACTGACTGCACTCTGACGTCCACACGTGTTCTGTGGCATGGGTATCCACCCCCACCCCCACAGAATAAATAAATGAATAAAATAATGAACAACTAAATATAAAAAGACAAAACAGAGCAAAACAACCCCCCCACACACACAAAATGAAAAGCAGAGGTCTCACGTGTGACTGAGGTTGGCCTTGAGCTCTTGGACTCAAGCCACCTCCTCCTGCCTCTGAACCACCCCCTTCCCCAAGTACCTGGACTTAAAAGTGTGTGCCACCACGTCTGTTAACATGACATTTTACTAGATACGGCATTTCTAAAAGAACAAACCTCTATACCTTTAAAAGAAAAATGGAAGAAAAATAGCAGGGACCTTGTAATAACAAGCAGGCAGTAGCATCTAGAAGGAATTTCTGACTCAAATAAAGACAGGACAACCCTTTGATAGCAAAGACATTATTATTCATGACCTGGCCATCAGTCTTAGTACAGCCGCTGTGTAGGACACTCGGATATTATTTACACGGACAACACCCACTTTAACTTCGGCATTTCTGACAACACTCCTAGTAGGCTTAACCCATTTAGTGTCTTGTCTTCCCACGGCAGAAGGTTCTGTTTGCTCTCGGCAGCGTTTGAGCTATAAACGGCAACCAGTTTTTCCCCTCCAGTGTGGCGGACTGCCCCGCCCTAGCCCACCAACTATCGCAGCGCCACAAGTCAGACATCTGGCCTGTTTTCTGCACGTCTGCTTCCTTTGGAAAGACTCTCCCAGACAAAAACATTTCATCTAAAAAAAAAATACAACTGAACAGGTTGGGAAAAAGAGATACTTTTACATAAAAACAGTTTTAAAAAGTGGTTCTGTGTCGTCACAGTTGGAGCTGGAATTTTCTTCTCTGACAGACCAATGTACAGTCATTCTCACAGTCCACAGAGCTGGCATGTCCAGAGGAAGGTTCTAGAAGCCACAGTCCACGCTAAGAAAAGGTAGTTTAAAGTGCTCTGAAGACAGACCGGATTCGAGGAAGCAACGGGGGACAGTTCAAATGCGGATAAATGTGGAACTCTACTGGATGAAATAACTTAGAAAACAGACAGACTTTACAGAGTGTTGGAGATGAAGCAAGGACTCGAAGGTACAGTCGAAGTGCCGAGACCTACAGGGGTGCACTTCCAGGAAGGGGACGGTTTTCGTGGTGACACTGGAGGGCTGAGTGAGTGCTGAGCTGTGAAGTTGCTCCCATGAGCTAACCTGTGGGAAGTCCTGGGCTCCTCTAGAAGTCATAGCTACATGGGAGGACACATGTTCTTTGTGCACGCTGTGAGAGGATTATGCCCAAACCTGAGAAGACGAAGATAGATCATTTTTAGTAGTTATTCATAAAACTTGAGTTTAACAGAGGAAAACAGGCTGTACACACTCACACATACACACACATACCACACACACCACACACATACATACATATAACATACACATACATGCACACACATACACAGACACACATACACATGCATACACACACATGCACACACATACATACACACATGCACAGACACATACACACATGCACAGACACACATACACACACAGACATACATGCGCGCGCGCACACACACACACACACACACACACACACACACACACACACACACACCCCTCCCACTCACACACTCCACCAAACAGGGCTCTCAAGGGCTTCAGCATCTCTGACACCTACTCCTCAGTTAAACGTCGGCAGGGCAGCCATTGATGAAGCCTGAGACTGGGAACTGAACCACGCGAATCCTCCCAGCTCGCTGTTGTTCATCAACACCTCACTACTGAACTTTGTTTGTAACGTTGCAAAAAAAAATCTTTTTATCTATTTGTCCCAAAACTAGACATTCAACCTACTCCCATTAAAATAAATAGAACAGGAAGGGCTGCTTACTTTCTAAGACCTTAGTACAGCATTCTTCATTCATGACTTAGTGTGTATGTGTCTGTGTGTGCTGTAGTGTACACGAGAAGGTCAGAGGGTAATCTGTGGGCACCACCAGTTCTCTCCCACCACTCTGTGGCTTCCAGGACTCAAACTCAAGCTGTTGGGCTTGGCAGCAAGCGCCTTTACCCATGAGACATCTTGTTGGCTCCTCTAAGACTTTCTTTAAAAATCTGCCCCTCACCCTCTGCCCAGCCATGTTAAAATTATTATGCTCCAAATATGTCCAAGCCTAATCAAGTCATTATCCAAAGATCTATCTCAAACTCAACCCCTAAACCCTCACACAAGGCTCTGTCAGACCTGGTATCTTGCATAGCAATGGCCAATGTCCCAAGTTCCACGAACACCTGATGCCCACCTCCCTGCTTTTTGCTGTGGTGGTGGGACTCTAGGGGAGTTGAAAAGCTGATCAAAGCCACAAGGCCCTTCTCCTGGAATAGTATTCACACAATCAGTAGGCCATCCCAGGGGCCTTCAGCTCCTCACATGAAGTCTGTCCCAGTGTGGAGAACCCTGCAGCACAGGGAGCAGTGACTGGGAACCTGTGACTTACTCAAGGCCAGAATCACAACAACATCAGACATGTAGGGGAAAAAGAAACAAAGCATTTGGTTTCTTCAAGTTCCATTATTCTTTCGGCACCATTCCTGGTCTCTCTGAACACGTGTGTGGACAAAGCTCCTGACCTCCCAGAGACGCCCCCTTGGCATCTACCTTAGCTCTGGACATGAGCATGCTGGCTGACAGCCCTGGTGGCCTTCCTTTCCTTTCACACAGGGAAACGGGACATTTCCTTACTCTTAGGGTGTGATCCCATGACCCTGAGCAGAATGCTGTTCCGTCAGGAGAAACTCGAAGAGTGCTGACGCGGTTCTCATGTCCAAACAGGATGGAGACCCTGGAGCCCTTGAGAACGTCCCAGACATTGATGGTGTAGTCATTGTACCCAGCAAAGAGCAGGCGACCTAGAAGCAGAAGATGCAATGGTTAAACCAGTTCCTGTTTCTCCTTCCTTGACAGTCACTCATCCTCACTCACTAATGAATTTCTCCATCCATCCATCCATCCATCCATCCTCCATCCATCATCCATCCATCCACTCATCCATCATCCATCCATCCTCCATCCATCAATCCTCCATCCATCCATCCATCCACCCACCCATCCATCCATCCATCCATTCATCCATCCATCCATCATCCATCCATCTATCCATCCATACATCCATCCATCATCCATCCATCCATCCATCATCCATCCATCAATCCTCCATCTAT
>NC_022012.1:64214454-64217746 GCF_000317375.1 Microtus ochrogaster
CCATCCATCATCCATCCATTCATCATCCATCCATCCATCCATCCATCCATCCATCATCTATCCATCCATCATCCATCCATCCATCATCCATCCATCCATCCATCCATCCATCCATCCATCATCCATCCATCCATCCATCCATCCATCCATCATCCATCCATCATCCATCCATCCATCCATCCATCCATCCACCCATCCATCCAATAAACAGATTCACCTAGGCCCACTCTGCAGCAGGCACTGTATGCTGCCTTTGCAGTTCAGGAGAAAGCTGTCACTGTCCTCCGTGAATGGCATGGGACAGACAGAAATATCACTGTAGCATCATGTGGTAGGAACCACCATGCTAGGCTCACATGAGATGGAGGAAGCCAGGCGGTGGCGGCACACACCTTTAATCATAGCACTCAGAGGCAGAGGCCGGCTTGGTTGACAAAGCGAGTTCCAGGACAGCCAGAGCTGTCACAAAGAAAATACCCTGTCTTGAAAAACGAAAACAAAACAAATGTGTGTAGGATGCCACTGGGCTTTAGAGGAAGCAGGAACACTCCTGTCATTTCTAAACCTTCAACTTGGGTTTACAGAGATTAAAATAAGGTGATCGACGCTTTCGGGGACGGAACAGTGGAGCTGTGTAGAGGTGCCAGGAAGTGGCTGTAATTTTGTGTGTAAAGGCGTAGACTCAGAACAGGGGAGTGCCACATCAGCACTGGCCTGGCTTCTGCTAGCCGTCTCCCAGCTGTGGGCAGGGCAGCAGGGAGTTTCCCAGCACAAAGGGGAAAGGGGTTGTGTTAGGCGAAGGGTATCTGAAGGTCAGATGTGGCCTGAGTGTACCGCCCCACAAAAGGCTCAGAGAGGCAAAACTAAGCAGAGAGGTGCTTTGCTTTTTAGGTCCTACACTCCTGGAGAAGTTTCTGAAATAAAACCTTACCGCTGAGGGAGAAGTCCACGCTCGATGCTCCAAATATGATACTCTCCTTGGAGTAGATGGCAACCTCTCTATCTGCCCGCAGGTCGTAGAGGCGACACTGCGGAGGAAACAGACAGAGGTGCAAATCATTCTGACTTCAATCTGTCGAAGGGCAGACCACACAACTACTATTGGGGTCAGCAGCTCTGCAGCTTGAGGCATGACAGAAGAAAACCTTTTTAGTTCTCTCTCCTGTTATTTTATACTTCAGCCCCATTTCCTGTTAATCTCCATGGGTCAGCAGAGACTCAAAGAAACAGCAAGTGTAGAAAGTTCCTTCAGGGACAGAGATAAACATAAAACCCTACTTTCTTTTCCATAATGAAGCACACACAGTCTCAAGGAAATGAAAGTCGCCCCAAGTTAGAGGTATTTGCTAATGACTGCAATGTTCTTTCTTATGTTTCTTTTTTATTTTAAGTATATGTTCTAGATACTTTTATGTCAGCTTGACATGCTAAAGTCATAAGAATGTCATGGAACTCACTTTGTAGCCCAAATAAGGAAATACCTCCCTAAGATAAGGAGTTGTGGATTTAGCTTAGCAGTAGAGCCTTTGCTTAGCAAATGCAAGGCCCTGGGTTCGGTCTTCAGTTCTAGGAAGAAGAAAAGAAGTTTGGGCTGTAGGGCATTTGCTTAATTAGTGATTGATGGAGGAGGGCCCAGCCCATTGCGGGTGGGGCCACCCCTGGGCTGGTGGTCCTGGGTTGTATAAAAAAGCAGGCTGAGCAAGCAATGAGAAGCAAGCCAATAAGCAGCTTCCCTAAATGTCCTGTGCCTGCTCCTGCCCCAGGTTCCTGACCTGTTTGAGTTCCTGTCCTGACTTCCTTTGATGCTGAACAATGTGATATGAAAGTGTAAATCAAATAAACCATTTCCTCCCCGACTTGCTTTTGGTCACGGTGTTCCATCACAACAACAGAAACCCTAACTAAGTGTGGAGGTAGACAGGGTGAGCGCCTCACTGCCATCTTTGTCAACACTGCGTGGTAAGCACTTCCAGAATTAGTCTTCAAAGAAGATGATTTACATGTCTGTCCAATATTCTCCACGTGGCTATGTCTCAATCTGGGAAGCCAGGCCCAGCTAAATGTTTTTCTTATGACTAATTTTTTCTTTTATACATAATTCTATGACTAACATTTTTGTGGGAAGAAAACTGGTTTCTGAATATATTACAAGGGGCAGTGGGCTGGGCAGTAACAATAGAACTGCCCAAAGCCATGTAATGAACTTTTTATGTAAAAATCTTTATATACATGTTGATGTCAGAAGTAAAGTTACATTAGCTTAGGAGCAGAACCCTTGGAATAGAATTATTTCCAGGAAATGGCATGGCCAAATTTACATATTTTTGACACATAAGGTTTTTTTTTAAAAAAGATATTTTATTATTTATGTGAATATGGATGAATATGGACATGTGTGTGTGCGTGTGCGTGTGTGTGTGTATGAATTCATATGTGTATGGGTGTGTGAGGAGGATAAAGAGGGAGTCAGATTCCCCAGAAATGGAGTTACAGGAGGTTGTAAGTCACTTGACATGGGTGCTGGGAATTAAACTTGGGTCCTATGGGAGGATAGTAAGTCTTAAACTCCGGGCCATCTCTTCAGCCCTAAGATTTTCGTTATTATTCAAATGCATTTCTCTCGTTATGTCTTCCATAGCAGCAGCTCAGAATGAAGCCTATTATTTAATAGGCTATTTGATATTTTTTTTATTGATTTTTATTGAGCTCTACATTTTTCTCTGCTTCCCTCCCTGCCTCTCCCCTATTTGATATTTTTAAGAACAACAAGAAATGACATTATGCTTTCTCTTAAAAACACGTCAACATAATTTGCCCCTCGTAACGAACCCATGAGGAGTGAACCTGTTTTTAGGTGAGTAACCAATGCCCGAGAGTTTGAACAGTCAGAGGAATGAAAATATTCACTGACAGCAAGGTCTATCGCTTCGTAGCCCAGGCTGGCTGTTGGCTGAGGATGACCTTGAACTCCTTCCTGTTCTCCCTCCTACTTCCACCTCCCTTGTGCAGCGGTTGCAAGCCCTGCACCACCTGCTGGGCTTTATTGCGGTGTTCTTAACAGGGGGGAAACCTTAGGAAGAGCTCCCACCTGCTGGGCTTTATTGCGGTGTTCTTAACGGGGGGGGACCTTAGGAAGAGCTCCCACCTGCTGGGCTTTATTGCTGGTGTTCTTAACAGGGGGGGAACCTTAGGAAGAGTCCCACCTGCTGGGCTTTATTGCTGGTGTTCTTAACAGGGGGGGAACCTTAGGAAGAGCTCCCTCCAGATTGACGACTCTTTGAGCACACAACTG
>NC_022012.1:64217846-64233811 GCF_000317375.1 Microtus ochrogaster
GTTGGCTGAGGATGACCTTGAACTCCTTCCTGTTCTCCCTCCTACTTCCACCTCCCTTGTGCAGCGGTTGCAAGCCCTGCACCACCTGCTGGGCTGCTTTTCGGTGCTCTTACCTTGTGGAAAGCTTTAAAGAGATGTCCCACCTGCTGGGCTTTATTGCGGTGGGGGGGAGGGGGGGGGAACCTTAGGAAGAGCTCCCACCTGCTGGGCTTTATTGCGGTGTTCTTAACAGGGGGGAACCTTAGGAAGAGCTCCCACCTGCTGGGCTTTATTGCTGGTGTTCTTAACAGGGGGGGAACCTTAGGAAGAGCTCCCTCCAGATTGACGACTCTTTGAGCACACAACTGCATGCCAATAACATGAAATGCCAGACGATTATTAAGAGGATACACGAGCGAAAAGTGCTTGTTCGGCCCAGCAGAATGTGCACAAGCTGTGGTCCAGTGAAAAAGATAAATCTACAAACAGACATTGTGTTGGCAAAGAGAAAGAACATCCAGGATTTCTTAAACTGTGTGGCTTTCCTTAGGAAAGGAGAGTAATTTAATTTCCTTTTTTTTTTTCAGTGACTACACATGACTTCTGCGACCAAAAAACAAGTTGATTAAATAAAGTGTCAGGCGGTGGTGGGGCACGCCTGTAATTCCAGCACTTGGGAGGCAGAGGCAGGTGACTCTCAGTGAGTCTGAGGCCAGCCTGGTCTACAAAGTGAGTTCCAAGACAGTCTGAGCTGCTCCACAGACTTGTCTTGGAAAACAAAAACAAACAAACAAACAAACAAAGCTAAAGGGTTATCAAGATCACAGGCTGCTTGCTAATCCAGAGGATCAGGTTTTAAATACCCAGATGGGGGCTCATATTTGTAACTCCAATCTCAGGGCATCCCAGTGCCCTCTTCTGGTCTCCAAAGGCACCAAACATACATGTGGTGCATAGACATACAAACAGGTAAAACATCCATACGCATAAAAATACTCAAATAAAATTTGAAAAAAAAATTAAGGCCTGGTGCTTTCCTGGTCCCTTCTGTTGCTTTGTTTTAAATAAAATACCCTGCCACTTTTGCAAGTAAATAAATAAAGAAAGCAACAAGCTATTCTCTCTCCCCTCTGCCTTGAAAGGGCTCTGAATAACTGAGAAACATACCGTTGCATCATCGGACCCAGAAGCAAAGGCATCTCCACTGGGGTAGTATCTGCAGAGAGAGTTGGCAGAAAGTCTGTTATGGGGAGCAGCCATCCCCAGCCACCGACCCCCGCCCCTAGAACCCCTAGGAAGGCATCCTGGCTCAGGGTCTCCGACCCAGAAGCTGCACTTCTGGGATTCAGGAGGACTCTTGCACAAGCTAGAGGGAAGTTTCATGTGGTGTGTCCACCAGCCTCTCATGTTCCTCCAGCAAACTCGGGACAGCGGACTGCCTTACAGAGAGGTGTGCTGAGAGCCAAATGCCATAACCCACATTCACCGTAGGCACGGAACAAAGCAGGAACCCTGGGATGCACCTGATTCCCCAAGTGTGGCTCAGAGCACAGGCACAACAGTCAGACAGACAGAGCCACCTCAGCGACTAGCACTGTCACTATGTACAGTGCTTTGGGCAGGGACATCAACTTTCCCAGCCTGGTTTCCTTATCTGAAAAGTGAGGGTAATAAAGCGTGTCTTCTGGGTGAAGATCTAACAGGGCAGGGAGTCCCAAGAATTGGCAATGCTATCAAATAAAAAGCAATCAAGGAAAGGTGGCTGTGGCTGTTCCCACTGCCACTTCAGTGCTCAGCACGGAGTATGGATGCTAGATTATAAACCAGAAGCAGGAGTGGAGTAGGGTATTTATTTATTATAGATGGGGTCTCATGTAGCCCAGGCTAGTCTTGAACTCTGTAGGTGAATGACCTTGAACTTGTGATCATCCTGCCTCCACCTCCTCTGTTCTGTTCTGAGAATACAGGAGTGAGCTGCAACACCTGGTTCTACCCCACGCTAGAGAGAGAACTCTGGGTACACTAGTTAAGCATTCTCCCAGCACAGCATCCCATGAACAAGTGTCTTTAAGCCCTTCACTCTGCCCACACTCAGAGGCATCCCCACCTCTTTCAAAGCATCTTCTTTCTGGTTATAAATGGCCTCCACCCCACAGTTTGTCCATGGGGAGATTATAATTAAAAATACTAATGAATTGGAAACTTTGTTATTTTTTCTTAATGCATACATTTGTGTAGGTGTGTGTGTGCGTGCATCTAGAAGGTGGAGGACAGTTTCAGTTGTCAATCTCAGGATAGACTAATACCTCTTTCCCAGGTGACCTCCCAAATTACAGAGAAGGAGCAGAACGACATTATCCTGACCATTTGTTCAGGATGGCATCAGTTTTGTCTCAAAAGGCTAGGTGACCACCTTCTGTGCAGCAGGTGCCAATTGTAGCCTAAAATTCTAGCTGCCATACAATGTAAAAATCTGGTCCTGTGTAATGCGACCCTCCACTTTTGAGTGGGGTTGTCAGTGACCTGGAGTTCACCAGTCAGGCTAGATTGGCTGGCTACTCAGCCCCCAGAAGTCTCTTATCTCTGCCTCCTCAGGGCTGGGATTATAGCCACCTGCTACTATGCATTTTAATGTGGTTGATAGAGATCGAAGTTGGGGGGCGTTTGGAGAGATGGCTCAGTGGTTAAGAGATTGAAGTTGGGTCCTCAAGTGATTTACCAAATGAGCCTTCTTCCCCTGGCTCCAGTAAGCTTGATTTTATAGAGTTCTGACTCAAGAGGATGAGAACAGAAATGCTGGAAGAAAAATGCCCACGATGTTTAGCTGTCTGCCCCACACCATGGTGTGACTGTATTATGTGGGTCTTTTTAAAAACACGTGTGTGTGTGTGTGTGTGTGTGTGTGTGTGTGTGTGTGTGCGTGTGGTGTATGTGTGTGTTAGGTTATGATCACGTGAGTGCAAGTGTCCGAAGAGAGTATTGGATTTCCCGGAGCTGGAATCAGAGGCAGCTGGGGGTCACCTGACGAGGGTGCAGGGAACTGAACTCAGAGGAGCATGTCTGGTGTTTTCTCATCAAGAACAATGGCAATTCTTAGGACTCTGAGCAGAAAGATGTTTTATATTTAGCCATGGCTGTGGCACCTTCTGAACATGTGAAGTCCCAACTCTTTTCTGGAACCTCATAGAGCTCTCTACCAACCAAACTGTCTAGGGTTTTCTCAACTGAAGTAGCCCCATGCAGCTTCTGCCCAGCTCCCTCTACACTTCCTCTAGCCTTCCCTGTCTAAACAAATGGGCCACGGCTGACGGTCCCGATTAGAGACTGGGGCTCCCTGAGCACAGGGCTCTTACAGTGTAGCTCATGTCACCCTGATGCCCTTCCTTAACAATTTGAAAGCCTGGCTCTTCAACTTAAAATCACCTTCTCAGAGGCAGTCACCCTCTAAGAAGCAGCCCATCCACTCATACCCCTGTTCTATTTTCACCTCGTTGTATATGTGTGTATCTTTTTGAGTCTGGTTTGTTTCCTGAAGGGTAACAGAGGCCTTGTCTATCATGCTGTGATCCGACTTCTGAGGAAATGCCTGGCATGTATACACCTATTAAGTATGGTCAAGAAATACTGGCTCACTCAGGGAGGATATAGGTTGCTCTAAAGCAAGTGGATTAAGTGTTCCTGGAACCTGGAACCTTTCCTGTTAAGAAGCCCTCTCTCTTCAGGTAGCCTCTGGGATGTGTGTGCGTGCATGCGTGTGATCTACACCCCGGTCAAGCCCCAGGACAGAGAATCTCAAGCATTTTGCTCACTGACCGGACACTGTTGACGTCAGATTCATGAGTTTCAAAGGCTTGCACACACTGGCCAGAGCGCATGTCCCACACCATGGCCTTCTTGTCACAACCCTGCAAACAGAAGATTGCCCGGTTAGTTATCCACTGCAAGTACCATATACAGACAGGGATGAGCCTGAACAAGCGCCTCCACCCAGTGAGGCTGAGGAGACAGAACCGAGGGATCTCAGGATAGAAGAGTGGGCAGGTTTTTTCATACACAGACACACACACAGACACACACACACACACACACAGAGAAACACACACAGACACATACACACACCCTTAGTGTCTTTCCTTCTTTTGTGCATCTCTGAGTTGGAGCAAGACCTTCAGGGTTTCCTCCCTCCCTCCTCCTGGGCTTTTCACTCTCCTTCACTCCTCTTCCATTTTCTCCTTTCCCTTCCCTAAGCCCATAGCAAGCAAATGGTGCATGTGGTGGGGGTGGGGGAGCCCAGGCTGTTGACACTAAGGGATAGGTTGGAGGCATCAAAACCAAGCAGCCAAGAGTCTTGGCTTTGTTGGGACTGCAAAGCCAACCCTCAGCAGTTAGAAATGGGGTTCCTTTGGGTCACCTGTACCTCAGCAGCATGTCAACCTGGGAAACAGCTGTCCCACGGCCTCTTCATAGGCCTGCCATTGAACAACTGGGGGCGACAGTAGAAAGTCACCCCCCTCCCGGGGCCTTCTGCCTCAACCCTGAAAATTACATGCTCTCTCTGAGTCAGTCATAAACCATAAGCAAAAAATTTTCCATATTTTGCTATCAAGATGCTGGGAGCTCTTTGATAAATTCCCAGAGCCTGAATAGCAAAAGGCATTCTCTCAACAGTTAGATGAATTGATGGCTTAAAGCATTCAAGTTAGTTGGCTTCAAAGGTATAAAGAGGTCCAGTGACATCTGAGGAGCACCTGTTCTGGGGTATAGCGCCCTGAGAATTTCACTGAGGACCGAGACAATACAATTCAAGTATCTCCAACCTCCTAGTGGACGCTAAGGTGAACTGAGCTCACGTATGCAGAGACAACATAGTCTACAGAGAGAGTGGTCACTTCAAGAGAGCAGTGTGGTGGAGCAGGGACGATGCAGTTATACAAAGGCACAGGGGGAAGGCATGTATGGACGGCCAAAATGAGAAGAAAGTCAGGATCTCTCCCCATGAGCAATGGGAGGCTCTTAATGGCTTGTCTCCCAAGGCTGTTGCCTGAGCAGCTCGCAGTAGAGAGCTTTGTGGCATTTGGCTACAGAAATTACCACCGTCTCCTGACCAGGGGAGACAGGTTTGGGAGCTGGCATCCCTCCCAACCATACAACACACGCTACAAACTCTTTCATCTAATGTGGGTACCATCTGGGAGAAGGGGCAGCAAGTGCTATCGTGAAGTATGCTAAGCTTCTAGATGAAACCAGTTAGGGTCCATGGACACTGATTCCTATAGTTCCCCTTCTGTTTCCTGCACCCAAGGGCGAGAGAAGGATGGTGACCAAGAGATGTGGGATGGGAGTGTTTCCTGTGTCTCTCCCACCCCCAGCAGCCTAGTGATATGCCAGCACTAGCTCATCTTAACATGCATTGTACATGCCCAGTGGCCTACAATTGAGCCCCGAGTGGCAGCATTCGAACAGAACATTCCAGATCTCCATTCCAGGGAGCTGAACAGTTCCAGGAAAGAGACAGGACCAGACCCGAGGACAAAGAACTGCCAGCATCTACCTCCCTAGTGGATAGAAGACCCCAGAGGTTTTCCTTGTCTTTACCCCAGACACGAAGGTGTTTCCAGTTTCTGAGGGGGCCAGGTCCAAGCAGAGGACGTCAGCCCCATGGCCATGGAAGCTCTGCAGCAGCTGTCCGCTCTCCACATCCCACAGGGCGCATGTCCCATCACCACTGGCTGTCAGGATCTGCGTGAAGAGAGAGAGTGCTGAGGAAGGTTACTAAAGACTTAACCTTCCCCAGAATACAGAAGAGCGCGCGCGCACACACACTCACACCCAGACACAGAGGACAAATGCTGAGAAGTCAGAGTGTGCGAGAGTTTTTTTTTGTTATTTGTTTCTTTTGTAAAGTGCTTGCCAGGCAAGCATGAAGACCTGAGTTGGAGCCCTGCAGTGGTTCACACTTGTGATTAAGACAGATGGGTCCCAGGTCTTGCTGGACGACCATCCTATCCTAACTGGGGAGCCCCGAGGCCTAAAGAGAGATCCAGTCTCAAAAAATATGGCAGATGGCTCATAAGGATCAACCACTGAGTCTGACCTCTGCCCTCCACATGTATGCACATGTATGCATGTGAACACATTCATGGACACATGGACACACACACACACACACACACACACACACACACACACACACACCACCTATCTGCTTGCTCCAGGAAATACTCTTCCTGGAAGACAGGGCCAGCCATATAATAACTTACTTACCAAGGTTAACAGCTTGATCACCAGGTCTCACTTGAAGACCCTCGGCTTGCTGGGCTTCCAGCTCAGCACTACCAGGTCCTAAACCAGGTTCCTGTCTGCCGTGCAGGTTTGTATGGCTGACTCAACTATGAGAGCAGTCACAACCCGCCAAAGACATGCAGTCGGCAAGACAGGGCACAGACTGAATGATGCCCATAACATTTTGTTCTTGCCTTTTTAAAAAAGGCTTTTTTAAAAAAATTATGTGTGTGTGTGAGGGAGGGAAAATGTGTATGTGTGTGTGTGTGTGTGTGTGTGTGTGTGTGTGTGTGTGCCTTTGAGAGTAGAAGTCAAAATTAGGAGTCAGATCTCTCATAGCTGGAGTTATATGCGTCTATTGGGATACCTAAGCTAGTTATGAGGCCATTTTTCTAGCCTCAACTTTTATTTTTATTTTTTAAGATTAGAGTATAAGGGCTGAAGAGATGGCTCAGAGACTAAGAGCACTGGCTGCTCTTGCAGAGAAGAGGGGGAGTGGTGTGTGGTGGTAATGGGGTGTTTGGTTTCCTGCAGGGGATCTGATGCCCTCTTCTGGCTTCTGTGGGCACTGCATGCATGTGGTACACAGACATACAAGCAGGCAAACACTTAATATATATAAAATAAATCTGAAAAGAAATGTAAAAATGAAAGTGTAAAACATGGACGGGGAGATGCATGCAGTGCTCAGCCCTGAAGCCCAGCAGCTGTGGAATGCTATGCTGTCTGCGTTACAGGCTGTACTCTACCTTCATCCAACTGAAGCAGCGTGCTCACTGCATCAGCAGAGTTTAACTCTACCCAAGTTCTCCTGCTTTTCCTTTCTGATTTTTTTTTTTTTGGTTTTTCGAGACAGGGTTTCTCTGTGGCTTTGGAGCCTGTCCTGGAACTAGCTCTGTAGACCAGGCTGGTCTCAAACTCACAGAGATCCGCCTGCCCCTGCCTCCCGAGTGCTGGGATTAAAGGTGTGTGCCACCATCGCCCGGCTTCCTTTCTGATATTATTAAGAAGCGTGACCAAGGAGAAACAACCTCTGGAGCCTGCAGCACACAGGGCACGCCTTACCCTGCAGTTCCCAGATGTGCTCTACAAGGGGGTGCCCTGGGGTGATGTGAGCACTTACCTGCTGCAAGGAGGTGCCCCGGGGTAATGTGAGCACTTACCTGTGCAAGGGGGGGTGCCCCGGGGTAATGCAAGCACTTACCTGCATGTCCGAGTTGGTGAAGCTACAGGCAGACAGGTAGTTTGTGTGCATAGCGACAGACTTCTTCTTAGCAGCCATGTTCTCATTTTTGTCAAATGTCAGTGGATACACGGAACACTTATTATCCAGACCCCTGGCACACAAGACAGAGGAACCAAAGGCTGACACGGAAGGACAAGCAACATGCATCCTTTCTCATTTGTACTGACTTTGCAAACTTCTTTTTTTCAGCAGCATCTTACATTAAAAGCTCTCCGCTTTGACTCTGAAGATCTTCTAATTTATACTCAAACGGAAACAAACCCACAAATATGAAACTGGGAATTCTTTTGGATCCACAAACAAGTGTGAGGGAGCAAACGCAGAACTATCTAGATGCAGACATGGTATTTAATTCTACATAGATCAAGGTACACATTTATATCTCCCCCAAAGAGAGAGAGAGAGAGAGAGAGAGACAGACAGAGAGAGAGAGAGAGAGAGAGAGAGAGAGAGAGACACAGAGAGAGAGACACAGAGAGAGAGACAGAGAGAGAGAAAGAGAGAGAGAGAGGAATGTACCACAGCACACATGTGGAGTCAGAGCTCCACTTTCAGGAGTCAGGTCTCTCCATCCACAGTGGGACCCAGGGACTGGACTCAGGCCACCAGCTTGCACAGCTGAGCCATCTGTGGGCCTCTGTCCAGGTTTTCATGTGGGTGACGGGGTCTGAACTCAGGACATCACATTCCTTTATCCACTGAGCCTTCTCCCTGGACTTCTGACTGCTTTTTGTTGTTCACGACAGCTCTTGGCCAGCTGTTTCTAAGGGCTGCTCATGCTGAACTTAATTGTGTTTCATAGTTAGAAAGGACAGAGATCTCTGAGTTCGAGGCTGGCCATGTCTACAGAGTGAGTTCCAGGTTAGCTAGGACTGCACAGAGAAAGCCTGTCTCGGTGGGAAAGTACAGGCCTGTGTCAGAAATGTTTTTGGATCATTTGGATTTTGGAATACTTGACTATACAAAGCAAAACAGTATTCTGTGGCTAATGGACATTTGGGAAACTTACCCACAAGCGATGGCACATCCCGACGGAGCGTAAGCGCACGCCATCACCCACGTGCAGGGCATGGTGACAGCATGCTCCTGAAACATTAGTACAGTCAGCAGTGAGTAACAGGCACTTCCACACAGGTCTTAATACAAACACCAGGGTCTCTACTGGCTTGTCACCGTTTACAAGGCAGTGGCAAGGGCTTCACAAAGTGGGCTTCGCACTGTTGAGGGGGCTTAGCTGTCCAGAACAAACCATTTGCCGGGGGCCTGACCACTAGTGACTCTGTCCTGGAAAGTGGCCCTTGCTAGACCAAGGTATGCCTCAGCTGCTGACCGCATCTACTAACACATTTAATAATGTACACTATGCACTTGGGTTCCCTTTCTATGGTGAGAAACAAGCCTTTCTTTCCAGACAGATACGGATGCCCACACTTAGCATATAGCATATCTTGTATGAATGCTGTGGGCCCCGGCCTGCATCCATGCCTACATTTAGAGTTCTGGTCTTTACTGTGTGGAAACAGTCTAACCTTAGATCTACCTGAGGTGTGTGCGCCAGGAGCACTCCTGCCTTGGAGCCCACGCCTCAGTGTTGATCGGATCCGGAAGTAGCATCCTTCCTTACTCTATGTGTGCATTTCTATAGAGCCATGGGCTCTGGCTAGAGGTAGAGATGGGAGAGAAGACAGAATTTTGATCCTCTTCATGATCACCCAGAAGGAAAATAGCAAACACGGTCAAGCATGGGGGATTGGCCGGTTTCTCTCACTGTGCCTGTCTGGTCTGGGACTGGTCCTCTAGGGAGTGAGGCTGGGGGTGCTGGCGAGTTGCTGTTTTCATGGCATTCACAGGGTTCCTAGAGGGCAGTACGGCTGGGAACCCGAGGCCCAGGATGTGGTGGGGAGGGACGCCTCACCTTGTTAGTCGTGAAGGAATCCCACACAATCACCTTCCCATCCTGGAGAGAGAAGAAACAACAGTTCAGGGTGGGCACCTGCCAGTGCGTTCTTACCAGAAATGGCCCAGAAGTCCATGGAACACCGAGTCCTCATGGGCAGCAAGGGAGGCAGCTGAAATCCAGGATGATTAAGACCCTTCCACTTAGGGAGGAAGTGGGGCTGCGTTTTTCAGAGAGCTCTATGAAGGCTCGGCTCTCCGCTTTACATTTTTTGTCTGGGTTGGCTTTGACCTTGACCTGTAGCTCAGGATGACCTTGAAAGTTGGATCTGCCTGCTTTGTGAGTGCTGGCTGGGCTTATAGGCACGTACCACTGTGCCTGATTCAGGCTCAACTTTTTAATCCCTCAAGCCATTTGGAAGTTCAGGTGGTAAATGAGACAGGGAAATGGGCTAGGAAATACTTCTTAGGGCAGAAGCAAGATCAGATGGCAAAGTGACAGATCCTTTCTCTACTACATCTGGTGGGAGAAGCCAGGATAATGCTGAGTGTCTACAGCCGAAGTGCATAGTCTGGGGCCTTTTAAGATCCCTGGGCTCAGGTAAATGGTCAAACAGTTCACACAGGATGGATTAGAAAAGCCAACCACTCACCATAGGACAGGGGCTCTGAGCCTGCACACCAGGGGCCTCAGCACCTAGAGCCCACATTGCAGACAGGGATACAGAGTCAACGTGGTGGTTTCCTCTGCCTCACTGCCTGCCATTTCCCACCGCCTACCCACTGTGCACTCTGGAGTCCCATCAAACTGTGATCTTCCACAAGCCGATGTACTTGCCAGGCGCCCACATACCTGGGGAGAATTTACCTCCACCCACAACCCCTATTCCTACTCATCAGGGTGATTAATCTCCTTTGTTAAAGGCAGAAAGTTGCTGATAATCCAAAGACTGTTCCAGAATCTTCAGTGTTTCCAGCCTCCATCCAACACTTCCACCCATATCCCCCCGTCTCTCTCGAGCAGAGGGGTTGCATGGAGTGTACTCAGAAGGGGCCATGTGGCCTTGCCTCCCCTTCCTTCTCCAGTAAGAGTGGCACACGAGGGGTTGGGGTGTAGCGGCGTCACTGGGGTGCTTGCCTGGCATGTATGAAGTCTTGGGTTCGGTTCTCAGTGATCCACAAACTGGGAGTGGGGGAGCACACCCGCAATCTTAGCACTTGGGAGGGGGAGGCAGGAGGGTCAGAAGTTCAAGGTTATCCAAGGTAACAGTGATTTTGAGGCCAGCCTGGGAACAGGAGACCCTGCCTTTTAACAAGGAGGCAGGTGAGTGACAGGAAATCCCCCACACTTGGTATGCTTGTAGAGATTTAAAAGTCAAATAGCTAAGTAGCAACTTCTTCATATAAGAAAAGACCAGGCAAAAAGGCACTAAGGTGGGTAGGGCAGTTGAGGGGATGAGGCAGGGGAGTGAATGGATGAGGGCAGTTTAGCCTACAAAGGAAGACCTTGTCAAAAAAAAAAAAAACCAAACAACTAAACAGTAAATAAAGTTTAATTAAGGTAATGATTGAAACGGGAGTCAAAACTCAGTTCTATTCTCTGGTATTTTTTAATATGTATGGGTGATAAATTTGTTACTGGTATAAAATAAAAAGCAAGCGCAACATGACATGCTAGATCTATACGTCACACGCCACACTAATAACACTTGTCCTATCCAGCATGCGACTGACAGATGCCACAGCAGGTGGGTCACTGGAGCATGCACACTCTCTTTTAAAAAGATTTCCACTTACGTATTTGGGTGTGTGTATGGGGGGGGGGGAGGGAGGAGAGAGAGGGAGGGAGGAAAGGAGAAAGAGTGTATGCATATGTGCATGTGAGTGTAGTGTCCACACAGGCCAAAGGAGGTCACTACATCCCCTGGGGCTGGTATTATAGAGCACTGTGAGCTACCTGAAGTGGGTGATGGGAACTGAACCTGGGTCCTCTGCAAAAGCAATACAAGTATTTCCACTCCAGTACATGTACAATTTTATACCTACAAAGGTTATTAAGGAAAGATAAACCCTTGTCTGGAAGAGGTGAGCCAGATCCAGATGTGTGGGAAAACCTTTATATATACATATACAAACAAACACACACATACTATACACATACACACACACACACACACACTGTATATATAATCTGTCTATCTATCTGAGTCTGGTCTATAGAATATATAGGTTCATAAGTTTCTGTTTGTTTGAGACAATGTCATATGTAGCCCAGGCTGCTCTTAAATTCATGTAACCAAGGGTGACCTTAAACTCCTGATCCTCCTGCCTCCATCTTTGAGGTGCTGGGATTGTAGGTACATGTTACCATGCCTGGTGGCGATTAATGAGAGACCAGCTCCACTAAAACAAAACTTTCTGAGAAGTGTTTCCTCAGGTCGGCACATGGATGCTGTGGTCCAGAGACAGCCAAGGTTGTACCTCACGCTGGCAGCTGAACTTGGTAATGTGTAAGAGTCACTCAGGTGGTACTGGTTTTGAGGGCACAGAGGGTCATGGAGAACAGCCGAGGCCTGGCACTATGTGGCAAGGCTGGGACCCTGAAGGAGAGAGAGGTCACTGGAAAAGTTCAGCCTCGGCAGCAGTGGCATACCCAGGACTGAAGGAGTCAGAAAGGGAAGTTAAGGCATGCCACCATGCAGCAGTGTTACAGGCCCTGATGAGAGCCCAGAGGAGGTTCCTGGAGAAGGTGCAGCCAAGTTGCAGTGGAGAAACCAATGTTTTGGAGATGCCAGTACCACGAAACAACCACCAAGGACAGCAGTTGAGGCACGGAGGTGGCTTGAGTCTAGGAGCAAGTCAGAACACAGTGATCCTTTATAGCCTGTTTCGGTGCCTGCTTTCAGGTCCACGTCCTGAGTTCCTGCCTGCATCTCCTTCAAGGCTGACTGTGATTGGAGCAGGTAAACTGGAATACCACATCCTCCCCCAAGTAGCTTTTGGTGCCAGGGCTTTATCACAGCCATAGAAACCTAACTAAGGCAATATCTAACCTAAAACTATACATACAATTAATTATTAAGCTGAAGGAGTCAGTTTCCCTCCTTATTTTATCAGAGATGTTCTATGTGCCCAAAACGACATGACAGGAAAAAATGGAAGGCCAGTTCCAAGGCTAGGTCACAAAAGAGCTCTGGCTGCTTCTGTTTCCCTCTCTTGGGTCACCTGCTATAAGGGAGGTCAGCTGCCAATGGCCATGTGAGCAAGGCATCCTGAACGGTGTCACACAGACAGCCAACTGTAGCCACACCTACATCTTCAGCAACCTCACAGTGGAGTAAGAAGCAATGCCCAGGTGTCCAAATCAGAAATCCTGTGACATATGACACCCTTGTGTTAGGCTGCCTCATTTGGGGGTAATTTAGTTCAGTGCTGGGGATGGAACCCAAGGCTTTGTGCTCGTCTGGCAAGTGCTGGACTTCAGAGCTGAATCTTCTATCTCAGTTTTGGGGTGATGTGTTTATGCAGCAAGGGACATATAAGATATAAAAATAAACTGCATAAGCTATACAAGAAACTATGTATTTCAAATAGTTACATAAATTTCTTATTATTAAGCCCAATAAGAATCAATAAACCACTGAGGTGTGGTGGCACACACCTTTAATCCCAATACTCAGGAGGCAGAGGCAGGTGGATCTAAGTTCAAGGCCATCCTGGTCTACATAGCAATTTCCAGGCCAACCGGAACTACATACTGAGACCCTGTTTTATTTTATTTTATTTTTTTATTTTTTATTTTTTTGGTTTTTTTGAGACAGGGTTTCTCTGTGGCTTTGGAGCCTGTCCTGGAACTAGCTCTGTAGACCAGGCTGGTCTTGAACTCACAGAGATCCGCCTGCCTCTGCCTCCCGAGTGCTGGCATTAAAGGTGTGCGCCACCATCGCCCGGCATGAGACCCTGTTTTAAAGAACTACACTTTTATAATGGAAAAAGCCATTAGTGGGATCTCACTCATTTATGGCCCCGCTTGAGGTGGGGAAAGACCTTTATAAATGGCTTCACTCACAAAGGAGACCCTGTGACATGCTTAGGGAGAAATGATTCTGAATGCACCATCAAAGGAGTCAGACAGAGTCTAGAGGATTTCTTCCATCACTAATTCAGAGCCAGTGACATTCCCCAGGGTGTCGGAGCATCTGTCTGTCCAGTGCTGGGGATCAACCCCAAGGCACTGCTCGCCAGACAAGGGCTCCAACACTGACATATGACTTCAGCGCTGCAGGAGGATTAACTCGCTCACATCCCTTGGAGAGTAGGCAAGGTCATAAAGAGGGCCAGATGGCTCTTTCCTTCTGAGCTGTGTGATCGGAATACTGTCTCACCCTGAGTGGATGTGATAACCTCGTGCAGTACCTGTGACGAGCTCACGACCCTCCGCTTGTCTTTGCACCAATCCATGCACAGGACTTTGTTTCCGTGGCCTTTGAGGGTCCTTCTGGTCTTCATGACGAACTGGCCCAGGGCTTCTACCCGCTCAGCCACCTGGTGCACTGCAAGGACAAGGCCACAATCAGTTCTGTTTCCCAGGGCCAGGCTCGGGGCCACAGTGGTCCCAGGAACGTCTCTGGCTCCCTAGCGTCCTCTTCTTGATGTTTAGGCCTTGCAACACTTTCTCCTAAGGTTAGAGAGTAGAGGTAGCACAAGACTACTTGATATTTCTGGAGCACTATGTAGACTTTCCTCTTGGCCCTGATAGACGGGCAGAGGAAACAACAGGGTAAGGCTGCTGTCTATGTGGAACAGGCAGAGACCGAGGCTTAGACAGACTTGCTGGGAGCCAGGCTGGAACTTGAGGATTCTGCCTTTCGGGGTGTGTGTGTGTGTGTGTGCGCGTGCACGCCAGAAGACAACCTCAGGTGTCATCCTCAGGAACAATATTTGAGACAGGGTCTTTCACTTGGCCTGGAAGTCACCAATTGGGCTGGGTGAACTGGCCAGGGATCCTCGTGTCTCTAGTCTCCATAGCGCTGGGGTTACGAGCACATGCCACCACACCAGGCAGTTTTATGGGGTGCTGGGGACTGAACTCAGGTCTTAGTGCTTCCAAGGCAAGTACTTTACCGAGGGAACCATCCATCCCCAGACTCTACTGCTTTCTGCTCACAAGGGAAGCTGACTTGATCAAAACCACCCCACACTGTGTACCTTGCTGCCTGGCAGTAAGCTGAATGTAACTGTCCCTGTGCCTGTCAAAGCCCGGGGCATGGTGGGAGCTGCAGGAATCATCGTACAAACACTAATCAAATGATGACCGTGTGAGGCTGCTGAAGATTAATCAACACTGTCCTCAAAGTCTGGACAGAACCTCCTCATGACCTCACTCTACCAGGTCAGATTTCCTCCCCACACAGTCTCTTGGGGGCTGGGACCTGTGTCCTTTTCCCTGAGGCCAAGAAATAGCTCAATGAGCTTAGAGAGGTGTGGCTGATGCTAGCCAAGACTTGGTGAGGAGATGAAGAGCCCATTGTGAAGCCCATGGGAGACAAAGGTCGGCAGGGTTCAGGGGCTCCTCTCCACGGGAGGCAGCTGAAGGGACCGCTCTCTTGTTGGTTAGTGGTTGAGCTAGGATAACCTGGGCTCCTGAGCCTTTTGGCAAGCAGGAAGAAGGAGGGGTGCAGCTCAGGGAAGGCCTGGTTCCCACAGTCAGGGCGGTTGGCTGTTGAGCTATTCTTCCACGGGAAGAAGCAGGGGCAGGCTGATCTACGGCTGGAAGCCAGGGCTGTGACAACTGTGTCTCTCATGGACATCTTCCCTGCCTCACTTCTGGTGCTTTTACCTTCCCTCTGGGTCCAAAGAGTAGTCTTATAGAACCATAGTATATCTTATATACTATATATAGTATTATAGTATTTAATATATAGTATATAACATATCTGCATGTTATATATATTATATAGTATATATAATCAGGAATTAGTGATAGCTAACCTACAGGCCTTGCCAAGCTGCGTTACCCAACACCACCCTTTGCAGCAAAGGCAAGCTTCAGGTCATTCAGGGTATCCCTCGGGGCTCTCCAGTCCCTGTCTGATGCTCACTCATGATGAGATTCTGCCCAGGGACTCTTATCAGGAACCCCACAGATTTTTAGATTTTTAGAGGCACCTGCTACCATCTATCGCTCTACCATTGATGGTGACTTTGACCACTTGGTTAAAGTTGTCCACCAGTTACCATTTCACCTTCTATCATGAAAAAGAGAGTCTCACTTAACTCAGGCTGGTCACAAGTTTGCTACGTAGCTGAAGATGACCTTGAATTTCAGATGTTCCTGCCTCCCCCTCCCCAGTGCTGGGGTGACAGACATGTGGTCCCCTGCCTGTTTATGTGGCACCTTGTCCACAGAGGCGAGCATGCTGCCAGCTGAGTTTTACCCCCAGCTCCAACAACACCCTCACGGGACCACGCCCTGACAGCCATTCCCGCATACCAGCTGGCTGTCGACTGGTGATTTTCCTGAGCCCATCCTTCCTTCCACACGCAATGGCTGCTTTCCCCA
>NC_022012.1:64233926-64251097 GCF_000317375.1 Microtus ochrogaster
GCAATGGCTGCTTTCCCCACCTGAGCCCATCCTTCCTTCCACACGCAATGGCTGCTTTCCCCATCTGGTCCTCATGATGTGTTGGTGACAGCAGCATGGCCTCTGTGGGTCCCACTGTACGGGCCAGGTCATAAGTCATGGCCTTTGTGGATCCTACTGTACGGGCCAGGTCATAGGTCAGTTCCTATGACTTCTTTTCCCCACCCTGGGAATGAGCCTAGGGCCTTGCACGCACCAGGTGAGAGCTCTACCACCAAGCTACATCTTCAGCCTTGGGTGTCCCAGGAAAGAAGTCTGCTCTGAGCGACACTCTTGGCATTTCTGTGCTGCATTCCAATGCCCAAATTGTCCTCATGGCCCAGCAGAAGTCCCATCACGCAGGTTCTTGTGGCTTCCTGCAGCATTTTATTATCTTTAGGGGTCCCCAGTTCAGGCTTCCTGCACTACGCCAATCATGAAACCAGTCATTTCTCCAAGAAAGTCTGATCCCTGTTAGTGCCCCTTGAGAAGAAAGAGCAGAGAAGTCCCAATGAAAGCCCCAATGTTTCAGCATGGTGGGGCACATCTGTAATCCCAGCCCCCCACCCCAAGGCCCAGGCAGGTAGATCTCTGTGAGCATGAGACTAGGTAGAGCTATAGAGTGAGAACCTGGCCCCCAAACAAAACAAACAAATGAAGCAAAAATACTCAAGTGAAAGAAAAGCTCAATGGTAAATGCTCTTGTACATTACAAAATGCCATCTCAGTGCTCAGGCTGAAGCCCCCACCAAAAAAAGGACACCACCAGCCTCCTGCAGACACAGTCCTCACAAGGCATACTGGAAAAGGCAAAAAACAGACTTAATTTTCTGAATTCTTACAGGCCTTTTACACAAACCCCCACTGGTAGGGAACACATCCTATTTAATTTCTTTAAAGATTTATTTATTTTTATGTGTCTGCCTACATCTATGTATGTGCACCAAGTGCATGCAGTGCCTGCAGAGGCCAGAAGAGGGCATCAGGTCCCCTGGAGTTACAGATTGTGGTGAGCTGCCAGGTGGGTGCTGGGAACTGATTTGGGCTCTGTCTGGAAGAGCAGTCAGTGCTCTTAACCCCTGAGCCATCTCTGTAGTTCTGTTTAATATTTTATATCGATCTCCATTCCCATACCACTGCAGCTTCTCTTGCTTCAGCTTTAGAGGAAGCCTAGTTTTCCAAGATCCCTTTGAAAAAAACAAGACATTTCAGCAACTAAAAGAGGGCCCTCGTTACATAACTTCAATTTTAACACATCCCAACTATCAATTATCCTTTCTCTTTGAGTCTTCCCTTCCCACACGGATTCACTCCCAGCCCACTCCATCCTGCCTCTATCTGCCAAATCTTGCAAGCATTGAATTAAAGGATTACAAAAAATTAACCATCAGGAAATAAAAGAAAATTTGGAAATGAGCTAAATATGTATTTGTGGGGTTGGGCGGGAAGCAGGAATGACTTCTCCTTTGCCTCCTGACAGACTGTTCCTCCAGGAAGTGGTATATACATCTTTTAAAGAAGTGATGAACACACTGGTTTCTACAATAGGAATGCTAACTGGTTAGGAGATTTGGCTGGCAGGCAAGCTTCAGGGAGACAGCGGTGTGTTCTGCTTGAGCCTCCCGGGACTAAGAACCCATCTTAGCCACACACAGCCATCTGCCTTCCATCTCTCCTCCTGAAGGATTGGTCCTTTATCAGCTCCTCTCGAGAGCTACTTAAGCCTGGAACAAAGGGGACCCTTGCTAAACCAGAAATGAAGGCGCAGAGACAGCAGGGGACCACACTGGGCTTTAGGGTGATGTCTGTGTTCAGAGAATGAGACTATGTAAGGGCTCGCAATGAGCATTCTCAACTAAGGAAAGCAAAAGCAAAGACCCAAAGGTGTGACGTAATCAGGAGCAGCAAGGGGGACTCATCCCAGAGAGCAGAATGATGTAATGTCTGCACCCCCATAACACCTGTTACCCACGGACGGCAGCCTGTCGGTGCACTGTCACCGAGTGATGCAGATCTGCCTTTCTATGACTGTCCCTGGCTGCAGCATGGGATAGTGATGACACTGGGGAGGAACCTGGCCAGGGGACTCCTCTCTTAGGCAAAGCCCTCTGCAGGGACCACAGCGCTTGCTGTACCACACTCCTGTGGTCCCTCTAAGACATGCCTGCAACAGCCTAGAAGCTGAGCCAAAGGAACCTGTTCCCTGACCCGTGCCCAAGGCATCCACTACCTTCATTGCCTTCTTGCTCAGCTGGAGCCCACACAGCTTAAACTGCTGGAAAATTTGGACAAGCCTTGTCAGAACCAGAAGCCGCAGCGGAGACGCCAAGAGAGGGAGATGGGCATGGTTTACTGGGTGTTAAATACCATGCCGAATACCTCGGTAGAGGAACAGGTTGTCCTGGCTCTTAGGAGTGCTCATAGCCTGGAACTAATGGACAGGCCAACACCCTGGCATCAAGCACTCTGTAGTGTGACAGTGACTAACAGGTTGTCATATGAGGTCAGGGAGCCAAAGGATGCTATACAAGTACTTTCTGGCAGGCTGTCAAAGGTAATGCCATTAGCTCCTGAATTTAAAGGAGGCATGAGAACTGGGATAAGGGGAAGACAGCTAGGAACCTCCCTCCCTCCACTCTCCCCTCCTTTCCTTCCTTCCTCTCTTCCTCAGACACGTGCGGCCACACCAAGACTTTTGGTATATGTGAACAATACCCCACGTTTATTGCATTGGGGTTGGGCGGGGGGCTTTGTACAACAGCTTGCGAACACAGTTTTAAAGTTATGCAAGTGAGGAAGCCAAACCTCCGAGGGCCGAGGACTTTCTCTACACATACTCTGGCCCTTGAGAACAGGCATACACCTTCAGCAGGGGGATCAACTTTACTCAAAATGGCTGTGAGTCTTTGGAAAATCAAGGACAATGACACTCAGGCATGGAAGACACCCTAACCATGGATTCCCATATGGGAACCAGATCAGTGGGCCACAGGGTTAGTCAAGAGACAGTTTGGCCCTAGCTTGACCTCTGTCTGGTGACGAGACTTCAGATCAGAATGCTGCAGCATGCAGGGACGTAGCTCCTTCAGGAACCAGGCCCTGTCTGTGCTCCAGAGGGAGGGTGGCTGGGACCCAGGCTGGCCACACCAGCAAGGGAGAAGGCCACTGAGCCACACCTGCTCCCTTACATCTCAGGGGAGGGGGAGGCTAACGGAAGGGCAGCAGTTTCTGTTCCATGGAAGCCATCAGGCTCCCCTGAGCCTCTGCTGTACACCCTGAAATCAAAGTATTAGAGTCATCTAGCTGGGATCGGAGAATAATCTCCCACTCTGGGAGACTAATCTCCCATCAGCGACACTGACTAACCGGCTGTGGGGGTGCACACCTGGAATCCTGGCGTGTAGGAGGCGCAGGCAGGAGAACCAGAAGTTCAAGGTCATCCTCAGTTACCTAGCGTAGTTAGAGACCAGGATGAGATACATGAGAGCCTGTCTCTCAGCTCTCTCCCCAAAACAGCTCCTGTGGTATGTAACAGGAGGAACTATTGGAATGAATATGAAATGTGTCTCAATGCATTTAATACAATCTCAAGAGTGCTTACAGAACTATAAACGTGGAAGTAATCCACAACGTATGGCGAAGAGGAGCCTGCTGGTGGGGGCTGCAAAGCTTCACTTCCTCTGCTTTATCTAACTGCCCCTCCCCCGCCATGAGTGTGGGGACTGTGGGGACCCATTAGAAACACTTGCTTTCCCTCGAGAGCTCGCCCCAAGCTATAACCGCACAGCAGAGGAAGAGGGCAGGAAATGGAGGGCAGGCTGGCTTTCTGCTCCCTCTCCAGAGGGCGGGGCAGGCAGGAGGCAGGAGGAGCCCATCTGCAGGGACAACAACCTGGGCCTGGGTCCTGGGGCTGTATTTCCTCAGAACACGCTAAGCTATTGACACACTTGCTTCAGGTCTGTCTAGAGTACGATTTGCCTGGATCTCCCCGGGAGCCACAAGATCATATTGGTGCAGGCCTCCAACTACAGCGTGAGAGTAAAACCTTCCACAAAAGCACGTGTACAGCGGACAGAACAGTCAGCTGTCCTGCCTGGTAAACCCTGTGATTAACCCAAATGGAACCTGGATTTGTGCATTGAAAAATTACATAAATTTGCCTTTGCAGTTAAGGAACTGGGACTCTGGATAAAGTGCCCACAGCCCAGGATGCTGTGACTTGCCAGTACTTCCCACTGTCAGCCCGCCTTCTGGAACGTTCCTCGCTCTAACTCTGGGACTCTATTGTTGTGTCTACCTCCCTCCTCTTGTCTTGACGCCACCCCGAATCAATCCGTCCCACAGCACATGAGGGATGGGCCTAAAGTGAAGCCTCTCCACATCCCAGAGCCCTCTCGAGAGAACATACATCCCTTTAGGCATTCTGCACTGACTAGACCAAGGTGGGCATACTGACCAGTACTTGGTCTTTACCATTTTGCTACTTTAACAAAATGGCTGGAAAGATGGCTCAGCGGTTAAGAGTATTGCCTGCTCTTCCAAAGGTCCTGAGTTCAATTCCCAGCAACCACATGGTGGCTCACAACTATCTGTAATGAGGTCTGGTGCCCTCTTCTGGCCTGCAGGCATACAAGCAGACAGAATACTGTATAAATAATAAATAAATAAAACAAAATATTCAGTACTAGGCTGGGTGGTGGTGGCGTACGCTTTTAAAAACAAACAAACAAACAAACAAACAAACAAAAAACCAAAAAGCATCTCTGCTGTCTAGAACACAGTGAGACGTGGAGAGGGGAGACCTGTACCGGAAACCTTCCCTGCCCTCCAGCAGCTCTGGTGATGCCAGCCTGAGTGTCTCCCTCTGCCCTCCTGGGACTCAGATGCGTTCACATCTCGAATGGGAGGTAGAAGAGCCCTCTTTGAATCTGGGGCCTGAGGCTGGAGAAGGGGATCCTCTTTGATCTAAGGGCTGTTGGCGGGCCGAATCCACGGCTCCCGATGAGGCTCACAGTCTTGGAAACCGTGAAGACGTCGCCTTTTGAGGCAAGGGGCCTTTGCATCTGTGAGGATGTTACTGTGATCTGGGTAGACTCAGTGTAACCCTAAGGGTCTCTTTCATGGGAGACAGCAGACTGAGCCAGAGAGAGCGGTGCCAGAAGCAGTGGTCAGAATAAAGTGGCCTCTGAGCCACGGAACAGCCTCTAGACACCAAGAACACAAACTGTAAGCTGAGGATCACAATGACCTCAGGATGTGGGGAATGGCTCTTCCAGAGCCTCTGAAGCCACTGAACCATTGAGACTTCTGAGCCCGAGCTAAGAGCTATCAGACCATGGAAGTCTGTGCAGCATGGTGTGCGTAGGAAGCCAACACAAGCCATAGCTGCATAACTGTAAATTGAAGCAAGGGCACCCTCGGTATCAGCAAATAGGGGTAAGGTGGGGGCTCCAGGGAGAAGAACCCTGCAGGAGGCTAGGGAGGTAGGAGCTCCTGGCTGCGCAACTGAAGCAGGCTACTTCCTGGTATACAAGTCATTTGGGCTACTTCGGGCACACTGGTCTGAGTGTTAAAGCTCTGGGGCTGAGGACAGAGTCCGATTCAGGAGTTGCTCATTCCCTTCCAGACTTCTCATCTCTGTCTGCAACACGGACTTAAACATATTTATTTATATATCTGTTTGTTTTTGAACAAAGTTTCTTGCAGCCCAGGCTGGCCTCAAACTCATTTTGTAGCTGAGGATAACCCTGACCTTCTGATCGTTTTGCATCGACCTCCCAAGTGCTAGGATTACAGGCCTGCATGCCTGGTTTATGTACTGCAGAGAATGGAACCTGGGGCCTTGTGCATTCTAGGCGAGCCCTTCACCAACTGAGCTGTAGCTCAGGATTGATGTTTCATTCATCTTTAAATTTCTTTTAAAACTACAGCGCTTTGTTTACTTATTGTATGTGTGTGCAGGTGTCATATGATACGTGTGTGCAGGTGTATTGTATGTGTGTGCATGTGTCTTATTGTATGTGTGTGTCCTATTGTATGTGTGTCATATCATATGTGTATGCATGTGCCATATCACATGTGTGTTCTATTGTATGTGTGTGCATGTGTCACATCGCATGTGTGTGCATGTGTCATATCACATGTGTGTGCGTGTGTCCTATCATATGTGTGTATCCTATCATATGTATGTGCGTATGTGTGTGCGTGTGTCATATCATATGTGTGTCCTATCATATGTGTGCGTGTGTCGTATCGTATGTGTGTCCTATCATATGTATGTGCATATATGTGTGCGTGTGTTATATCATATGTGTGTCCTATCATATGTGTGTGTGCATCCTATCGTATGTGTGTGCGTGTGTCCTATCATATGTATGTGCGTGTGTCATATTGTATGTGTGTGCATGTGTCGTATGTGGACCTCAGAGGACCACTTGCAGGAGTCAGTCTTCTTCAACCACATGGTCCTAGGGATACAGCTAGGGTCCTCAGACTTAGCCAAAACCTGTTCGGTCATCTCACTGGCCCCACTGGGGGGCCTTTAAAGGAAATCTGACTTGAACAATACCTCATGGTTTTTTTTGTTGTTGTTGTTGTTCTGTGGGAGTGGACATGCACAATTAAAAATTTGAAAAGTAACCTAAAAAAAAATAAAAACCAAACATGCCAGTGGTTCAGTTCACTTGAGCTTTTTCAAAGCTCACGTCCTAGGCCTGGGGAGATGGCACATGTACCAGGACCTGAGTGTAAATAAAGTTGTCATAGCGGCTCGTGCTTGCCATCCCAGTGCTGGGGGGGCAGAGACAAGAGGATCCCTGGAAGTCTCTGACCAGTCTAGCCTACTTGGCAAGGTTCAGGTAAAAGTGAGAGGACTTTTACCGGAAAAAGCAAAGCGGACAGGAACAAGGATCTGAGGCTGACCTCAGGCCTCTATACATAGATGTATACACATGCACACATGCATGCACACACACAGCACCCAAGACCTCACTGTGTCCCTCCAGACCCCAAGAGCTTCCTCACTGCAACCCTACCTCCAACTCTGGCCCTGTGTATGCCTCTCCAGACAGGACCCTGGCTTCCCTCAGCACAGCAGACATATTACCCTACCTCAGCTTTGGCTCACTACAGCAAAGACACCAGCCCCGCCACACACATCCTTGCTTTACTGTCTTGTTTCAAACTCCTTTCCCAAGACAGTCTGTTCTTTATCCAGGTAAGGAATCTGTTTTTAAAGGTCTTTTCTAGGAGCCAGGCTGGGCCACAGTCCCTGGGCCACAGGTTCTGGGGGATTTCTGAGCGCCCCCACAGCTCATTCCCATCCTTCACTCCCTTCTGTCCAGAGCACACATCCTAGCCCAGCACTTATTTTATCTATTGAGTACCAGACTCTGAACCAACACTGCAGCATCTCTACGGTCCAGTCAAGCAGAACCTGACACACCAGGGGCTGGCAAACTGTGTGAGTGAAGGGAAGGTGTGTGTGTGTGTGTGTGTGTAAGGAGGGGGAGAGAATGTTGGCAGAGAGGCAGGGGGCAAAGATGGAGGAAAAAGTAAAGATAAGGTGGGGGAACCCTAAGACTAGGGATGGGAAGAGGCTGACCCCAGGCAGGAGGGGTCAGGTGTGCATCGGGGTTGGTTCTATAATCTCAGGGAACAGGCTCTCTAAGACCTTTCATTTTTTGTCGGGGAGGAAGAGGGTTGGAGACCTTCACAGAATGGTAAGTGGTTGACAATTGCCAGGGTAGAGAGCAGCCTGAAGACAATGCAGGGTGACTTAGCCCCTGGCCACAGAGGCCTCCTGGTGCCTCCTCTTCAGCTTCAGAGGTTCAGCAGCAGGAGGAAGTGGGGGAGGCATGGAGCCACCCAGGGCTGAGGAGGAGGCAGGAGGGCCAGACAGAATCAGGGTCTCTTAGCAAGACTTTCGGAAGTTGATCGAGATATCTGTGCTGTTGGCAGGGAAGGGCTGAAAGACAGGACAGGGCTGAGGAGTCCGGGCGAGAGCCAGGGCTCCTGAGGATCCTGGAGAGACTATGGTCAGAGTGGGACACTAAGTCAGAGACAGAGAGGATGCAAGACAAGATTCCCCGGGTGGGGAGCATGCTGTGCTCGAGTGAGGGGCTCATGTCACAAGGGATTTCAAAAAGAACCCTCAAGCAACAGGGCTAAGCAGTGTCTCCATTTCCTCAGCTGTCAAACGGAGGAGTCTGAGGCATTAAACCAAACTTGAGACAACATCACCATCTGCAGCACACAGGCTCAGGAAAGGGAAGGACGAGACCCATGCCAGACCCCTCATACTTACTCCCTACTTCCCCTCAACTTAGGGGTGGCAGCGTGCTTAGCCTGACTCCCTTTTTCTCCAGACTCCCTGGCAGGGGCCACATGGCCTAGTTCTGGCCAATGAAGAACAAATAGAAATCTCGGGAGGAGAGGAATTCTGGGAAAACTTTTGCTTTCTCCCTAAGAAGGTAAAGGGGTTCACACTTCCCTTCTTCCTGCTTTGGATACTGAGACAAAGTCTGGTGCAGTGGCAGTCATCTTGGAGTCGCTGGGTAAATGCCACATACGAAGGTGTGGAAGGCTTGGGTCCCTCAAAGCTCCAAGCAGTTACACCAGACCTGATCTTGTTACCAGAAAAACAACTCACAGTTTAACTTACTACATCTGGACATATTTCAAAACCTCACAGGGGCGTGCTCCCCTTCTAACAACAGAAGACCCCTAGAAGACAAACCAGAGTTCTGTTCTTCCAGCAAGTTTCAAGGAAAATCAATGCTGAAGGCCCCATACTGAACCCCAGTTCCTTTGTCCAAATGGAACTTAAGGCTGTGACCAATTAGGAAGGTGAGGTCACCGCACATTGTGTGTGTGTGTGTGTGTGTGTGTGTGTGTGTGTTGGAGGGGGTGATGCTGGCAAGCCTTGCTCAGCAAAGGAGGGTGAGCGGGTAAGACCACTATCCCCATTCTGAGCTCTGAGGAGGACCACCCCTCCCTGAGAAGGGGGACCCTCCTCTAACCTAGAGTTCCAGCCCTGTTATGAACCGGGATGCGGGCACGCTGGCAAGTTTATTTACACCGTGCTGGCCCTTTTATATCAACCAGGGCATCCATCAAACGCTTCTGAAGGGCCTGCGGCCAGCTGAACGGATGGTTGCAGAGAGCGCCTCGCTTCCCTCCGCCGACAGGCTCCTTACCCCCACGGACAAGGGAGACACGAGAAACGGAGCGCGGAGAAAAGACCTAACGGGGGCGGCGGGGTGGGGGCAGAGTCCCAACGAGGAACAGTAAAGCGGTCCTGGCCCGGTACACCTGCTTGCTGCCTCTCCACCCGCCCCCTGGGAGGGGCTCAGCATCCTCCCACCTCGGGCGGTGGAACGGGTCCCACGCGGGTCCGCCAGCCCCTCGGAAGATCTCGAGAGCTTCCCTTTCACCCCCAGTTCGCACTCACGCTCCACGTCATGCAGCTTTGCCCGCTCCTCCTCCAGCTTGCCCTTGAGGCTCTCGGCCTCGCTCTTCAGCGACGCCAGCGTCTCGTTCTCGTGCAGCCCATCGGTTGCCATCTTCGTCGGGATGCAGCCGGGAGAGAAACGCAAAGCGGGAGATTGAGAGCCGACACGGGGGCTGGCCGAGAGGGCGGGTGCAGCAGTGGCCTCCGTGACCCCGAACGCCTCCCCGGGTCCGCCCCCTCGGCGGTGACGCAACCGCTGCGGGGACAGACTTCCCTGGCTCCGCCCTCCGCGCCCTCCCGAGAACCAGGCGGGGCTAGGCCGGGGTAGGGGGCGGGGTGGGCATGGGTGGAGGCTGCTCAGAGAACAAGCTTTGATCCCAACTCCGGTTTCCTCGCTCCAGGGAAACCTGGTGAAGGCGAAGAGATACAGCCCAGCACTCTGCATGCCCGGGGGACTTGGAGCAGGATGCATCAGAAACCTATCCTTGTTACAACTCATTAGCCAGAAACGTTCTTTTAAAAATGAGTTCTGGCTGCCTGGGCCCTGGGATGGGGCAACGAAAGCAGGGGTCTATGGCGCACTCTGCTGGGGTCAGGGACGTCCTTTCTTGAATGAAGTCTTGTTTGTGTTTCCTTAAGTTTGGGAATTTGGTGGCAGTGTGCAGACTGCGTTGGCCCCTCTCCACCTACACTTCTCTGCGCCTAGGTTCCTTCATGACTCTTTTGATACCCACAGGAGTTTCTCCGAAAGGAATTTTAGACACCCCACCCCGCCCGCCACTCGCCAACAGGCTCTGGGCTTAGGCCTTCTTCCTTTTCCTCTGTGACCTTTAGGTTGGGAAGGAAGATCAAGTTTGAGAATTCTGGACGGAACAGTGCCAAAGCAGTCTTCAGTGTTGTCCTTCCTCCAGTCTGGGGCCTTCTCATCCTGAGAAGGAATCTATATTAATTTTATAATTTATATGAATGATATTGCTATCTTTTAGGCAAGATTCTGGAAGCCTCCATTTTCTTATCTGGAAAACCTGTTTCTATATCGCAGGCTTTTATGAGCATTAGATACTCTGGAGGAAACTCTAGGCGACTTCTCAATATGTGACTAACAGCCCCCTTCTCCTTTTCCTTCAGTACAGGGTTATCCTCCGTCCATATTTATTCTCCCTGTCTCTGTGTCACTCTAGCTCTTTCTTTGTCTCTCTCTGTAGCCCTGGCTGTCCTGGAACTCCCTTTGTAGAGTAGGCTGGCCCAGATGTATTGCTCTACCTCCTTCTGCCTCTCGAGTGCTGGGATTGAACATGTGTACTGCCGTGCCCAGCAATAGTTTATCAGAGTTTAACAGAACACAGGCATATATAGAAATAGCTCAGTTAAAGCTAGCTTATTAAATGGGTGTATAAAACAGGCTACAAAAGTGTACATGTATAGAGAGCGAGGGGCCGGGGTGATGCCTCAGTGGTTAATAACATTTGATGTTTTGCCAAAGGACCCAGATTCGATTCCCAACACCAATATAGTAGCTTACAACTGTCTGTAATGCCAGTTCTAAGGAACCCAATGCCCTATTCTGTCTTCACTGACCTCAGTTATGCCCCGTGGTGCACAGACATACATGCAGGCAAATCTCCAATACACATAAAATAAACACACCTCTTTAAATTAAAAATGTATAGATTTGTTTATTTTATTTTATGTAGATGAGTGGTTTGTCTACATGTATGTCTGTAACCCACGCGTGTGCAGCAGTCACCCCTGTTGGATCCAGAGATGGTGAATTACCACATGTTACCAGGAGAGGGCTCTGGTGAGCCACAGCTTTGCCTACTGATTCCTAGGGCTGAGGACATTTTTGCTGGTGATCTGAAGCCTGGGAATAGACACCTTTGGCAAGAACAAGATTCGATGCGCTTTGGAAAACGAAGTCAGGATTTCTGTTCAGTTTTTCCCCTGGCCAGCATGCCTGAGCTCAGGAGCACTGGAGTTTAGTTTTGCTCTCTGTTTAGGCTGGGCAAGATCAGCCAAGCTGTCCAAACAGTTAAGACAGGGAGCTTAGATAGGTCCCCCAGGATTGTTTATCTACCAGAATTTCTTCTAGCTTACTGGCTTGCTAGGCAGACTAGGAGGAGACAGGAGCAAAAACCATCAGCACCAGGAATAACAGCTTGTTAGGAGTGTGTTGGAGACCTAGCCAGAACCTCATATGACCCTCGCAGAGCGCTAGGGTACAAATCTGTTAGCATTTCTATTTCACAGGTGGGAAAATATGCCTCTGGAGGTGGGTGACAACTGGTGTCCCCACTACCTCGGATAGCAAGCAAGCCAGGACCTTAGGCAGACATCAGAGCTACACCAGGCTTCCAGGAGCTTGGGGACACAGCCTACAAACTACTCTAGGTAACTCGACTATCACACATGGGCTTGCGTTAGAACAAAATGGACCAGCAATGGCACTCACAATCTCGGCACATGTGGAACAGTAGTTGAGCTGCTGAGATTTCTTGAACACAGGCCTTAGGGCCCTTTGCTTGAAGCATTTGTCACAGGAGCCGAACACGTTAACCAGGAAGGTCTGATCGCACATCTTGCCGGAGACGAGGCTGAAGGACAGAAAGAAATGAGCAGGGTGTGGGAATGTAGCAAGTGCTTCTGGGAACCCAAGCCTCTTCCTCAAGCTGCCTCGGTCTACACCTCCGGGCAGAGCTCACAGTGAGTGCCGGCCTCTGGTTTACCGCAACATGCAGCTCATTTGATCAAGCAGAAAGTCAGACAGCAGTGCACACTGCTCACAGGTTGTTTGGGCCGCTTGCTCACACCTTACAACTGATCTTTGGAGCACAGTGAAAACATTGTGGTGCATAATACGGTTAATTTCTTAACATTATCTTATACATTTTTGTTGGTGTGTATGTGCAAACTCTCATGTGCCATGGCACAAAAGATGAAGGTCAGAAGACAACTTGAAGGAGTCAGGGAATAGATTTCAGGTTGTTGGGCTTGATGGCAGACACCCCTGCTCGCTGAACAATCTTGCCAACTCTTTCTTATTTTTAATATAAGGTTTCTTGGAGCCCAGGTTGGCCTTGAACTTGCTAAGTATCAGAGGATAACCTTGAACTTCTTAATTCTCTTTCCTCTGACTCTGGAATGTTGGGGTTACAGGTATGCACCATTACCCCTGGTTTATGAGGTGCTAAGCATGTAACCCAGGGCTTCGTGGGTGCTAGGCAGGCACCCTCCCCGGTGAGCATCTTCAGCCTGGAAATGTTCCTCCTCTTGGTGTAAGAGTCAGAAAATGGGCCTGAGCCAGAGGGAGGCCATATGTGTGGTGTTGGCTTCCTTCAAAGTGGGCATTTATATTTGTTAAATGTGGCAGCCAAACACTCAGGGACCCAACCTGTGACTGCATGAACAGCCTGGCTTGGAACTGGGAGGATGGAGGCTTTGGGAAACAGATCCACCAGAGGGCCTACGGACCTGGGTTCCGGGCTGCCCAGGTTCTGGTCTCTTCTGGAGGCCAGTCAGTAGACATGACTCCCTTGACATTTTGTTCACTGATATATCAAATAAACATCTTTAAACCAACCTTTGTAGGGTTGGCACAGGACTCAGAAGAGACAGTACATGAAGGGACTTGGCTCAAGGCAGGAAGTTGTGAGACTTTCAAAACCATTCTGACCTGAGGGTGGCAGCACTGGCAGGAGCAGAGACATCCTTAGAAGGGAAGAGAAGAGCCAGAGGGGGCTGTGGCCAGACTTGGAGACTGACTGAGATGCCAGGGTGGCCTTGGACAGAGAATAGGGATGAGGAGGAACTGGTCTGGAAGGGGAGATGGCTAGGGTCAGGCCTCCGTTTCCTTTGGGAGGTTGTGGAGATGGAGGACTGGGAGGTCACAGGGAAGGGTCACAGCTCAGTCCTGCAGATCGATAGCTGTCCCAAAGAGAGCTCCACCTTCAGAGTCAAAGAAATTACCCATGAGTATATTATGGGAACACTGGACTGAACACGCCAACAAAGGGGAGTTTGAGAGAGCTGTGTTTTGGGTGGCGGTGACACTGGAGATATTTGGGAGGGAGAGTGCCATACAGAGTCACCATAGGGTCAGAGAGGGAAACCAAGAACTGTGGAGTTGGGCAAAAGTATGGCAAACACAGCCTGAAAGTGGGGTGACAAGGGGGTAGAAGGCAAACCCTTAGGGACAGAGATCACAAGGGACAAGATACTGACAGCTACAAGGGGGCTTAGCTGACACCGCCCACTGCCTCTTCCCAGGAAGGCAGACATCCTGTGGTAGCCAAGCGAACAGAGTGGTTTCAGTCAGAGAGAGAGGCTGAGCCTGAATTGTAGCGTGGCTCACAGAGCCACCAAAGTCAAGCACAGAGGTTTGTGACAAAGGGTGAGTCATAGAAAGCAGAAGGGGCCTGGGATGATGGCTCCGCCACTGAGTGCTTCCTGTGTGAGTATGAAGACTTCACTCTCATCCCCAGAATCCAAACAAGAGCCAGTGTGGTATACACACGCTTGTGACCTCAGAGCCAGTGTGGTATACACACGCTTGTGACCTCAGAGCCAATGTGGTAACACACGCTTGTGACCTCAGAGCCAGTGTGGTGGTATACACACACTTGTGACCTCAGAGCCAGTGTGCTAACACACACTTGTGACGAGCCAGTGTGCTAACACACGCTTGTGACCTCAGAGCTGGGGAGGCAGAGACAGACAGATCTCTGGTGCTCACTGTCCAGCCAGCCTAGTCAAAGGCCGGAGAGAGATCCTATTTCAAAAACAGATAGATGCTTTCTGAGGAAGGATGCGTAAGGATGTCCACATATATGCATATATACATGTACCCATGAACACACATGCACACCCATGAACACACACACACATACACGAGTGCTTGGGGCTTGGAGAATGTCTCCTACTTCCCAGCTCTGTAGGGGCTCCTGCCGGTCTCAAGGTCAAGCTGAGACATCAGGTAATAGCATTAGGAAACAAAGTCACTTAAGAACATCATCCTGGGATTTGCTAGCCCAGAAGTAGGTCGGGGAGAGAACTGCCATGGAAAGATGACACAGAGGAAGAGATTATGTTCTAAGGGGAAGTGACTCTCAAGGACTGGAGGCTGAGAGCGTCTCCAGGGACAAAAGTCATATAGGAATAGGTGGGGAGCGGGGCGTGGTTCTGGGATTACTTAGTCTAAATCCAAGTCAGAGGCATTGTTTATAATGTTCATTATAAATAATTGGGAACAGAAGGACATGACAAGAACCACATCTCCATCCTGTAATGGCAGGTCCTGGGCCCGTTCACACTTCCCATTCTCTTGCAGGGTCTTCCTAAGCATAAGCAGTTTAAACAATCGGGGTGTGCAAGAGCTGACAAAATGACTGAGCAGGTGGGTGGAGGAGCCAGGCTTGACAGCCCGAGTTTGATTCCCAGAACCTACTAGGTAGAAGGAGAGAAGTGACTCCCAAAAGTCGTCCTGTCCTCCACATGTGTGGCATGCTCATGTCCACACATGCGCACACAAAATAAAAAGTAAATATCAGAAACAAATTGGGAGAGTAGGCTGGGGGTGTAACTCCACTGATAGAGTGCTTGCTGGTGTGTGCAAGACCCAGAGTTCAACCCCCAGCACTACCAAAAAAATATGCAGAACAAAAAGTCCTCTGCATTGAAAACATATATGCATGTTTGAAGTAGCATTATTTTTAGGTAAATAATGCAAAGAATTCAAATGTCCACCAAGGGAAGAAGAGGCATAGAAAACATGGTATGGCCAGGCGGTGGTGGCGCACGCCTTTAATCCCAGCACTTGGGAGGCAGAGGCAGGCGGATCTCTGTGAGTTTGAGACCAGCCTTGTCTATAAGAGCGAGTTCCAGGACAGGCTCTAAAGCTACAGAGAAACCCTGACTCGAAACCTCCCCCCTCCAAAAAAAAAAAAAAAGAAAAGAAAATACAGTATGTTCCGGAGACAGTCATTGGCAGTAATAAAGGAGGCCCTGGAAACATCTCGGTGTGAAAGGAGCTAGACAAGAAGTCCACAGGGGACCATTGCATGAGCGTCCAAGACACACAGACCGTCAGAAGTCCATCTGTGGGTGACGGAAGCAGTGGTGAAGTGAGAAAGCCTTTGATAGCTCAGAGACTGTGGGATTGGGGGAATCGGGTTGCTTGGAGTTAAATTACAGTGAAGACGGCATGCACATCCTTGTACACACATGAAAAGACAGGCAAGCATTTTTAAAACGTGCAAGATATTTGTAGAGGTACTGTGCGAATCAGGCTAGTCAGGCAGGGCTCAGAAAGGTGTCATACAGAGTCGTTAAAGACACAGACTAAAGCCACAATGTAACACTACTAGTTACACATGAGAAGTCCTAAAATTTACTATATTTAGTGTGTGTCGAGGTCAAAGGACAACTTTTGGTAGTCAGTTTCCTCCTTTTACCATGTGGGTCCTGAATATCAAACCCTGGTTCTCAGGTTTGGTGGCAGGTGTCTTTACCTGCTGAGCCATCTTGCTGATTGGGTTAGAATACCTAAAATCCAAAAAATTGATATACTGGGGCTGGAAAGAAGACTCGGTAGTTAAGAGTGCTTGCTGCTCTTCCAGAGGACTTAAGTCCTGTTCCCGACACCCATAAAGAGAACAAACGCTGCAACTCCTGCCCCAGGGGATCTAACGTCCTCTTCTGGTCTCTGCAGGCAACTGCACTATTTCCCCACCATTGGGCAGATGCCTAATTAAAAATAAATCTAAAACAAAACCCCTGATATACAAAGTGTGGGCAAGGATGTAGGAACTTGCTTTCGTTGCCAGCGAGAACAATCCAACTACTTTAGAGAACTGGCTGGTGGGACCTCTTGATGGTAAACAAACAGTGTGTGTGTGTGTGTGTGTGTGTGTGTGTGTGTGTGTGCGCGCGCGCGCGCGCGCGCGTGTGTGCATGTGTAACCCAGCAATTCTACTCCTGGGTATATGTTCAACAGAAATGCATACTTATTTCCTAAGAAAAAGTAAGACTGTCATAACAGCTTTGCTCATAAATAGCCCCAAGCTGAAGAATCCGATGTTCACCAGGAGCAGACTGGATTCAAGCAACAGAATATAATAAACGGGGGCTAAGGCAGGAGCAGGTGCATCTCGTAGACCCGTGTGGTGCCCTATCTGTTCCATCAACTGCACTCGAGGGCTTTGGTTGTTATACTACTGCAGCTGGACCAATTTTGAAAACCAATTAGATTATTTTAAAGTCGCTTAATTTGTTACTGATGCCAACACTAATCTGCCTTTTAAAATCTCTTTATGATTTTGAAATAAAGTCATGAAGGTTGTAGAAAACTTAGAATAGACATATACAGAGTAACTGGAACACAAACCCTCCTGACTGGGCACCCTCCACAGAGAAATTCCTGTGACCTTGGAGTCCAGACATTGCTGCGTAATACAAAACCCAAGTCCCCCAAGGTGAATGAGTACGTACCTTACAGAGCAAGGATCGCCTGGGACGGTTGGCAGAAAGCAGGGAGGTTACTGCGGCACTGTGAAGGTTTGAGCTACTGGTCACCTAATCTCTTTATCCGACATTGCAGCTCAGGGACTGCTCCTCCCCATCTGCACACCCAGGTTCACTATGGGCCACTCACTGGCATACACTCACACTCATGGGCCACTCAGTAGCATACACTCACACTCATGGG
>NC_022012.1:64251507-64255230 GCF_000317375.1 Microtus ochrogaster
ACTCACACTCATGGGCCACTCACTAGCATGCACTCACACTCATGGGCCACTCACTAGCATGCACTCACCTCGAGAACCCTCTGCCTCTCCACCTGTTTTAGACCCCTCTTAACTCCGCTAAATTCCTTCCTGGGCCCATTTCTCTGCTGCCTGCAGGAGACAGAATTGAATTCATTTGATCTTGTGAATCTGCTCCACGGAGTAAGCCTGACAGCTCCTACCTTTTGTGTTGAGATCATCTTTGAGCACTGGCCTTCTTTCCTGCCTTCACAGTGATCAAGGCCATGGGGTAAACATGTCCTCTATCTCCTCTGTGCAAAAACTTACCAACATCCCCAAGTCTTGTCCTCAAACAAGCTCTCCTACACTTGAACCCTTGCCATCCCCACGGGACCTTGCCAATTCAGTTGTCTCCCAGCACCCTGGCATACAGATAAGATGCAGAATAAGATGGGGTCCAGTCCTCCAGGAACTCGGAGGTCAGCAGAAAGCGTGGCCAAGGTTTCTGGTGTAGAACCCAGGTAATGCTAGAGTGGGCAGAAAGCCCGAGGCTGAGAGCAAGAATGTAAGCTTGACTCCTCATGGGGCAGAGGGGGACAGGAGTGGGCACTAAGGTCACGCGAGAGGAGCAGAAACCCAGCCAACTCCATCCTGCTTCCCCTCATTCGATAGCTAGGGGGTCCCAGACACAAGTACTCATGACATGTCCCGCCCTGTGTTTACTGACGTCAGGTGGCACACTGTGACTTGTAGGATCCTAATATCTTCCTGTTGAAGGGAAGGACACACAACTGTGCAGTAAGAAGATATCTAATTTACAGTGGTGGAAATAACTGCATGAGATTTGCTCGATAATTTACTTTATTAAAGCATTATCAAGTTCTATTTTCATTGTCCGGGTACCGCACATCAGTAGGATGGCACACGTTTGTAGGTGGCTCTGCTTCATAATCACCCAGAGATGACCATGCATTCTGTGGTGTCGCAGTCGCTGCCCGAGACCATCAGACGAAAGGGCGGTCAGGTGGCTTGGGGTGCATAGAAGCGTTGGGTCTTGGCTATGGGTCAGGGGTGCCCATCAAAGGGCTGTATTCTGAAGGGAAGGGAAATAGTTTGGGGAAAAGAGTAGCTGGTTCAAACGAAATGATGGAAAATTAGATTTCTCCAAAGGGAGAGCCTGCCCAAATCTTCAGCTTCGAAAGGTATTTCAAAAGCATATTAGAAAACCGATTAGTTAAAGAAAAGAACCCACAAGTTGCATGTGTATGCGTGTGTGAATGTGTATGTGCGGTACTGGGGTCAAACCCAGGGCCAACTGCTCTATCACAGAGCACTGACTCCACAACTAAATCTAGTTTTAAAAGAAGTAATTGTATTTAAAAATATTAAATGAGATTATAAAAATTATGTTGGCAGGACGGTGACCATACAGCTACTGACACAGGCCTTTCATCCCAGCACTTGGGAAGCAGAGGTAGGTGGATCTCAGTGAGTTCAAGGCCAGCTGGTCTACAGAGCGAGTTCCAGGACATCCAGGGATGGTATACAGAAAAACTCTGTCTTGAAACCACAACCCTCAATGTTGGTTGGTACATTTTTTTTAAAAAAAAATTTTAGAAAAGATCATTAATGGCATAAAAGTAAGCCTTGCTAGTAAATTTGTTTTAAATAGATATATACATGAAATGCTCTTCTTTTCTTCTGAGATGGGTTCTTAGTTTGTAGCTCAGGCTGACACTGAACTCGAGGTAATCCTCCTGTCTCATCCTCCTGAGTGCCAGGATTATAGGTGTGTGCTACCATGCCCATCTCTCAGACCGAATGCTCTCTTAAACATTAGATCGTCAAAAGTGAAGAGTTTTCTAATCCAGGGGTGTCTTTAGTAAGAAGAGCTAACGAGCCCTTCCTGCCAGTAGCGATGGGGCAAGAAGACTTTGTTTCAGTGATTCTTTCCTGGAAGGTGTAGGCATGGAACTCGCCTGTGGCTTCAAACATATCTCTTGACTTCACGGGAACCTTAGAAACCTGGGGAGCCCCCAGATTTCACTCCTGTATATGCAGGTGGGGATAGGTCCCCGCCACAAAGTGGAGTAAACAAAGGCATTGGGAACAAAACTGAGTCTTCAGAAGTTGTAGCAATAGCCACCGAGATCAGAAGCAAGAGCCTTTCCCAGCCCAGTCGACTGCATGACATCTCCAAAGACAGGTGAGGTGTGGGCTTTCTTCCTTAAACTGCAGTCCATTCCGGGCTCCAGGGGACCTGTGTCCATCTCTTCTCCTGCTACAGTCTCCGGAGAAAGCCGAGCTTGAAACTGCTGGGGATCTGGGTCATCTCCAGGGCGTGCGGAGAAGCCGTGAAAGGAAACGTGACTTGAAAAAGATACTTGGTGTCCAGCATCAGTTGGGAAGAGTCACCCCGGTTATTCAGAAGAGCCTGAGGTCAGAACCAAGGGGAGGGAGTCAGAATGGATGCATTCTGGTTCACCACTACTTAGAGGTCAAGAGCCCGGGAAATTCAATAGCTCTGCCTCCTCGAGAGAGCTCAAGCCATCAGAAGAGAAGGCAACCCCGGGTGGTTGAGTGCACCGCTCCAGGGAGACAAGCCTATTAGGGTCTCCTGTCCAGCCAGCTTCCAGGAAGTCTCTCATTGTTACACTCCAAAAGCCATTCCTCACAGGACAGGCTGACTGGAACTATTCTTAGTCTTTTTAAAAATTTACATTTATTTGCATGTGTGTGTGTGTGTGTGTGTGTGTGTGTGTGTGTGTGTGTCGATTAGAGAACAACTTGGGGAAGGAAGTCTGTTCTCTCCTACCATAAAGGTTTGGGGATCAAATTCAGGTTTAGTCTTGGCAGCAAGCACCTTTGCGTGCTGAGCCATTTGGCTGGTCCATTTTATTCTTCTGTATTTATGTACATACCAAGGTTTAATTCTAAGCCCAGACGTCACTGGATCTCAAGTTTTACATTTTTTTAAAATTCATTTACATCTTTACTATTTGAAAAGTTCTTTGGTGTCAGGATTGCTTTCTACTCTTTCAATTTTTAAAATTTCTAGGAGCAGTGGCCCATGCCTTTAGCCAGAGGCGGGTGGGTCTCTGTGAGTTCGAGGCCAGCTTGGTCTACAGAGTGAGACAGCCGGGGCTACAAAGAGAAACCCTGACTTGAGACAAACAAATAAATGAATTTTTAAAAATTAAAAGTTGATATGAGTATATATGTGTCTATGTGTGTATGCCCCATGTGTACAGTACCCACAGAGGCCAAAAGGGGGCATCAGATTCCCTGGAACTGGAGTTCCAGGCAATTATGAGACTCATGACATGGGTGCTGGGAACTGAACTTGTGTCCTTTGTAAGAGCGGCAAGTGCTTGTGACTACTGATCCAGCACTCTAGCCTTCTGCTACACTCTTGATAACCATGAGGACTCCAAAGGGCTTGTATATGTGGGTATAACTAGTGACGTTTACCATAGTAGCAATTAAAATAGCATTTAATATTAATAAGTCCATTAAATTGAACATAACATTTTTGTTGAAACACAGTTAAAATTTCAGAATAAAAAACAAAACCCAAAAAAGACAACACAGTGAGAAGCGGGAAATTTTCTGTTCTGTGGTCTTGAGCTGGTGTGAGATGAGTGTGTAACACCTGCTTCTGAATTCAGTGAGCTGGTGTGAGCTGGTGTGACACCTGCTTCTGTATTCAGTGAGCTGGTGTGA
>NC_022012.1:64255500-64263499 GCF_000317375.1 Microtus ochrogaster
TCAGTGAGCTGGTGTGAGCTGGTGTGACACCTGCTTCTGTATTCAGTGACCAAGTAGGTCTGGATGAAGTATGAAGAAACTCTACCTCCTATAGGCACAGCTCTGAAAAAAGCAAGGGTTTTGCAGACTCCTGAAAGGGTTTACAGGATCTTCAAGATCCCCCTAGTTCACCAGGGGAAACTTTGGGGATGGTCATAGAAAAATGGGTCCGCAGGTCTGTTTCCACCGGGCTGTGCTCATTGGCACTACTTCTCAAAACAAGCTGATAGGTGAGGGGCGCCAGGGCTAAAGGTACTTGCTGCTAAGCCTGACAACCTGAGTTCAACCCCAGGAACCCGCAGACGGATGAAGATAACGGACGCCTTTAATTTGTCCTCTCGTCTCTATTCACACATCGTGGGATGCGTGCACACCGCTGTGGCATATTTGTACACACACACACAATGATCTTTTCGTTAAGAGGAGCTAACGGTCACAGCACCGGGGTCCTGGTTTATGTTTCCATTTCCCTCTCATCAGGATGGGAATGAGAAAAAAACTACCAGCCGAGGTTCCACGTGCTTGACAACCATGTTTTAATACTGGACCACATCATTTTACTCGAATATCAGTGTCTTATAGAGTGTAACAGGGTCAGGTTAACCTGGGCGCCCATAAGAAGCTCACCTGCACTTTGCGAACGAAGGATGGAGCGACTCTTTTCTCGAAGTCATCTATAGGTGTGTATGAATTAAGGATCTTTATGATCTGTGAATATTACAGAACATGGAATCAGACCGAGGAAAAGAGCAAACAGTTCTGGACAGTTAGGAACACCTCAAGAACACAGGCGGTTCTTGTAGACTATAATTTGTCTCTGGAGCCATGTGCTGTCTACTCCAAGAGAACAGGAAACAACGCAAGCGGAATATAGAGTGCACAGAGACCAACCACAGTCAGATGGCAGCGAGGGACTCTCCCCTTCCAGCCTCCCAGCTCCCACTCGGATTAGTGCACAAGGAAAGAGCAAACACATATTTATGCCGTGAAGCCTGCAATCACTACCCACCAAATAGTTAGCAGGTAAAAGAGGAGAAGTGACTTAGGGTCAGGTGCTACACAGCCAGCTATGGTGGGAAATGCCTCAGGATCTCTCCTTCGAGGTCCAGAGAGAAGCCGGAGTAGCCCACCCACTCACCTGCACAGCGGACAGGCAGGTGCAGCACTCCGAGATCTCCTTGGCATCGCTGTCTGTGGTCTTCTTGACCTGGAGCAGCCAGGCTGCCTGAGAGAGGGGCTCCAGTGTCTCCTTGGCTGAACTGTTCTGCAAGTTTTTATCTTTAAGCCATTCTTCTAAGTAGCTGATGTTGCACCTGGAGAAAGCCAGCAGATACTTGAGGACAGAGGGCTAAATCCCTCGGCACGTCCTAGAGGCTGCCAAGCTCACTGCATGCATGCTCAGCAGCCAAGTCCAGCGGTCTCACTTATAACAGGAGGGGATGGACTGGGAGATGGCTTTCCAGATCGCCCCATCATCTGTACGACAGCCATGACATAATGTGACGGTGTCGAGAGCCCTGTGTGGTGGGAAGATGCTGAACACACCGCTTGGCATGGCGACGTTGACGCCATTCAGAGTTAAATATTTAGGTTGTTAAAAATATAAGTATGTACACTTTGGTGCCCAGAGCAACCACTACAAAACAATTAATAAATTACAAAGAGACCAGAATATTCTAGGGACACCGAAAAGGCAGAAAAAGGAAAAGAGAGGAACAAAACCCAGGAGGGGCAGGAAGAAAAGAATACGGCAGGGGCCAGAGAGATGGCCCAAGGATTCTGCTCTTGCAGAGTTCCCCATGCATGGTGGGAGTTCCCAGAATATTGGGAGGCTCACAACAATCTGTAACTCCAACTCCAGGGGATCATTGCCTCTGACCACTGTGGGCACTACACTTTCATACATGTACTTCAACACAGACACACACACATATATGTAATTAAAAAAAACAATAAAAATAAATTGTAAGGAAGAAAATAACACGACAGATAGAACTAAATATATCATGAATTACATTAAATTAAGGTAGTCTAAATTTCTCAATTGAGGAGCACACATGGTCAGATTAAAAAAGAAAACATGACCAGGGCTGGAGAAACAGCTCAGCAGTTAAGAGTGATCATCACTCCTACAGAAAAATCCATGTTTGGTTTCCAGCATCCACACCAGGCAGCTCACAATTGCCTGTACCTCCAGCACTAGAGCAGCCGTTCTTGGCTGTCTTAACGCTGCAACATTTAATGCAGTTCCTCATGTTGTGGTGACCCCAACATAAAGGTACTTTGTAACTGTGATTTTTCTATGGTTATGAATCATAATGTAAATATCTGATATGAGGGATATCTGACATGTGACTCAAAGGGTTGAGTCCACATATTGAGAACCACTACTCTAGAGGAATATGATGCCCTCTTCTGGCTTCTGTGGGTACCGCACTCACAGGTACGTACGCTCACCCCATAGATATAATTTAAAAACCAAGTCTTACAAACACCAAGACATTTGTGTATGCTAACTACAAGAAACTCACCTCAAATACGATGTAGGCATGTTAAAAGAAATGGATATAAAAAGATAGTTTATGAAAAGACTAATCAAATAAATAAAATAAATCTGGAGTGGCTTTAATCATTTTAAAGAAGACTTTCAAAGAAAAGAAAATTACCAGCAAGGGATAACATACCAGGACGTTACATAATGACAAGAGGGCCACTTCACCCGGATCTCTAGTGCTGTAAGCCATTCCCTTAGACCCCAGGAATCATCATTCGAATTCCTGTTCCTAGGCATTTAACCAACAAAACCTGATCTATGACCGCAATGGAATTAAACTAAAGCAACCGAAAGGCGACCAGCAAGTGTAGAGTCACAGGTGTGCACAAGGTTTATGCGGTGCTGGAAAGGAACCTGGAGCTTTGTATACGCCAGGCCACCACTCGACCAGCTCAGCCACATCCCCAGCCCCTCTGCCTCGTCTTTCGGTAGAAGCTTGTTCAGGCTCACAGCCATCTACCTATGTGGGACATGGTAAGAGCTTTTCCCCTTTCTCAACGAAGAGTAAAATATCTGCAAAGGCCGGTCCCTTTGAGTACCCCTTTGTATCTAAAAACTATAATATGGCGCCATGGGATTGTGTCCATGTGGTTTACGGGAAATCCAACTCCAACTTTCATGAGTGCTAAGAAGACATGATGGATTCTTTGCAGGTCACAGCACCCACCTATGGTCACCTCCCCAGTCCCTCACAGCACACAGGTGTCAATCACCTCAACACACATACATATCTTACACATCTCTCCTGCGCTGTGTGTTTCCTAATCACAGGCTCCACAGCTCCACAATTTAAGATAGGATCTATGGTCCTTAAAACTGTGTTCTGTCTTCAAGACGAACTCCAAATGCTTTCAGTGCATTTGGGACACTCCTGGTCCAGATCTGACCCACCTCTCTATGGCAGTCCTACCGGGTTCAGCCAAACAGATGGCTGCTGCTTACTCCAGGCAGATCCGGACACAGACCACGCCTTTGCTTTAGTTTGAATCTTCTTCAAACATCTCCCGTTTGAATGTTCCTCTTTCTCAACCTCGTCACTCAACACTCTTCTCTCTTGTTTCCTCAGTGAATCTATTTGTCCTCCGTCTCATTTATCCCTGAGCATCCCCTTACTACCTGCTTGTGAGCCTCTCAACATGGCGCCAGGCTCTCTACCTGACTGGGCTAGTCACCGAGCAGGTGACTGGTGGAATAACCTTGGGAAATCAGAATCTACGACACAAATGCCGTTCTCACAGGCCAGAGCATCAAGCTGGTGGTAGAGTATGAGAGGGTTGGTGTAGAGCCACCAGCAAACCAACCAACACTCAGGAGGCTCAGGGGCCTTGTACGTGTCCAGGGGACAGCAGTGAAGGTCCAGCACCAATGAACTGGCCTTTGGGAGCATTCCTTCCAGCTGGCCTCTCCAGGAGGTTGTACCTGATTTGCATCCTTCGGGAGGTGCGGCATGGGACTTTACCTGATCTGCATCCCTTTCCTGCAGGAGCACATGTCCTTCCTCAGGAGGAGGCTGTTGAGGGTCACCGCCCCGATCAGGTAGAATAGCTGCTTCACCACCTGCCTCACGAGCTCGGGGTCCAGGCCATTCTGACACATGGTGGTGTAGAAGTAGCTCAGCTGCTGCAGGACGGATGTCATGGTGTAGGCGTCCGTGTCATCGATACTGGAGGAGCGCTTCCGGAAACCGGTGGGCTTCAGACCCGAAATGCCCTGCAAGCTCTCATACTCCAGCATTCCTGGCACTGCGGGAAGGGTGGAAGGCTCTTTACATAGGGATCACATGAGGGTGCACATTCTCAACCTCATTGTCTGTTATTTATAGTCAATGGCTATGGTTGTGATAGAGCACAGTGGTTAATCTTGGCTGTCAGCTCAATGAGATTTAGGAGACAAACTTCTGGGCCTGTCTGTGAGGGATTTTCTAGAATTACGTAAATGGAGGTGAGAAAACCCATCCTATAGTAGTCAGTGGCATCACACTCTGGGATCCTGAACCAAAATAAAAGGGAGAAAGTCACCTGAGGCCCTGTTATCATCTCTCTTTATTTCCTCACTGTAGATGCAATACAGCCAGTTGTCTCATGGTCCAGCCAAGGACCACCTTTGCCTTGGTGGACTGTGTTCTCTTAAACTGTGAGCCAAAATAAACTTGTCCTTATGTTGCTTTTGGCATAGAAATAAACAAACAAACCAAAAAGTACTAATATTAAAAAAAAAAAAAGAACTGAGTATATTGGGATACCATAGTAAGCCAGGGCATGAGCCGTGGCTTACAGAATGGCAGGAGCATCTCTTGAAGACTTGAAACAGTGGTCCCCACGGAAAAGATCAGTAAGTAGCTCAGAGCCTGGAACCACCAAAGCCTGAAGTATTTACATTTTAGAAAGTTGAGTAAAGCACATACAAATGTGAGTGGGACCCGAGGACCTCAGAAATACTTGGTCCAGCCACACAAGAACCCAAAGCAGCACATCAAATAAATAGTGTAAGTTCTCCACAGGGTTCCCCTCAGGAAAAGGGATCCTTACCCAAAGAAAATGGTCAACTGTGTGCTACTATACACGGAGTCACTTTAAATAAGCTAAGAATTAAAAGGTAGACACATGGTGATTACGTTTCTTAGTTTTCCAAGCTATGTTACTCATAATCACATACACCACACACAGAGTTTCTATTTTAAAGAGTCTCTTGGGCTGGGATTGTAGCTCACTTGATACAATGTTTGCCTAATATGCATGAAGTCTTGGTTTGATTCTCAGTACTAAGCAAAACCAGGTATGGTGGCACATACCTGTAATCCCAGCACTCAGGAGATACAGGCAGAAGAATTATGAATTCAAGACCTGCCTTAACTTTCATTACATATCAAGCTCAAGGCCAGCCTGGGTTATGGGAGACTCTGTCCCAAAGCAAACAAAGAGCTTCTATATTGCTGTAAGTATCTCTTGGTCATTCATTCTCTTCTTACCTATTATGGGTTGGATGTTGTTCTCCATCACGATGATGAACTGATAATAAATCCGAATAGCCACATCACTCAGAATCTGTCTGTATTCTGTAAGATCAAAATTGTTCAAGCAGTTCTTATTCTGCTGTGGGCTGTTATACTTCATGAATTCCTGCAAGCAATTTGAGCATAAATATGAGAGCGTTGTAGACACTGACGGGAACGGAAATACTGCCCCTTCTAAGGATGCTATAGTCAACACCTAGGGTAGCGTTTACAGCTTGAAGCTGAAGGTCTGCTTTTAAATGAGTTCTTCAAGTTTATTTTATATGACAAAAAAAAATAGCAATTTACTGTCTAATCTCAGCCAGTGGCAGCTGTCATCACAGCACTGCCCCTGAAGCGGAGAGCTACAGAGAAAGACACTCGGTGTCCTGCTCTGGCCTCTGCATGTGGAGAACAAACGCCACTTTGTTGTTCTAGTTCAGTGAAAAATGCCCAGTGAAGCAGAGTTGGGGTGCAGAGGTCAATAATCAGAGTCCTCTAGAGAGAACAGTTAGCAAAATAAATCAGAGGTTCTGTTTTGGGTCATCATGCTGAAATCCACAGCACGGCCCCATCAGGAGGAAACACCACCATCACACCTTCTATTGACTGGAAAACCGAGGAAAGCAATGCTTCACACTGAACCCAAGGTCTGAACTCTCTGGAGTGCACCCATGCACATACAGGTGATACATGAACTAGCCTCCTGGGTGAAGAGGAGGCCGGCAAGCTAGCTGGCACAGAGGCTGAGTGAAGTAGGGAGTTCCCAATGAAGGCCTCCCTGAGCCAGATTGTGAGGTGGTCCCGGGAGGCCATCAGCAGGACAGACGTGCGTCCTTACCTCCTCCCCACTGTACTGCTTGAGGCAGTTGAGGAAGTGACACGTGTTGGACAGCCAGAAGGACAGCATCTCCAAATCCTCCAGATGCTCCTTAGACAAGAGAAGACAATGAAGGCATGGAGGCACACACCTTTAATCCCAGCACTCGGGAGGCTGAGGCTTGTAGATCTCCAAGAATGAGGTCAGTCTGGGCTACATAGTAGAGCCCTGTCTCAAAAAAATGCAAAAACAAACATTAAAAACAAACTTAGCTGGTAACCTCCAATCATCTGTGTGCCACACACATGTGGGTCCCTACCCATAGAGCGGACAACCGTGGGTTGTCTAGGTGCCAGCCATTCTGATGAGCACAGCTAGGGAGGGACATCTAGCAGGATGAGCAGAGCCACCCTTCAGCCCAGATGAGTCATTGCAGTGAGGTTAGGACACAGGAGCGCACTCCATCATCTTCACACACTGCACGGGAGTGAGGGAGGGGGCACCTTACAAAGTCACTGACCTAACGAACACCTGGTCCTTCTTTTCTAGACCAGGAAAAACAGCGACAACAGGTTTTCATTTAGAATTTTATTTTATGTATATGGGTGCTTTATTTGCATGTGTGTCTATGCACCATGTGCATGGAGGTCAAAAGAGGGCATTGGATCCCCTGGAAATGGAGTTATGGAGGATTGTAGCTACCATAGCTACCATTTGGGGTCTGGGAATCAAACTCAGGTCCTCTTCAAGAGCCCTCAGTGCTCTTAACCACTGAGCCATCTCTCCAGTGCCAATAATAATGTTTTAGGAAGGAGACTCATATGCTTGTCACTGGAAGAGATGGATAATCTTTCAGTTTCCATTTCCTTACTGCTACACTAGTGTGGCACAGATCCCTCACTCATGAGGGGACGGAGGGGTGAGGCTGGGCGCACAGATTCCTCACACATGAGGAGACGGAGGGGTGAGGCTGGGAGAACAGATCCCTTACACCTGAGGGGATGGAGGGGTGAGGCTGGGAACATAGATCCCTCATTCATGAGGGGATGGAGGGGTGAGGCTGGGCACACAGATCCCTCATTCATGAGAGGATGGAGGGGTGAGGCTGGGAGCACAGACCTCTCACACCTGAGGGGATGGAGGGGTGAGGCTGGTGGCTACCAGATTGTAGCCTCTCCAAGAATCTTTGAGGCTCACTGGCAGAACCTCCGCCATTTGTCTTTCCTTAGAGGCCAAGGGTAGACAAAGACTGGGCCACTTCCCAGAGCCCTTCCCAAATCAGACACTATGCTGAGATCCAGCACCAAAGGCGGCTCCTACCTTAACCACGTGCTTGATGCCGTTAATGGCACTGTTCATGAGGGACTTGAGCATGTCGGCATCATTCAGGGAGTCTGCATACCGCACACACATGAACAGGATGTGAGCTGGCAGCCCCGGAATCATGTTCACTACCACGCCTCGGGGCTTCAGGTCTGTAGGGGAAAGAAACCTGCTTTCAGCTGCTGGTGGGAGGGGGTGGCTCCCAGCTGCTGGTGGGAGGGGGTGGCTCCCAGCTGCTGGTGGGAGGGGGTGGCTCCCAGCTGCTGGTGGG
>NC_022012.1:64263599-64264293 GCF_000317375.1 Microtus ochrogaster
GGGAGGGGGTGGCTCCCAGCTGCTGGTGGGAGGGGGTGGCTCCCAGCTGCTGGTGGGAGGGGGTGGCTCCCAGCTGCTGGTGGGAGGGGGTGACTCCCAGCTGCTGGTGAGCGCTCCTCCCATGTCAGGAGGGGATGGGGTGGGGCTCCTGGCCTTTCTGTGCTTGGGTAGAGCCTGAGAGCATAGTGTCTCTTCTCTCAATCTGAGAAACTCCAATTTTTACTTAGCGAAAGTACATGAGGGGCCACCGGCTCACCCCACACTTCATTGGTAAAGGGCTCGTTCTCTTTTAAGAGGCCAGATGGGAGAAAGAATTTGTAATTTTCGCTGGCAAGGAGGCTCTAAATATTGGAACTCCAGCATAAGAAAGGAACCCAACCCAGGTACCTCACCCCAATCGCTTTGGTAAGGATGGGAGCCATCTCAAGACACAGGAAGCTGTCTCCAATGGAGACACTAGTGGCCAGCAGTACAGCAGAAGAGACAAGCTATCAAGCTAGTCTCAGGGTAAGAGATGTCAGAGAGGGTGGTGCACGCCTTTAACCCCAGCACTCAGAAGGCAGAGACAGGCAGATCTCTGTGAGTTCAAGGTCAGCCTGGTCTACAGAGTGAATGCCAGGACAGGCTCCAAAGCTAGACAGAGAAACCCTGTCTTGAAAAACAAAAACAAGAGAGAGAGAGAGAGAGAGAGAGA
>NC_022012.1:64264393-64269289 GCF_000317375.1 Microtus ochrogaster
GAGAGAGAGAGAGAGAGAGAGAGAGAGAGAGAGAGAGAGAGAGAGAGAGAGAGAGATCAGAGAGGGGCTGGAGAGAGGCTCAGAGGTTAAGAGCACTGGATGCTCTTGCAGAGGATCCGGTTCAGCTCCCAGCATTCATATAGTGGCTCAAAACCATCTATTAACTCCTGTCCACAGGAGCTGACGTCCTTTTCTGCTATCCATGAACACCAAGAATGTTCATGGTGCACATACATACATACATGCATGGAAGTAGACACTCATACACATTAAATAAATGATTAATCTTTTAAAGAGAGAGATGTCAGAGAGGCAGAGCAGGGATGAAGAGAGAAACCTTGCAGGGAAGCTTATGACAGGAAAACAGGAGCTTCCAGTGGCCGAGTTAAGGCAACTACAGAGAAGACGTCCCTTGGTGTTAACACAGGTAGGGCTGTGTTAGGGTTTGAATCTTAAAAGTTTATGCTTTGAACACTTGTTTCCCAACTAGTGGTGCTATCTGGGGAGGCTGTTACCTAGCCTGTAATACTAGGTCATTAAGGGTGGGCCATCAAAGAAGGCCCCTGATCCCTGCCAATGTCTGTTTCCCGCTGCTGTACTGTGAGTAGGTGTCACCCCACACTCTCTTACTACCATGAACTCAGCGGGCCCGCCATGCCAAGGTAAATCTTTCTTCCAGTTGTTTCCAGCAGGCGTTTTGTTAGCAGTGATTGGAAAGCAATCAACAGCCTGATGATTCTCTCTCTCTCTCTCTCTCTCTCTCTCTCTCTCTCTCTCTCTCTCTCTCTCTCTGTGTGTGTGTGTGTGTGTGTGTGTGTGTGTGTGTGTGTGGTCATTGCAAAGCAGAGGAATCAAGGCAGCATCTTTTTCTTGAAAGGTCTTGGGGAAAATGGAGAGATGGTATGCAGCCAAGAGCATACACTTCTTTTTCAGAAGAGCAGAGTTTAACTCCCAGTACCCACACTGGACAGCCAACAATTCCCTGTAACTCAGTCCTTGGACATGCAACACGAGTGTCCCACCACTGAACTACATTCCTAGCCATTGGCTTTGTATGATGGGGCTTCCTATGTAGTTCAGGCTGGTCTGGGTCTCACAGTATTTCTGCCTTTCTGCCCCTAAGTGCTTGGATTACACATTTGCCCCACCAGGCCCAGGCCCAGGCCCAGGCCCAGGAGTTGTGTCTTCCATTCTGACCCTATGATTAGACTTGGGAGGCGGTTGGGACAGTGGTTCTCAGCTGAGGACTGTTTTGGTTCCCCAGAGGACACTGACAGTAAACCCTGGAGCTTGACACCAGCTTCTAGAGTAGGCAGAAGCCAGCGATACGGTGCTGTAGTTCAAGTGCAGAGCCTTTTCCCTCAACCAAGGACCACCTGGTCATCACTGAAGCTGGGAAGCTTCAAGCTAGGGGGGAAAGCATGAAGGAAGAGAGAGATAAAGAAGAGCCCTCGTCCAGGACTTTGAAACTGACTGATATTCAAGTTCTCAAAGAGAAAGCATGACCCAGAGATATGGGTTTGACTACCAAGAATGAGGTTTTGAATGATCTTGGCCTCATCTTCTTTCTTGTATTCCAGCATTCCAAGGTACTCCTTGGGTCCTGAGGGCAGGTGCACTTCGTTGGCTGCAGACAAAGGCAAATTGTCAGATACATACATGAAAGTCACACTCTCCGGTTCATATTGAGGATACTGTCCAAGTCTACCCTGGTCATGAACCGCTACAGCTTTGCAGCTATTGTTGGGGCTGTTGGATGCTTCAGACTTCTCCCTATAGTGATTTCTGTCTGTGAGCATGGCCACTGCTGAAAAGACAAAAATGTACTTGAATGAATCTCAGTGAGTGCCTCTTTCATCTCCAGTATGGCGGGGAGGGAGAGAAACCCAAGACACTGCCCTGATAATATCTACAGGGAAGGTACAAGACTCAGGAAACAAAATGCTGAGACACACATCTTGACCACAGGGGTGGGGCTGCAGTCTTCTATGGCTCCTGTGAGAAATAACCACATACTTAAGGGTAACAATGTTAGTCTGCTAAGTTGGGGTAATGTGTTACATCATAATGGGTAACTGATATAGGCAAAAGGAGTCCTGACATAGATGTGTTGAGCTGAAAGGAAGTAGTGAGAGAGACAAAATGGATCTAGGACTTAAGAAAAGAAGTGACGATTAGGTATGAGGTTTGGTAGACATTATATAGAGAATGTAGCTCATTATTTTATTCATCTACTCCTTTTTATCTATCATCATCCATCCTCCATTGATAAATACATCCACCCATCATCCACCCGTCATCTACCCATCTATCCATTCATCCACCCATCCATCCACCCATCCATCCACCCATCCATCCACCCATCCATCCACCCATCCATCCACCCATCCATCCATCCATCCATCCATCCATCCATCCATCCATCCATCCACCCATCCACCCATCCACCCATCTACAAATTCTAATAGTAGAGACATAAAGGACAGGACATCTAGACCTGTCCCTTGTTTCCATGAGGCAGATTGGCTCATAACATCTCTTACTGGCTGGGCAGTGGTGGCGCACACCTTTAGTCCCAGCACTTGGGAGGCAGTAGCAGGTGGATCTCTGAGTTTGGAGCCAACCTGGTCTACATAGAGAGTTCCAGGACAGCCAGGACTACACAGAGAAACCCTGTCTTGAAAACAGAAACAAAACAAACATCTATTACTAAAGAGGGAAGTGACTGAAGATATTGCAAATTTACGATAAAAGTATAGTATAAGAATAAAGGAGGTCTTCAAAAGAATGAGCTCAGCAAAAGAAAGGTGGCTGTAGGTACAGCCTGTACAAGCAAAGATGGGACAGAGAGGACTGTGAAGAAGGAAAGTATGAAGAATGTGGCAAGAGGGGAATACTGGCATGGACATGGGCTCCAAAGCTAAGGGAAGAAAGGTAGTGGTCCTTCCCTTGGGCCTCCTGGGGACAGGCTACAAACGCCACTCAGCTGAGGTCAGGATGTCATGTCTGTCTTCTCTGTTTCTCTCCACAGCCTTCAAAATGATTAACTGGATACTCACTCACAATTTCATCTTGACAATGAGGAGCTAACAGAGGAAGGGGATAACGTATTTGTTTTAGGGGGTTCCTTGAAACAACAGGAGTGTTCTTGCTGTCTGGTACAATGAGCTTCTTTATAACCTTAAAGGCTCTTTAGCCTAGCCCAAGGCCCTAAACCCGAGCAGTTGAGCATCATTCCCTTAGGCTCTGCGTACTGTGAACATGGTCATGATCACACACTTCAGAACATAGTGCCTTCCCAGAAAGCTGCAAAGAATAAGGCCATACCCCTCCTACCTTTTTCAATTGTCTTGGTTAAAGTCTTGACTTGATCCTGTAGCTTTTTAATGACTCTGTCCTTCATGTCTAACTCTTCCTCAAGATCCTTCAGAAACCCAGAGAAACAAGGAATTTTCTCAGAAGCATCTCCTTTGACTTTGATTTTGTTAATGTCTTTACGGATCTGTAGTTCACATTGCATAAAATTCACTCAAACACATGATTTGCACAGCAGCTGCTTTCCAGATTATCCAGTTCCTGATATTTTCAAGGCTCCCCTAGTGAACACTACATCTGGGCTGGCTCACACCTGATGCTCAGAGCTCAATCCCCAATATCACACTGTGGATTCTGATGTTGTGTTCACACACATACACACACACACACACACACACACACACACACACTCCTAGTCAGTTTAGTTTTTTGCTAATGTACCATGATCTAGAGTCACTGGGAGGAGCGAACCTCAATTCAGACAATGCCCCCACCAAGTTGGCCTGCGGAGAATTTTCTTGATTAATGATTGCTGTTGAAGGACCCACCAATAAATTAATGTCCAATACAGACTGAAAATTAGAGCTGGGGAAATGGGCTCTTTGAATTTCAGAAGAGGGCGCCAGAGAGACTTCTGAGGTTTGGCCACGGCTTTCCCTTTCCTCTTCTGGGTGAAGAGGCTGTTTGGCTTAAACACTAGGAGGGTCCTAGGTGCCCAGAAACATCTCTCACAAAGGGCAGAGAGCCTTCCAGTTCTTTTGAAAGTGACTACCTGTTATTTTCCCCTTTCCGTTATGACTGGGTCTCGTATGTGGCAAGCTGTTCTCAAACCCCCTTCAAGGACGACCTTTAGCTCCTGATGCTCCTGGGATTACAAGCGCTCACTACCAAGTCCGGACTGTGCAGTGCTGCAGATGCCACGCGCTCCACCGCTGAGTTTTATCATCACACAACCACCAGCCTTTAGATAAGGACCCAGAGTGCCCTCACAGAAGGCCTTTCGGTCTACAGCTGTTATCCTTATTCGACAGGTGGAACACTTAGTTCCCTGCTCAGCAACACTGCCACACAGAGCCAACCGTCCGTACCCCTTACCCTGTTTTCCAAAGACAGCTGAGAGGCCTCTTGTTGGAGAATATGCTTGGCTTCCTCTTCAGCTTCTGGTTGCTTCTCCAGGAACTCGCTGGCCTCCTGCAGTTCTTGGATCTTATCTATGGGCCCCTCATTTCCTTTGATTTCCACTGCCCTGAGGAAGGGACAAGATGCTCTGGGCATTGTGTGACCACCCTAGTGTTGATGACTGCACAGATGGAGGTGCTTCCACCAGTTCCCACCAGAACACTCACTTACCCTGCACCCCCAGTTCCCACCAGAAAATTTAATTGTCTTGCACCCATAGTTCCCACCAGATAACTTGCCCTGCGCCCCCAGTTCCCACCAGATAACTTGCCCTGTGCCCCCAGTTCCCACCAGATAACTTGTCCTGCACCCCCAGTTCCCACCAGAACACTCACTTGCCCTGCACCCCCAGTTCCCACCAGAAAATTTACTTGCCCTGCACCCCTAGTTCCCACCAGAAAA
>NC_022012.1:64269905-64271193 GCF_000317375.1 Microtus ochrogaster
GCCCCCAGTTCCCATCAGATAACTTGCCCTGCGCCCCCAGTTCCCACCAGATAACTTGCCCTGCGCCCCCAGTTCCCACCAGAACACTCACTTGCTCCACACTCCTTCCCCGTCTCTGGCTTGACTTAGGTGACTGAACGACTCTTCTGGTTTTCCTATCATGAGAAACCTGTCACTGCTATGGTCAGCCAAGCCACTGAGATCTAATTCAGGGTTGCCATTATTTTCCCAGAGGCTTTAATCCATATCTAATCAGAGATGATTAGGTTTTGTTTGGTCTGAACAAGATTTAGTTTGTCTGCTTGCTTTGTAAAGCATTATTTAAGAAGGACATTTGATATAAACATCTAGATTTCTAGATTCTCTTTAAAAATAGTGATAGCAGAACCAGGGGCTACATTCCCACTGTGCCAGACGCCCACGGAACTTAAAGGAAGCAGCCCCTTTAATACCACACTTTCTTGCCCTCCAGGAAGCTATCCTTTTACCCCTGTGCTACCTGCCTGGCCCTGGAGACCACAGCTTAATGCCCCCAATGCCGGCTTCCCATGAATTTCCTGGATGCCAGTGTCTCTAAGAGTAGGACCAGGATGGTTCCGTTACCTTCCATCTTCTCGGTCTGCTCCTTCAGGCGCGACTCAAGATCCTGCTTCTGCCTCTCCAGCTCTGAAATCTGCTGCTTGAAGTCTGGGATCATCTTCAGGGAACAGTTAGCAACTATTATAACAGTCAGTGTTTGCGTCTTGACCTTAACTCTCCAAAACGAACATTCATCCGTCTCCCGTTCAGCTTGTAGAACACACAGCTATGTAAAAGGTCAGCTGAGGCACTGGATTTGCTAACATTCTATCCCCTCCCCTTTCCTCTAAAGACGTATACAGTGGTCTCCAAACATCCCTGCATGCTCAGAGAACACAGTTTTCACACGACTGTCACTGTGGGACAGGAAGATTGCCCTGTGCTGAACTGTACCCATGCCAAGCAATACCATCTCAACCTGGAACAGGACATCCTATCTCAGAACATCCTGTAGCTGGAACTGTCCAGGGCTCTCCATAAGCCCCTCTCCTTTGGTGTGTGCCTTATGTCCATCTCTTCACCAGCAGCCAGGTACAAACAGTTTGTCTGTTCTCTAAGTTTATACAGACACCCAGGCCTATCTTAAAAGCACCATGTGTTTCTGTATCTTGAAAGCATTTTCTTTCTTTCTCTCTCTCTCTCTCTCTCTCTCTCTCTCTCTCTCTCTCTTTCTCTCTCTCTCTCTCTCACACACACACACACACACACA
>NC_022012.1:64271293-64274311 GCF_000317375.1 Microtus ochrogaster
ACAGAGAGAAGGAGAGAGAGAGGGAGAGAGAGAGAGAGAGAGAGAGAGAGAGAGAGAGAGAGAGAGAGAGAGAGAGAGAGAGGGCCTGTAGACCTATGGCAAGGCCTACCGCCTACCATGTTTTCTGATGTCAGCCTGGTGACTTCGTGACGGATGCTTTCATTGATGCCTGTCTCTTCTCGGAACAGTTTCTGCAAGTGGTTGATCTCTTGGCTCAGGTGCACTACTTTGAAGTTCAGACCTTCAATCTCTTTTTCATAGCAATCCTTCTGAGACTGGAAATGGCTTTCCAGGACACTGTTAAGAGAAGGGGAGAGGAATGAGCCCATGGTCTCCACATTGCTGGGCTGACCACAGAGGGGACATTGTGCTGTAGTAGAAAGCTAGGGTCAGCATTTCCCTTTCAGGACTAAAGTTGACAATGCACTCACAGAAACAGGGAGGGAATTAGGAGTTGAAACCAAAGGAGCCTGGCCACGGTTAGAAAACAGTGTGTGTGGTTAACATGCAGTTTAATGACAAAGGCATTTCATTTTAGAAGTGATTCAGTTATGGTTTTACAGTTAATAGTTTGAAACCTCTGGTCTGTGTGATACAGTTGTGATGATGTATTCTATACACTTGTGAGGGTTCCCTGAGTGTACAATGTGAGGGGGACCCTGCTGTGTCACCAGGCTGTCATAGGAGCTGGTGGCAGTAGGAAGTCCACCCATGACAGTGGAGGTATAAATGAGGACTCCTCTGTTCTTTCTCTTTCTCTCTCTCACGCTCTCTCTCCTTTGGGTCCCTCTATGTAGCTCTGGGTGTCCTGAAACTCCGTATCTAGATCAGACTGGCCTTGAACTTACAGAGATCCAACCGCCTCTGCCTCCCGATTAAAGGCATGTACCATCATGCCCAGTGAGAAATCTATTTTCAACTCAGTTTGCTGTGGACCTAAAACTTCTACAAGACAATGAAGTTTATTAATTTAAGGAAGTGCAGAAACTTCCTCAGTCCAACCACACCACAGTAGCTGCTTATATAATGTAACTATGACTTGATTTTACTTTTAAAGCATTCACGCATTTTTACTTTATGTGTGTTTGCCTGTATGTATGTTATGTATGTATACCATGTGTGTGCATTGCCTGTGGAGAGAAGAGAGCATCAGATCCCTTGGGGCTAGAGTTACAGACAGTTGTAAGCTACCATGTGGTTGCTGGGAATCTGGTGGACCTGGGCCCTTGGCAAGAGCAGTCAACGTTCTTAACTGCTGACCCATCTCTCCAGTACAGATTTTGTTTGTTTTTTGAGATAGGGTCTCTAGCCTGGGCCAGTCCCAAACATTTTTGGTAGTTAACGATGACCTTAGAGTTGTCCATCTTGTTGATTTCCAAGTGCTGGGGTTACAGATGAACCCATCACACCCCATTTATTCAGTGCAAGGAATGGAAATAGAGTCGTTTTCTTTGAGGGGGGGCATGGTTTGAAACAAGATTTCTCTGTTTAGCTTTGGAGACTATTCTGGAACTCTCTCTGTAGACCAGGCTGGTTTCAGACTTATAGAGATCCTGCTGCCTCTGCCTCCCAAGTGCTGGGATTAAAGGCGTGCGCCACCACTGCCCGGCTGGAAACCAGAGTTTTATGCAGGCCAGGCAAGCACTCCACTGATTGAGCTACATCCCCAACCCTGTAAGCAGTTTCAAGGAAACAGGTTACAGGTTTTCTCACTAGGTCTCCTCTTACTAGGCAAATGGCTGAATTCTCAGAGAAGTCTTTCTAGGGGCTATTAGATAATTTTACCATAAGAATATACTTCACATGTCAAATCTAGGTGAGATGAACTTCTCTACATTGTTCTGTCTCTGGAAAAAAATAAAACAAAAACCAAAAAACCAAAACCAAACAAACAAAAAAACCAGAACCCCAAGGGAACACCTCACCGAGTTGCCTTTTTGAGTCCTTCATAGGCAAACCAAAGTTCTCCATCCTCATTTAAGTGCTCCAGATCCTCCACAGAGAGCCTGGGAAATAAAACAAAGAAGGCACAAATGTCCAGCCTCTTTACTCACGGGTTACACAGTTTGTGTGTGTCATTCCTACAGTACGGCTCACCTTGCTTTCTAAAAGATTGTGTGTATGTGTGCAGGCATGTATGTGTATGTTCAGGAGCTGGTAGAGACCAGAAGAGGGCATCACATCCCCCATGGAGGTGGAGTTTCTGCTGGTACTAGGAACTGATCCCTGGTCCTCTGCAGGAGCAGCAAGCACTCTTAACCACTGAGTTATCAGCCCCTCCAACTTCCAACCCCAGTTTTATTATTTTTAGGCAGGGTTTTTCACTGGCCTGGTGCTCACTGATTGAACTAGACTGTCTGGGCAGTAAGCCCAGGGATCCTCTGTCTCTGCTGCCCCAGTGGTTGGTCACAAGCATGTAAAGCCATGCTTAGCTCCCCCCCCTTTTAAAGAAAAGCATAGGTTGTAAGGATCAAACTTAGACGCTACCACTTCACTCAGTGTAAATGCTTGTAAATGTCTGAAGACGTAAGACTGATACCTGCTTCTAACATCTTCTATGTCGTAGCTTTCCAGAAGCTGTTTGGTGACCTCTGACATCCGATCTGGAAGGAAAGGGAGAGCAGCATAAATCAAAGTCGAGCATAGCTTTCTTCCCCGGTGTCTCTCCAGAATGGTTTCCTACAATCTGCAGCTGAATAACCAAATAGCTGGCTACGAACACACTAACCACTGTCTTGGGTACCCAACTAGCAAGGTGTCCAGACTACCCACTAACCAGCCCATGAGCCAGTACCTCTCACCAACCCACTAACCAGCCCACGTTCCCAGGACTGCTTACCTACCCACAAACCAGCCCACGTCCCCAGGACTTCTTACCTACCCACTAACCAGCCCACGCCCCAGGACTTCTTACCTACCCACTAACCAGCCCACGCCCCAGTACTTCTTACCTACCCACAAACCAGCCCACGCCCCAGTACTTCTTACCTACCCACAAACCAGCCCACGCCCCAGTAC
>NC_022012.1:64274501-64285400 GCF_000317375.1 Microtus ochrogaster
ACTTCTTACCTACCCACAAACCAGCCCACGCCCCAGTACTTCTTACCTACCCACTAACCAGCCCACGGCCCTGGTACCTCTCATCTCCCGTTTCTGTGACTGCACGTGTTTTTCCACATCTATCTTCTGTGCCTGCAGCAGCTCTATCTCCTTCTCAAACTCAGAGATGGTCTAAATCAGAGCCATGAACAAACCAAGGGCAGAGAAAACAGCCGTTACACTTTCCATCAGACAAGGACACAGACTTGTCACAGAGCACATGGAGCCAGTGGCCACCATGCCGTTTCCTAGCTGAAATCGTACCCTGCTCTCACAGCCTCACAGCTTGCCCTGAAGCAGCTCAACTGCTCAAAATGCTGCTGTTTCCACATCGACTTGGGGGCAGAAATTAGCTTCCCCATTGCAAAGGAAGAAAATATTTACAAATTTGCCATGAGGTGGGTGAGGGGCAAGCTAAGATGGACCAGGTACTAGAACCTGAACAGTAAGCCTGAAGAGGTGGGGGTGGGGGAAGACAATGCTGACTTCCTTCCAAGGAAGCTTTCCTCTTCAGCTAGGCTGAGAGGGGGAGCAACTGTGGAGGCTAGGCACCCTGGGAGGGCCTCTCGGGGAGAGTTTCCCACAATCATTTCTGCTGGTCAAAAGGTTGCACACTGCTGTTCACAGTACAGGCTCAGCTCAAGGATGACCATGGGCTGTGTCTTGTTACTGTTTTGTTTTATTTATTTATTATTATTAATATTTTTGTAGCGAAGCAGATAGAAACATTCTCAGGGATAGCAGAGGTGAAAAGCCCTCCTAGAATACTCTGGTCCTGAGTATTGATAGACCCCTGCTCCTGACTCCACAGAGGAAGGGGATCAAACATAGACTCCTAACGGTCCTAACTGTCCTTGATTTGAGTAAAAGCTGAGCCCCCATTGGATAGAAAAATGAATCTACCCTGAATTGAAGGCTTAACGACATGTTCCGGATCATGTGCCTGGAAGCCGCGACCATCCAGTCTGAAGCCTTGGCTCCCTTCCTGATTCTTTGCATATTTCAGGTAACGTTCGCATTCACTTGCAATCTTCAGACACACAGAGCTTGTCAGTGATGGCTAAGATCTTTGTAAGCCAGATCTTAAGAGGCATCAGGAGTGACATCTACTGGCATCTCACTCCAAGTGCAGGCTCACAATTCCTCCAATTTAAGGTTAACCTGGAGAGATGGCTCAAAGGTCAAGAGCCACTCTCTCAAAGGACCTGAATTTAATTCTCAGCACCCACATGACAGCTCACAACTGTCTGTAACTCCAGTTCCAGGGGATCCAATGCCCCTCAGGCAAGAATACCAATGCACATAAAATAAAAATTAATAAATCATTAAAAAAAAAAGATTCGCCAGTTGGTACAACACTCAGCAAACACAGAATCGACTTCCCAGAATGGACAAGTCAAAGGAATATGATCATGTGATCCAGTCTCCCCAAGTCTTCCACATCGCAACAACAGGAGGCCAGTTGACAAGGGAGCCAGGAGAGCACTGGTTAGCACAGAGTGCTTATAGAAAAGGCGGACAGTTTTCCTGGGGAACCCAGAGGCAACGCAGACCGACAGTTCTGACGGGGGAAGCTCTTACAGAGCACACACGGCTGTCCACAGCCACACAGAACATCTGCAGAGCTTTCTAACATGTGTTTTACACTTTTAGTGGAAGCTCGACAGCTTTCTGACTTCACAATGAAATGCTTTGCATTTGAGAACAGGCTGCAGCCGGGCATGGCTTTAGGTCCATTCCCTGGAAAGCAAGGATGCTCTTCCTGCACTCTGCATCTGCCAGAGGTCTGCATTCTAAAACAATGCATGCACTGAAGGATCAGATGGATGCTACCACTAGCACCTGGGAGGCTGAGGCAGCAGCATCCTGAGTTCACGGACAGCCAGGGTGACATATTGAGAACTTGTTTCAAGATAAACAAATGCTCAAGTCGGTAGGGATGCATACGATTACGATTTCTAGTAAGGACTCATTGTCCATGCACAGCTCACACCTTACTTATTGTTCTTTTAAAATTTATTTTTCTCAAGAACTTTTTATTAAATTTCTATGAATATTTATATATTTTATAAAATATAGATAACGCTGGTATTTTATTTATTTTTTCAAAACTTTTTAAAGATTTGTTATATATACAGTATTCTGCCTGCACACCAGAAGAGGGCATCATATCTCATTATAGATGGTTGTGAGCCACTAGGTGGCTGCTGGGAACTGAACTTGGGACCTCTGGAAGAGCAGCCAGAGCCCTTACCCTCTGAGCCATCTCTCCAACCCAGCTCTGGTATTTTAACGCTTGCTTAAGCAATGAAAATATTTTTCTATCTGATTTTTCCTGCTCTACTTGTGAATTTCATTTCTTAAACTTTTATTATAGATTGACAAAGTATAATCACATATATTTGTGGGTGACAAAGTACGGTTATGATTTATGAATGCAATGTGGAAAATCAAGTCAAGATAACAAACACACAACTCTCTCAAAAACCTGCCATTTTTGCAGTTGAGAATGTTGAAATTTATTCTCTTAACAATTTAAAATGTGTAATACTTCATCATTAACTGTATTCATTGCTCTGGAATGGATTTCTGGAGACAGGGCCTCATCGTCTAGTCTGGCCTCTAGCTCCCTGTGCAGCTGAGGAGAGCTTGAGCTTCCTCCTGGCTCTCCTGCCTCCATCTCCCCAGTGCTGGGATTACAGGAGTGTGCACCACACCTGAATTCTACTGACTGGGCGGCCTCTCCAGGCATGGACCATCACTCGTGAATATTCTGATAAAGTGGAAGATTGTAACAATTTTACTTTAGTACAGGTATTCTTAAATTGATAACATGATAAGTGATAAGGGTTTTCCGGAATTTATATAATTTAAATTGGAAGTATTCTTTTAGTCAATCTGTTTAAATGACTGTATAATTACAACCTGGCAGTGTTAGAAGCTGTGAGAAATATGAAATACAGTTTCAGACAGCGCAGTGTCTGGGACTTGGACTTGGGGGAACAGAGCACTGGGGTGTTGTGTGACGTCAGTCTGTAGGGCTACGCCTGCTGTTTGATGTCTTGGGAACACAGAGATGCTCTGGCTGGGCTAGCAGCTGCTAGGGCCACACTCAACCTGCATCCGCCCTTTTCTATTTCACCCTCTCAGCTGCTCTGAGAAGCAAGCAGCCCGCTGTGACTCTGATTCTCACTTCCCCAAAGGATGCTCCCAAGCATCTAAGCAAGCAGAGGCTAGAGGGGGCACCTCCTGTAGGATGGGCACACCTTACTTAGCTAAAGGACTGGATCCTTGCTGCTGCCACTGCCACCCAGGAATCCAGGATAACCTGACTACCAGCATATAGTACTGACTACTCGTCAAACACATAGCATGGAACCTCCTCATTCTGCCTGAATCCATACGAAGGCCCCCTCATATACACAATGCTTCATCTGGGCTCTCTTCAAAATCCCTACCATGCCGATAATGATATTAATAAATATCTTACCAAAAAGGACAGCCCACCTGAGCTGTCCCCAAACTGAACCCCGAATCTGAGACCTTTCCGCTATCTCTGTGCAGATCAAGAACATCACCAGAGGACCTAAAAGCCAGCACACCCTACCTTTGCTTGCTTGGTCAGACGAGCCACCTCCCCTTTCAGGCTGTCAGAGGTGAGCCGGCCCTCCTCCAGCTGATGATGGAGCTGCGTCCTCTCGTCCTTGAGGGCTTTAATTTCCTCTCTCAGAGACGCTATCTGTTTCTCATAGGCCTGCGTTTTCAGCTCAAAACTTTTTTCAAGAAGTCTAGACAGCAAAAGAAGAAAAGATAAACTTAGATTTGTTTTTTATAGTCTTTGAACAAAATATACAGTATTCTGAAAGTATAGAGAGGAGACACCTCCATGCCAAAGGAGGAGACAGGCTTGTCGTGACCTATGCCGCCCTTGCAGAAGCTCATGGTGCTGTGTTTTAGCATGAATCCTGTTTTCATAGTCTGAAACCAATGCTTTAGAGCTCCTGGTGTGAGACTCTGTCTCAAGATCACAGGGAACACAGGACAGAGAGGCTGGACTTCAAGTCACACTGGGTGCTGGGGCGCTGTGATCTCAAAGTCATCCCTGGGTTCCACGCTGTCCTCTGAATGGGGTGCCCATCCCTCAGCAAAGACCTGGCATATCCTGCCAAGTTCTAGTCCTTTCCCAGGACCCCCCAGGGGTCTTATTTAGTCCTCAACGAATATGGCTGAGCATCCCAAATTCCCAAAACTAAATGAGAAATGCTAAAATCCGAAACTGCACCACCAGTGTGCTAATGAAAGGTTTCCACCTCTGAAATTATTTAGGATTTGGGACTATGGGAGGAGGGGTGCTCTCTTGGTGAAGTCTGTGTCAATGGAAAATTTTGAAAGCAAACAGAAAATAGAGAGTAGATGGGGATGTAGCCATGGGTGGAGGGCTTGCCTGGCACGCGGCCCTAGGTTCCATTCCCTGCAATGCAGAACCCAGCAGTGGTGGTGCACAGCTGTAATTCCAGCACTGGGGAGGGAGAGGCAGGAGAGTCAGAGGTTCAAAGACATCCTTGGCTAATGGAGGAGGTTCAAGGCCAGCTAGTGATACATGAGAACATGCCAGGAAGGAAGGAAAGAAGGAAGGAAGGAAGGCAGGAAGGAAGGAAGGAAGGAAGGAAGGAAGGAAGGAAGGAAGGAAGGAAGGAAGGGGAGAGAGGGAGGTGGGGAGGAAGGGAGGGAGAGAGGGAGGGAAGGAAGGAGGGGAGAAAACAGAGGGAGAGAAAAGGAGAAAGACAGGGAAAGGGAGGCTAGCTGAGTGAGCGGGTGCTGGCTTTGAGGCCAGGGTCTCTTACAGTCTTTGCTGTTCCTCTTTTTGCACGTCATCAAACAGCTGCCTGGTGAGCTTGTCCATTTGTTCTGTGGACAGAGAACACTCTTTGAAACAAATCCGCCAAGACAACGTCTGAATTATCTCCCACTTCCCAATCACCGTGGAGGGTTCATTCAGCTGGGACTCAAGGAGACACGTGCACCCTTCATAACTAGATAGTAGGCGAGGGGGCTGCGAAACAACAGTTCTATTAAAAGTATCCATCCAAACGTGCGGCTGGTACCAAACAGGCAATTTTCCCGCTACACTTCTTAGAACTTCAATATTCCTATGGCAACCTTTACAGCAAGAAGTTAGAAAACCCCCGAAGCCGTGTAATAAAAAGCATGCAGGTGGGTGGGGAGGTGTAATGGGTGGGGGTGGGGGTATAAGGGGTGGGGAGTGGAGGGGGGGTGAGCCCCTCTTTGCTTAGGCTCCAGGTGACTTCTCGACCTCTCTGACTCTGTGGGCTCCAAGGCCTGGGCCACCATCAGGGCGTGCCTTCTTGCTGGAACCCCAGCTGCCTCATACCCTAGGCCTGGTGCCCTTTAGTCCACACGCTGGGCAGAATGTGTGCAAGGTCCCTTAGGCCACTCACAAGGTGCTTACACTTATATACACTCATATGTTCACAGACGCTCTTAAATACATGCTCACCCATACATCTCCATACACACACTCATGAATACTCTTTCATATGCACACTCTTACACACACACACCCACTCACACTCTTATACACTCATACATTCATGGATATTCTTAAACACACACACTCATAACACCCCAAACTATACACTCATATTTGTACATACTCAACACTCTTACCACACCTGTGTCCCCACACTTACGTTCATACACTACTACGCACTCTTATACACTTACACATGTTCATATTCTCATACTTCCTCACACTCATACAGAAATGTACACTCTAAATGCATACATACTCCACACACTTACACACTGATGAACACCCACAAACTCTGATGGGGAATCTTTGCCAACCAATTATCTTTAAGAGGTGGGACCAAGTTAGGGTGTGGCTTTCTGGGATCCGGAGAAAAAGGGCGTGTGCGGCCCAGGTGCCCTTTCTCTGTGTGGTTCCCTGGCAGCACAGCTGAGCTTGGACTTCTTGCTCCTGTTTCGTGAGTTTTCCCCTTATAATAAATAAAAATATAATTGTTTTATCTTTTAGCTAGCCTGGTTCTTTCCTGACTTGAGCTAACTTCAACAAAGCTATTGCACACGCACTCTCTCACAAGCTTGCACACTGCACACTATTGCACTCACACTCTTCTGCACACTATTATACTCTCACCCATTCACACTCTTACATGCTCACATGCATACACAAATTCTCATATACTCACACACACACACACACATATACATGCTCACATACACTCACACACACACAAACAACACAGTACGCACACGCATACAACACACCACACACTCTCATTCTTGTCCTTGGGCAAACCTTAGGGCTGCTGACTATGAGGCGCAGATGGGGTGAGGCGAGCACCTTCTAAATGCACTTATCCCCTTGATGTGTGATGGCCAAGTACAGAGCGGAGGCCTGGCTACACCCACACTGCTGAGTGACGCCCAGTGCTGGCTACCTTTCAGCTCCTCAGTCTTCTCTTGCAGCGTCAGCTCTGCTTGATCTTTCTGCAACTCCAGCTCTGCATTGTGCTTCTGCAGCTTCGACAACCTCTAGTGAAGGGAAGGGGCATGAGGAGACCTTGGTGAAGTCTCTGCCACCGGCCCTTGTGACGAGCCCTGTGCTCTCCAATCATATGCGCTTGCTCAGCTTAGGCCAGAGTAACAACCGCGTCGGCCACAGAATCAGGGGCCCAAGAGAACTTCAAATCAGACACCGGTCCCACCCACCTCCCCAGCCATGACTGATGGCTGACACCTGCGAGAAAAGCCCAAGTCCAACAACTGTCTCAGGCCTCTCCTGAGCTCTGAGTACCCGGGGCAGCTTCTTAGTTAACTGTGGTAATAGCTGCTTAGGTCACAACACACACTGGCTTCCTGTGTTCATACTGCTGTGGTGTACAAGGGAGGGGAGCAGGGCAGAATCTGTTACTTCAGCTTCTCTTGATGAGAGAGGCCTGCAGGGCTGGAAGTGTAGACCCAGTGATGGTGATGGCCATGACAGACAGAGCCAGAAAGGGCAGCAGCAGCATTGTGGGCACCCCGAGTACTAGATCACAGGGAGGGCAAAGGGAAACCCCCAGGGTGCCCATGGCTACGAATGTGGGAACTTCAAGCCTTTGGAAGGCACAGGAGAATGGACGGTAATGGAAGAGACTCAGAATATGCTAGATTCACCTGCTCATGCCTGTGTGGGGCCCACGGTGGGCACTGACTAAATTATTTCCCTGGAAAACTTTACCCTTAAATTTTTTTCTAGGCCCCCTTTGTCATTTCTATTTTAAATGCAAGGAAGCTAAAGTTCAGAGGATCGGTGACTTGGCCAAGCTGCACTTTAGCCAGCAGCAAAGTCAAGATATGAATCCAAGATGTTGGGATTTCTCACTCGACCACAGAGATAAACTCTTTTCCAGGTTCTGCAGCGCAGGTCAGAGACAGGTGCCTCCAGGGCCCATGCAGGTGGACAAGCGACAGAGTGGAGGAAAGAAGGAAGCAGTCAGCAGTGTCCCTTGGGCCTTGTGTCCACTTGTAAAGGACAGAGAGAGCAGCTGGTCCCTTCCCTAAGCACACGATTCCCCCCAGAGTCCAGGCCCCTGGGGTCCCTCTGTCAGGGCTGTGAAGTCCCTGCTTTATTATGGCACGAGCAACATTTGCCTCCTCTGCAGAGACGGGAGTGTGGACTCCCCACGCAGGACCCTTCTGACCTCCTCCACTGTGTCCCTGTATCTCCTGCCCTTCTCTTCATAGCTGTGTCGGTGGGTGGCTGCTCGTTCCAGCTCTGCTTCCAGCTTCTGAATCTTTTCCAGGTCACCAGCCCGCAGAGCGGCCAGGCTGGTCAGTTTCTCTACCAGTCCATGGTTCTCTCTGCTCTGAAGAAAGACTCAGACGTCAGGGGTTTGTTCAGAGCGAGGCAGCCGCTGCATTCACACCTCACGCAGCACCGTGGCATCTATCTACCACAGTCACATTTCCCACAAGTGACATTCGTTAGCCTCTTCCCAAAGAACTGAGCGAGGTGGAGTCTTTCTGAGCTGGTGACGCATGTCATGGGCGGTCCATCTGCTTGTGGGACTCCGCAATAATTTTAACACTAGAGGCTAAGTTGTGTTTACCTCAAAAATCATATGCTGTGCTTTCATCCATCGACCTGAGGTAGGACTATTTGAGAAAAAAACGACTTCTAAAGAGGGAATTGGGGTATCTATGGAGACCATGGGTGGGCAACACAGATGGTGCACTCCACGGGTCAGAATAGACAGGTGGCGGTAGAGGGCTGGGGAGGTGGCTCCAAGATTAAAATGCTTGCCTCCAAAGTTAAAGTGCTAGAGTTTGGGTTCCCAGAATCCGTAAAAATAATGTCAGGTGATCATGGGGGCCTGCTTGTGACTCTAGTCTTAGAAGGTAGAGACAGGGGATTCCCAAAGAAAATTGGCTAGTAGGTACCACTGGCCATGTGGGCAAGCTCTGGGTTTGACTGACAGCCCTTGCTTCAAAAAGAATAAGGCAGAGAGTAATCAAACATGCACACACATGTTCATTTACACACATGAACATGCACATACATACACACATGTGCACACTCATACACACATGCGCACACACACACACACACACACACACACACACACACACACACACCCTTACCTGATCCTCCAGCTTCTTCTGCAAACGCTGGACCCTGTAAGTCAGTTGAATGTTGAGCACGAACCTGCGGATGTTCTGGAATCTACGCCGGGCCAGCCATGCCCGCGCGTACTTCTGAAGGATCACAGCCTTGTGTTCCTGTAGCAACTGGAGAAAGAACCTTGTAAGATGTCAACCAGAACTCCTGTTTCTCTTTCTCCAGGTCCATCATTACCCAAAGAGTCAGCCCAGGACATCCACAGTGCAGGGCAGGAGTCTCCCATCACCGACCCACTAACCCCTTCATCCCAGACTTCTGAAGCAACCCCTCAGGCAACCACTCAGGGCAATGTGGATGCCTCCCTAACTAGAACCCCTGCACTGAGGAAGGCACGGTGAGGAACAGCAGCCTGAGTCTTCTCCGTACCTTCCGGTACTGCCTCCTGGCCAGGAAGCCGCGGGTGTAGGCCTGGATGGTGATGGTGGCCACGCGGATCAGCTGGTACAGGTTGCGGACCAGGTACCCTCGGCAATGCTTCTGGAGGATGATGGCTGCCCAGGCCTCCTTCAAAGCGGTGGCAGTGATGGCCTTCCTTGGGTGAAGAGATGGCAGTGTGAGTGGGTGGCCAGAGCTTCACCCTTCACCGTGAATCACGAGTGTGGGCAGCACCTTTCAGTGAGGGGAGGCTCAGGTATGTCTCTATGGTTTATTCTGATGCAACTTCAGGCCTGCCTGTGCCTACCCTGATCTCAGTGTGGGTCAGTCAGTCATGGAGGAGCCACGTGGGATCTCCTCAAGCCAGTTAATCGACAGGCACACACGTATACACGTGCACAGCCTGCATCCAGACTATGAGGATGACAGTGTCCTGAAACCCCACTTGCTCATGCATCCATTCATGAAGAGCTGGGTTGGGAGTTGCCGATCTGGAGTTGGCAGACTCCATGGACACACCTACGGCTGCTTTATACACATTGCCGACAGCAGCTGCTGTAGTCGTAGCTGCTCTTTATTGAGTCCCCCCAGAGTGGGGTGGCCTGGCAGAAGGTAGGGGCCTCTGAATGGCTCACTATGAGTCAGAGCTAAGGGGAGTAGGTTTTTATCCCTTTATTTTAGAATTTATTTTGTTTCTGTGTGATACAGATGCACAGGTGTGTGCCCATGCCCAGCTGTTCCCATATGGTGCTTGGATATACCATATGGATAACTTAAGTGTTATTCTCTGCAGGAAATACCATCTCTCTCCAGCCCTTATTTATGGAGAGACAGGGTGTTGCTATAAAATCTTGAATGGCCTTGTACTCATAAGGCAGCCGAGTCTGGCCTCAAACCCACAGCGTCCTCCTGATTCAGTGTCCTGAAGGCTGGGATTATGGGGACACAGCACCACACTTAATAGAGTGGGTTTATACAGAGGGAGCTCCATGAACTTGGCCCCTTTCCCATGTGGCTCTTTCTGCCTACTTTCTCTGTCACACTGTGTCACAGCAATGGAGGCCATTGTCAGAGGCCAAAACAATTGGTACTCCAAAATTATAAGCTGAACAACCCTTAAAGTATCAAGCCTCGGGCCCTTTCTTACAGCAACGGATAATAGACTCATGCATGAGTCTGTTTTCAGGCTATGATAGCAGAAGTTGCCTCAGAGGTCATTATTAAGTCTGGAGTGTAGCCCCAGCCCCTGGCACCCATCCCAGGCCCCTGTTCTGGGAGTTGCATTAGTCTGGACTCCAAATCCCAGCATGCTACTCCCACAGGGTATTTAAGTGGGCTCCCAGAGGAGAAACACGCGGTTCCAGGTTTGCACGTGCTCCCCGCTTTCCTGTCTCACCACCGTGCACTTGGCCGCCCGAGAGCACCGTATTTAATAAAATGATGGGCATTTTAATTTGGTTTGATCTGACCTAATTGGATTTCTTTGTGTCAGCAGAGACACCTGTCTTAAATTTTTTTCCTAACAGTTATGAACTGTGAAAGTCTCAAATAGTTACTAACTGGCTCTGTACAGGAAAGTTTGTTAACATCAGCCTAAAGGTCTGAAGGTGAACACAGGCTCTTCCCTTCAGAACATATAAGCCCATGGAGGAGGATTTGTGAATGGCCAATAAATGTAAGTAAGAACACCTGATTTTCGATAAAGGAGCTAAAAGTATACAATGGAAAAAAGAGAGCATCTTCAACAAATTGTGCTGGCAAAACTGGATGTCAAT